>NC_064633.1:485973902-486293902 GCF_023864275.1 Schistocerca cancellata | reverse complement strand
CGCTATCATTCAATGCCTCCGCGCCCACAAACCATCGGCCGTCACTTACGAGTACTGCGTAGCATGTACGTTGACACCTGTTGCCACTTGCTTCCGGAAACCTGCCAAGGACTTGTCGGAAACGTGCCACAGAGAATCATTTCTATATTACGCTCAGAACGTGCACCAACACACTATTTAGCGTGCGGTCATAACGTTTTGGCTAACGTAAGGTCTGGCAAGCAGGTGGACAAACAATAGCAGCTCTCGCCGTGAGCGGGCGGCCGTTATCTCGATGAAACTTAAGCCCAGGATGACTTACCACAAAGGGCAACAAAACGGGGCGTAGAATATCGTCGACGTACCGCTGTGCTGTGAGGATGCAGCGGATGAGAACCAAACGTGTCCTGGCATGAAAAGAAATGGCATCCCAGACCATCACTGCTGGTTGTCGGGACGCAACAGTCACGTTGGTATTCCGCCATTGTCTGGGACGTCTCGAGACACGTTTTTGCTTGTCATCGGGTCTCAGTTCGAAGAGGGACTCATCACTCAAGAGGCAGCGGTGGAAAACCAACCTGACTGTCACCCGCCATACTGCCTGACAACTATGGTTGATGGTTTTTCTTTTCATAGCAGGACCGCTTTGGTTGTCATCCGCTGCACCTTTACGGCACAGCGGTACGTCAACAATATTCTGCGCCTCGTTTTGTTGCCGTTCATAGCAGGCCATCCTGGGTTTACGTTTCTCTCCCCGGACCGTTTGGAGATTTTTGGGTAGGGACATCTAACCATCTCGGGATTTTGGAGATTTAAGGCACCACTCGAACAGAACTTGAGACGATATCTCTCAGGAGGACATCTGATAACTCTATCAATCAATTCCAAGTCGAATAACTGCTTGCATAAGGTCGAGAGGTGGACCGTTCAATTTGTGAGTCTTTTTGTGGTGTCACCGCAAGGCACCACACTTCCTAGGTTGTAGCCTTCAAATCGGCCGCGGTCCGTCAGTACACATCGGACCCACGAGTCGCCACTGTCGACGCTAGCAGACCGAGCGCCGCCACTCGGCTGGTCTTCGCAGTTCAGTCTATAACTGCACTTGTAAATAGTATTGTACAAAGTCAAGATCGACGTTCACCGTTGATGCTGAATCAAAGCTAAGTATTTAATTGTATTCCTGTCTACTAACTTTCTAATCACCTAAGATGTTCCAGGTACATCCCGTCAAGTACAGCTCATTGATCCTCACGTCAGCCAACGGGTTCGACGCGTGCAATTAATGGCCACACCTCGTGATCATACTAAGAGTCAAATTGCGTGACAGCCGGGTCACGTTTTTTCCATGATGCCCATAGTTCCGCCTCATACATAACACTTTTTCTTTCGAATAAATTATAGAGTTTTTTCTGAAATTGTAATCAATCATTTCTCTGTACATGTACATCACACCTACCGATTTCTGTCCATTAGGATAGCTCCTTTGTGGTGCCCCGTTTTTTGTCTTTTTTTTTTTGTCTTAGAGCATATATAGGACGTACAGAAATAATGTAGAATACTGGATGAAGTGAAATTAACTTTTGGAAAGGTAAATGTATAGTAAATGAACAACTGGCATGAAAAATAATACCTAATAACTAACAACAGCAAGGGATACTACACTCCTGGAAATGGAAAAAAGAACACATTGACACCGGTGTGTCAGACCCACCATACTTGCTCCGGACACTGCGAGAGGGCTGTACAAGCAATGATCACACGCACGGCACAGCGGACACACCAGGAACCGCGGTGTTGGCCGTCGAATGGCGCTAGCTGCGCAGCATTTGTGCACCGCCGCCGTCAGTGTCAGCCAGTTTGCCGTGGCATACGGAGCTCCATCGCAGTCTTTAACACTGGTAGCATGCCGCGACAGCGTGGACGTGAACCGTATGTGCAGTTGACGGACTTTGAGCGCGGGCGTATAGTGGGCATGCGGGAGGCCGGGTGGACGTACCGCCGAATTGCTCAACACGTGGGGCGTGAGGTCTCCACAGTACATCGATGTTGTCGCCAGTGGTCGGCGGAAGGTGCACGTGCCCGTCGACCTGGGACCGGACCGCAGCGACGCACGGATGCACGCCAAGACCGTAGGATCCTACGCAGTGCCGTAGGGGACCGCACCGCCACTTCCCAGCAAATTAGGGACACTGTTGCTCCTGGGGTATCGGCGAGGACCATTCGCAACCGTCTCCATGAAGCTGGGCTACGGTCCCGCACACCGTTAGGCCGTCTTCCGCTCACGCCCCAACATCGTGCTGCCTGCCTCCAGTGGTGTCGCGACAGGCGTGAATGGAGGGACGAATGGAGACGTGTCGTCTTCAGCGATGAGAGTCGCTTCTGCCTTGGTGCCAATGATGGTCGTATGCGTGTTTGGCGCCGTGCAGGTGAGCGCCACAATCAGGATTGCATACGACCGAGGCACACAGGGCCAACACCCGGCATCATGGAGCGGGGAGCGATCTCCTACACTGGCCGTACACCACTGGTGATCGTCGAGGGGACACTGAATACTGCACGGTACATCCAAACCGTCATCGAACCCATCGTTCTACCATTCCTAGACCGGCAAGGGAACTTGCTGTTCCAACAGGACAATGCACGTCCGCATGTATCCCGTGCCACCCAACGTGCTCTAGAAGGTGTAAGTCAACTACCCTGGCCAGCAAGATCTCCGGATCTGTCCCCCATTGAGCATGTTTGGGACTGGATGAAGCGTCGTCTCACACGGTCTGCACGTCCAGCACGAACGCTGGTCCAACTGAGGCGCGAGGTGGAAATGGCATGGCAAGCCGTTCCACAGGACTACATCCAGCATCTATGCGATCGTCTCCATGGGAGAATAGCAGCCTGCATTGCTGCGAAAGGTGGATATACACTGTACTAGTGCCGACATTGTGCATGCTCTGTTGCCTGTGTCTATGTGCCTGTGGTTCTGTCAGTGTGATCATGTGATGTATCTGACCCCAGGAATGTGTCAATAAAGTTTCCCCTTCCTGGGACAATGAATGCACGGTTTTCTTATTTCAATTTCCAGGAGTGTATATAGGTGTGGGAATTTACGGCAAGGAAGATTCTAAAGTTCGGTCGCATTTGATATTCGTATGCAAAAATGTATGATTAAAAGTTGAAGGAACGTTATGACAGATCCCCTCCAAGTCAATGTCTAAAACATTGGGGGAAACCGAGAGTTTGGATGATGCCAAAGATTGTTTCCAATGAGGCCCCTGGACGTGCCTCTCGAGAAGTAGTAGAATGGTTATGTAAGGTCGTAATATTACACTGGTGTATACTTGTAATGACTCGCCAAAAGCCGATAGGAAGGTACCGCATATTCGCGACCAATAATTAAAATGTTGATCTGAGACTACTAATACAAGTGAGTGTTTCGTACTCTCTGAGAGTTTGGTTCTGTCGGGAACGGCCTTTCTTAAAAACGGGAATGACCTGCACTTTTTTTCCAGTCGTTAGGTACCTTTTGTTGCTCAAGCGATCTATGATAAATTACTGCTAGAAGGGGAGCACATTCTTTCGCATAATCTTTAAAGAATCTTATAGGAATCTCATCTGGTCCTGACGCCTTTCCACTACTAAGCGATTGTAGCTGCTTTTCAATTACGCGATAGATTTTCTCAATATCTGCCATTTCGACGTTGGCACGAAGATTGAAAGGAGGGACAGTGTTACGATCTTCCTGGGTGAACCAACTTCGGAAAACCGAATTCAGTATTTAGGCCTTCTCTATTATCTTCCGTTTCAGCGCCGGTGTGGTCACTGAGAGAATGAATAGATGATTTTGACCCACTTACTGATTTTTCATACGACCAAGATCTCTTAAGATTTTTACTCAAGTCGGTTGACAACGTCTTACTTTTAAAATCATTGAACGCTTCTCTCGTTGTTCTCCTTACGCTCATTTCGTTTCGTCCAGCTTTTGTCTGTCAGCTAGGTTTTTAATTCACTTGAATCTGAGATGAAGTGCTCTTTGTTCACGTAGTGATAACACTGCTTTTAAACCACGGTGGATCTTTCCCATCCCTTAAAACCTTACTCGGAACATACTTGTGTAGGTCATATTGAACGATGCCTTTGAATTTTTTCCATTTGTTCTCCACAACTTCGTATGCATCACCTAATATTTGATGCTGACTGCTGAGGTATTCTGAAATTTGTATCCTGTCACCCTTGCTGAGCAAATATATCTTCCTACCTTTCTTAACACTCCTTGTAGGACACGTTATCATAGATGCTGTCACAGCCTTATGATCACTGATACCTTCCTTTACGTTAACTGATTCGATAAGTTCAGGTCTGTTTGTTGCCAAGAGGTCTAAGACGTTACCCTATCGAGTTGATTCTCTATCTGCTCAAGGTAATTTTCGGACAGGACATCCAGAACAATGCCACACGAATCCCTGTCTCTGGCACCAGTTTTGATGGTCTAACACTCCCAATCTCTATATCTGGTAAGTTTAAGTTACCCCCTGTTACAACGACACGATCTGGAAAATTACTAATGATATTCTGCAAGTTCTGTCTGAAGCGCTCTACAACTACAGATCCTGACCCAGGTGGTCTGTAGAAGCATCCGATCACCATTTTTGACCGTTCTTTGATACTCAGCTTCACCAACATTAATTCACATTCGGAATCCGTGATAATTTTGCTAGATTTTGTCTGCCTTTTTCAGCAATAGACACGCCGTCACCATTGGCGACTAACCTATCCTTACGATAAACATTTCAATCTGGACTTACCATTTCGTTGTCATTGAAGTCTGGTTTCAAACCACTTTCTGTTACCACTAACATTTGTGTATTATAATCTTCAGTAAGCGATACTAATTCTGGGACCTTTCCTTGGATGCTCGTGAAGTTTACTAAAATCGAAGTAATCTTTTCTATCTCTGATCTACGAGGACCAAGATTCTCTGAGGCCACTGTGGCTGATTTAACAGGTAAATCGTCTTTGATCCCAAGGGACGGTTTCTCTAATCTAAAAAAATTCTCATGTGCACGCCACACGTACTCCTCTACCCTAGTAGCCGCTTCTGCAATGCACGCCTGACTATTAAGGGGAACTCTACAATTCTGCACCCGATAGCGGAGGTCGATAAATTCGCATCCGATACCGCCGCAGTGTCGTCTGAGCCTATGGTTTAGACCTTCCACTCTGCTCGAAACCAGAGGACCGCGATGAGCGCTGGGTACTCAGACAGCTTAGCCTGCACTCCGCCTGCGTTGCTAGTTGCCTTCACCAAATCAGCCAGGCTCAGAAAGGAGCCGCGGATGGCCGCTGAACCCAAGCGGCAAGCGTCATTCGTTCCAACATGTGCCACTACATGCAGCCGGTTGCACCCAGTGCGCTCGATAGTCGCCGGCACGGCCTCCTCCACATCACGGATGAGACCTCCCGCCAAACATACCGAATGCACACAAATTCTTGCCGGCTTTGCCTGCTATCTCCTTGAGGGACTCCATCACCCACAGAACATTGACAGGTTTCTAAAATCGTGTAACTTGTCACTGTGACTGCCTGTAACTTATTTTAAGAGAAATAAATACTCAAACTGAAGCAAATAATGCAATTACAGTAACAAAATTTCATTTTTAATACTTACAAGAAATAGGTTGCTTTTATGCAAACGTACTCAAATCATTCTCCCACCACTTACATTTCCCTATCATAAAATAACTGAGGCGCTATATAAAAAAGGTTTATTAACGCCCTCTGATTTTGATTTTAGTTTCCAGACACACCTCACGACTGGATGGTAATAGCTGACAAACACCATACTCTTTGAAACCTTTCTCAGTCTTTGGATGTTATAGAAGAGAAACTTGTAGTTATTAAAGATCCAAAGAACCGAAGCCACTGCTGCATTATTATATGTGAAAACGAGCACAGTACTGTCTTGTTAGTAGTAATTATTACACGCATGTAAGTTTCTTTATGTTCTTGTCGATTGCAATTATCGCATATTTGACGGTGGTGTGTTAACAACTCTTCCTTGTATACAGCGTTGGTAAACAGATCATAACCACTAACTTCATCAGTCCCTTCATATTGGGAAGGAAAAGATTCCCTTCATTCAGTTATGTGGCGGTACTTTGGTATAAGCAAGTCTTTTAAAGAAGCTCTGTCCATTCAAAACTATATCTTTGAGGTATAGCAGTACTCAATATCCAGAATCAGAACGGTGGTAATGAATTCGTATGAGACTATTGTAAGCCCCAAGGATTGGATTTTACACTGAATTTTACAATTGAAACTTCTTAATAAATTTGTTTTGCTTATATTGCTGAGTGAAATTGACCATACTGTCTATTTGCTATTTTATCATTTCAACACTGACCTGCAGAATTTGCCCTGACAAACAGAACTCAAACTTTTCCTGTTCATAAATTACGCACAATATTCAACGGTAACGCGATTTGACTGCTTTAAAATGAAAACCTGACTTCAAATAATTAATACAAAAGAATGGCCCTGAAACGGATGAAATCCTAACAATAACCTTTAAATATCTTAATTCACTTACCTCACAAAAATTTTCATTACACGAACTACAGCAATGCCGCAAGCACCAATACTGTCAGCTAAATAAAGGATTCTAAGTAATGAAGGCTCTAAATACTGATAGGCATGTTCCAGAGCAAACAATGTATTTACGAAATTTTACCAGTTCAAAAATTATATAATCGTGCATGACATCCAGATCCAAAAATTATATAATTATCGACAAATTACATTTCCATGACGGACACACGTCCAGATCGTCCGCACGCATTGACACTTCAAACGTCTAACCTCAATCAATGCTAACTACTCACATCTAACTTCCATCACTGCTGTCTGTTTACCTCCAACTGCCATCACCGCTAACTGTTAACTTAAGCAACAAGTGCGACCAGCCTCAGAGTCTCTTACAGAGTGCGCACAGCGCTGTCAGAGTTATTAATGCAGAGCGCTGCATAGCGCTGCCAACATACAAACAGGCTACTTACACAACCTAATGTAGCCAAGAAAGCGATTCTTAGTGTTTGTACTCTTTGCAGTGTTCTAATGAAAGAACAATCAGTACTTACACGTAGCAACTGTCTACGTAAAAAGCGTTGAATTTTATGCTGATCTCAGAAAACTTAAAAACCTTTTAATTTGTCTGATTTCTGTAGTTTTGAATTTTCTTGTTAATTTCATCCAGTGATTTCTTGAAAACGGACGTATTTCAAATGACGGCGTATAATGTCAAACTTTCTGAAAGCATGACATGGCCATAATGACTGTCCAATCCAGTGCGTATCAAAAAGAAAGAGAGCCAAATAAAATTAATTTCATAATCTCATATATACGGGTGGCCTGCAAAATTCCGAGTTGATTGATAGTAGTAGGAGACTGGACGGATCATTAATGAGAAAGTCATAAAATTGAATAAAGGAATTTACGTAACTGAATTAATTTTTCCTGGCCATCGATGGGCTGCCTGCGTGGAGGATCATTTATTGGAGGTGGCAAAGTAGTTCTACATTCACCATTTAATTAATTCAGGAAGTACACAAGATGGTGAAAATCTGTGATGTTCTGGGAGGTTTCATTTGAAATCAAGTTGAAGCCACGCCATCACAGAGGCACAATAATTCCTCTCTCGTCCCGGGAGCTGTCATCCAAACAGTTGTCCCAAATTGAGTGCCAAGACGCCGGGCCGGGCCGAGGCTACAACATCGGTTGTAAAACCACATCCTGTAATGTTGGCTAGGGAAATCATTTTGTTAACTATAGATACACACTGCGGTGTGGCGTCCAGATTTGTAAAGAATATGGATGGCCGCTCTCCAGCCCCAGGCAGTTGCTGATCCTGCACAGATAGTAGTAGCAGAAGTTACTGCCATTGTGACAAGCAAGTATTGTCTTCCATTACCTGGGAGCAACTTTGTGTTATGACCATCCGGTTAGGTCAACATGATTTACTATTGGAAGCTGGCAGCAGCTACTGTGGAATCAGTCCGTTTGCACTGGTAGTACCGGCATCGCGGCTCTATCGAACGTAACGTGGTAAGTATTGATGTTCAGACGCTGTCTTTGTATTTGGAAATTTGTGGTAAGGTTCTGTGGGACCAAACTGCTGAGGTCATCGGTGCTTGGGCTTACACACTAATTAAACTAGCTTAAACTAACTTACGCTGAGGACAACACACACACCCATGCCCGAAGGACCTTCGACGAACCTTCGACGGGGAAGCCGCGCGAACCGTGACAAGGTGCCACAGACCGCACGGCTACCACGCGAGGCTTTTGTATTTGTATTACGGAACACATGGCTGCAATCTCTCAATTTCTTGATCCATGACGATTAAACATTCGTCGTTCTCGCTAGGGCATGGACATATTCTTGTTTAGTTTTCATAGTGTTTCGACGTACTTTCTATTTCATTCCTTATCTCGCAGCTCGTCGCCAAGTCACTCAGAACTGTGAGTGCACGTTATGAAAACCTTGTGGCAGGAATATCTCACATTTGTGTCCTTTCGTACAATATACTCAATGTTAATCGCATTTACTTGTCTGTCGTTGATCTGTAGCTTTCCCACTGACTCTTTTTCTTTAATTATATTATCAGCTAGGTGCTGAAACATCTGCGAAGAGAAGAAGCCTGACCCCTTCATGGTCCAGGAATAGAAGAGTAGGAGTTGAGTGTAAGTACCTGTCTGGTAGGGAAACAGAGACAGGCACTACAGTCACCAGTTCTTATACACTGTCGTCACAAGCGTGACAGCAGCTGAGGCACAATATATTTTATAATCTTGAAAGTTGCATCTGGTATGTCCCAGAACTGACTCCAGGAATGTAAGGGCAACGCTCATTATAAAATTTTTTTTTGATCAAACAAGATGAGCGAGTGCAATGCTCACTCTTTTGCCTGAATTTTTAATATGACTGATCGTTGAGTTTGACTATTGTACATAACGAAAACACCACCACAGTGAGACAACAAATTAGGTGTACACGAGGCTGTATTTGTTATTAATTTTTTGTGAGTTACCTAATCATCGAGAAGTTTTAGTACAGTGAAATCTAAGTCAAGACTGATTAACAGTTATTTATTTACTCCAATGATTGACGTAAAGAACAGTAAAGTAACACAGAGCAAAATTATCTAAAAGTCAAATCAGATTTCAAAATGAATGTAACGCTGTGGGGAGGTACCAAAAACTGAGGTAGGCTATGTGGAAAAGTGCAACAAGATGCAATTTTCTGGGCAACTAGCAATATCAGTGTTAATGATACGACGAGATGTCACAAATTATAAGCAAAATAAGCAGTACAAGTTGCGTGGCAAAGTAAGAAATTAAGAAACTGCTCAGAATATAGATTGGGCTACCATAATTTACAACACTTTACATTTCTCCATGTCAGCTATCATGCGCCAACAAGCATCAGATGATGGCCGAGAGAATTCCCCCTTCATGACAGCCTGGAGGCAAAAGTATACAAATTAAGTTTGCAGCCCTACACTCTCTACTTTCAAAAAAACTCTACATGGTAGGGCAACGCAGTGCTGTTGCCAATGTGGTATATCAGAATATCACTTATTTCACAAAAAAAGAAGTAGGAGAACGCAGAAGAAACTTTGTACTCTTGGCGTAAAAACACATATTAACAAACATAAGGTTAGTACAAGCCTGGGACAGCGTTTCCTTGAATGGTTAGGCCGTTTGAGCCAAGCACGCTGGAGAGCTGACTCATTTGATTTGAGTAACCAAATTTTTGGAGTGAAAGCCACTGTCGTTCTCCTCTGATCAGGTGGCACCACAGATTCTTGGCGTTTGATATCCACCCAGAAAAGGCAAAAAATGTGAAACTCAATTATTCCCTAGGGACAGCTGTAGCAAGACAGTACCACCTGCCCACACGTAGGCCAGGACACCGGCTCCGTCCACAATAGCACGAAGGAGGCACGAGCGGCATTACCGTAAAACTACCCTGTCTTCCAGTGCGGGTGTGCCTCTTCTTAATGGGATTCCCTGATTGGCTTCTGCTGACAACAGGACCCTGAGAACACACTGATAGTGCACTGTCCCAGTAAAAGAAATGCAATACATGTTACGAACCACATAGTCACAAAATAATAACCATGAAATAGTGGTCGAAAATGAAACTATGTTGTATAGTGATATGAGACTAATGTGACAGTCTCATCCCCATTCCAGCACCGAGCGAGGTGGCGCAGTGGTTAGCACACTGGACTCGCATTCGGGAGGACGACGGTTCAATCCCGTCTCCAGCCATCCTGATTTAGGTTTTCCGTGATTTCCCTAAATCGTTTCAGGCAAATGCCGGGATGGATCCTTTGAAAGGGCACGGCCGATTTCCTTTCCCATCCTTCCCTAACCCGAGGTTGCGCTCCGTCTCTAATGACCTCGTTGTCGACGGGACCTTAAACACTAACGTCCTCCTCCTCCTCCCCATTCCAGCAAACATTTCAAGACTCTGCTACTTGTCTTGGAGTGTGTAATTGTAAGTAGGCTGTTTAGGTTTTTATATTGGTAACACCACGTAGCGCTCTGTATGAAAATCACTGGCTGTGCTGTGTGCAGTCTGTGGCTAGTTTGCATTGTTGTCTGCCATTGTAGTGTTGGGCAGCTGGATGTGAACAGCGCGTAGCGTTGCGCAGTTGGAGGTGAGCCGCCAGCAGTGGTGGATGTAGGGAGAGAAATGGCGGAATTTTGAAATTTGTAAGACTGGATGTCATGAACTGCTATATATATTATAACTTTTGATGACTATTAAGGTAAATACATTGTTTGTTCTCTATTAAAATCTTTCATTTGCTAACTATGCCTATCAGTAGTTAGTGCCTTCAGTAGTTTGTATCTTTTATTTAAATAGCAGTAGTGGCGCTCGCTGTATTGCAGTATTTAGAGTAACGAAGATTTTTGGTGAGGTAAGTGATTTGCGAAAGGTATAGGTTAATGTTAGTCAGGGCCATTCTTTTGTAGGGATTTTTGAAAGTCAGATTGCGTTGCGCTAAAAAAGATATTGTGTGTCAGTTTAAGCACAGTCATGTATAATTTTTCTAAGGGGACGTTTCATAATGATTTAACTGTATATCCTATAACGCTCATCTTTACTCATACAGACATAGGAGTATGTTCTCTTTCTTATGAGCTTTTTATTTCTTTCCATATATTCTTCAACGACACCTTCCCTGAAAGTAACGGCAGCACCAGATTCCGCATCCATATTATGTTAGAGTACTCACAACTGTCGCGACTTTGCTGATGTACCAAAACATTATTTCCTCCTGTTTAATAGCATTTTGATCCGTCTTTGGAACGCAATGAAACAGCAATTCGGAAAGTCAGCAAGAGATTTCTGATGGCATGTGGACGTGAAGCTGGCGCCTGATAGCGTCCCAGATATGTTCAGTCAGGGGATTTAGTGGCCAAAGATCATGATGAGTCATGTGGTGTCACCGCAAGGCATCGCACTTGCTAGGTTGTAGCCTTCAAATCGGCCGCGGTCCGTCAGTACACATCGGACCCGCGAGTCGCCACTGTCGACGCTAGCAGACCGAGCGCCGCCACTCGGCTGGTCTTACGAGACAAGCTAGCGAACTGCCCAGTTCTACAGCCGACTTGAATAGGAATGCTTCACTCGCTATAGCTTCAGAGATCTCATTTGCAGAGACGCTAGTTAGCATAGCCTTCAGCTAATTCAGTATCTACGACGTAGCCAGGCACCACATACAGTTTATGCATTGGCAACTGATCTATATGTGTGAAGCAATCAGAATTGCAAAGAAGTATTCGCAGTTCAGTCTATAACTGCACTTGTAAATATTATAGTACAAAGTCAAGATCGACGTTCACCGTTGATGCAGAATTAAAGCTAAGTATTTAATTGTATTGTTGTCTACTAACTTTCTAATCACCTAAGATGTTCCAGATACATCCCAAGTATAGATCATTGATCCTCACGTCAGCCTACGTGATGAACGCGTGCAATAATGGCCACCCCTTGTGGTCAGACTAAGAGTCAAATTGTGTGACTCAGCCGGTTCACCCTTTTTCCATGAGGCCCATAGTTCCTCCTCATACACAACAAGTTAACTATCATGTTCCTCAAACAAATATAGCATGATTCTGGCTTTGTAACACATATAGCTATCCGGCTGGAGGATGCCATTAACATAAGGGAAAACGTCAAGCATTAAGGGATGCAGGTGGTTCCCAATAATTTTCACCTAGTCCACAGCTGTCAGGTGCCTTTGATTACTACCAAGGATACCATGCAGAACTATATGAATGCCCTCATTGCATAATACCGCATCTTTGACTGCTATTTTCGAGCAGTCGTTCGCATGGATGACATCGTATCTGGACACTACCATTGATTTGGTGTAACAAGAGACGTGATTCATAGGACCAGCTTATACAGGGTGACAGCTATTGAATTATGTGAAATACAATCATAACTTCTGAACTTCTTGCTTTAGGATGTTCAAACTGCACGCATGGGAATTAGTATGATATGAATATGATTTGGCTTAGCGACGAAGCCAACTTCCATTTTGACGGGTTCGTCAATAAGCAACATTGACGCATTTAGGGGAATGAGAACCCGTGTTTCACGATCGAGAAGTGTGGCTCTATGGTGTGTAATGTCCAGTCACGGAATAATCAGTGCGATATCCCTTGATGTCACGGTGCTACCGAACGGTTTTGGAAGATGATTTCATCCCCATTATCCAAAGTGACCCTGATTTCGAGAAGATGTGGTTCATGCAAGACGGAGCTCTACCCCATCGAAGCAGGATAGTGTTTGATGTCCCGGAGGAGCACTTTGGGGACCGCATTCTGGCTCTGGGGTACCCAGAGGACACTGAACAGGCATTAGCCTCGATTGGCCACAATATTCTCCGGATCTGAACACATACGACTCCTTTTTGTGGACCTATATTGAAGACAAGGTGTACAGCAATAGCCCGAAAACCGTTACTGAGCCGAAAACAATCATTCAGGAGGTCATCGACAGCGTGGATGTTCCGATACTTCAGAGGGTCGTGGTTGGTTGATTTGGGGGGAGGGGACCAAACAGCGAGGTGATCGTTTCTGTCGGATTAGGGAAGGATGGGGAATGAAATCGGTCGTGCCCTGTCAAACGAACCATCCCGGCATTTGCCTGAAGCGATTTAGGGAAATCACAGAAAACCTAAATCAGGATGGCCGGACGCGGGTTTGAACCGTCGTTCTCCTGAATGCGAGTCCAGTGTGCTAACCACTGCGACACCTCGCTCGGTAGCGGGTCATGCATAATTTCGCTATTTGTCTGCGCCACGTCATCACGCATTTCATAGCCTAAATCCGAATATCTGTAGGGACCTTTACGTGTTGAATAAAGTGTGTGCACGCAGTAGTTTATCACTAATTTACGTTCTTTTCCCGTAAATTTCAATAATTGTCGCCCTGTATGTTTCCATTGATTCATGGTCCGGTCTTAATGATACTGTGCCCGCTGCAGTCGTAATTAACGATATCATTGGGTCAATATGAGAGTGTGAAAATATCGTAATTTGTATAGTCCAATGTCCAAAATGTGCTATGAGCTGATACCTCCGAAACACTTGTGCCTGCAGTAGCATTGCAATCTGTCTTCAGAACTATCACAGATCGTAGCTTATGCGGCTTTCCAGGGAGAGCCAGCCTCCAGCCTCTACGTTCTGTAATGACGTGTGGTCGTCCAATACTCTTGTGGTTTCACCTTCCTTCAACCACTTAACACTTTTAATGGATCCTCACGCTAGTACCACACGAAGAACCAAACTGTTTCGCCGTTTCCGAGATGGTCATTCCTAAACGCTGGCGCAATAATTTATACTTTGTTAAATCAAACAATGGAAAATCCGGGACGCAATAATGACAATACTACGAAAAGTATAGTTGCTCAAATGGTTCAAATGGCTCTAAGCACGATGGGTCTTAACATCTGAGATCATCAGTCCAGTAGACTTAGAACTACTTAAACCTAACTGACCTAAGGACATCACACACATCTATGCCCGAGGCAGGATTCGGACCTGCGACCGTAGCAGTCCCGCGGTTCCGCACTGAAACGCCTAGAACCGCTCGGTCACAGCGGCCGGCAGTATAGTTTCTGCTTACCATATAGCGAAGATGCTGAGTCGCAGATAGGCACAACAAAAAGACTGTTAATCAAAGCAGACGTTTTCAAGTACACTCCTGGAAATGGAAAAAAGAACACATTGACACCGGTGTGTCAGACCCACCATACTTGCTCCGGACACTGCGAGAGGGCTGTACAAGCAATGATCACACGCACGGCACAGCGGACACACCAGGAACCGCGGTGTTGGCCGTCGAATGGCGCTAGCTGCGCAGCATTTGTGCACCGCCGCCGTCAGTGTCAGCCAGTTTGCCGTGGCATACGGAGCTCCATCGCAGTCTTTAACAATGGTAGCATGCCGCGACAGCGTGGACGTGAACCGTATGTGCAGTTGACGGACTTTGAGCGAGGGCGTATAGTGGGCATGCGGGAGGCCGGGTGGACGTACCGCCGAATTGCTCAACACGTGGGGCGTGAGGTCTCCACAGTACATCGATGTTGTCGCCAGTGGTCGGCGGAAGGTGCACGTGCCCGTCGACCTGGGACCGGACCGCAGCGACGCACGGATGCACGCCAAGACCGTAGGATCCTACGCAGTGCCTTAGGGGACCGCACTGCCACTTCCCAGCAAATTAGGGACACTGTTGCTCCTGGGGTATCGGCGAGGACCATTCGCAACCGTCTCCATGAAGCTGGGCTACGGTCCCGCACACCGTTAGGCCGTCTTCCGCTCACGCCCCAACATCGTGCAGCCCGCCTCCAGTGGTGTCGCGAGAGGCGTGAATGGAGGGACGAATGAAGACGTGTCGTCTTCAGCGATGAGAGTCGCTTCTGCCTTGGTGCCAATGATGGTCGTATGCGTGTTTGGCGCCGTGCAGGTGAGCGCCACAATCAGGACTGCATACGACCGAGGCACACAGGGCCAACACCTGGCATCATGGTGTGGGGAGCGATCTCCTACACTGGCCGTACACCACTGGTGATCGTCGAGGGGACACTGAATAGTGCACGGTACATCCAAACCGTCATCGAACCCATCGTTCTACCATTCCTAGACCGGCAAGGGAACTTGCTGTTCCAACAGGACAATGCACGTCCGCATGTATCCCGTGCCACCCAACGTGCTCTAGAAGGTGTAAGTCAACTACCCAGATCTCCGGATCTATCCCCCATTGAGCATGTTTGGGACTGGATGAAGCGTCGTCTCACGCGGTCTGCACGTCCAGCACGAACGCTGGTCCAACTGAGGCGCCAGGTGGAAATGGCATGGCAAGCCGTTCCACAGGACTACATCCAGCATCTCTACGATCGTCTCCATGGGAGAATAGCAGCCTGCATTGCTGCGAAAGGTGGATATACACTGTACTAGTGCCGACATTGTGCATGCTCTGTTGCCTGTGTCTATGTGCCTGTGGTTCTGTCAGTGTGATCATGTGATGTATCTGACCCCAGGAATGTGTCAATAAAGTTTCCCTTTCCTGGGACAATGAATTCACGGTGTTCTTATTTCAATTTCCAGGAGTGTATTTTCTATTTGAAAAATTTATCGTTAATGCGTTGCGTACTACTAACAGATTGAGTGTGAGACATTGGACGGCCATCATAAAAAACGCATTATGGTAACCAATAGTTTATTATGTCAAGGTAGTCAGTAATTACTATAAAAATGCATATTGACTGTTTTGGCATATTAACTTGCATCTTCAGAGGTGAAAATTATCCCCAAGTCGTAAAGCATGTACGCTGAACTCCATGGAAAAAAGGTAGAAAATATGTTAATAAACTTTGCTTACATCTTGGCGTCACATGGTAAAAGGTTGTGGGGGAGGGCGGCACGCTAAAGACGTAGGCGAGAAGAGGTGGACAACAGTGCACTCGATATCTGCTTTGTTTTTCTGTATGCAAATGTTAACGGTAATACTTATTAAAACACAAGCAAGAGCAAAAATACGGAATTTTGATTAAGTCGAGGTAGTCAGTAATTACTATAAAAACTCCCATTAGCCGTTTCGGGCTATTAACTTCCATCTCAAATGTGAAAAATATCCACATGTCGTAATGCATGTACGGTGAACACCATGTGAAAAGATACAAAATATGTTAATGAACTTTGCTTACATCTTGGCGTCACACAGTAGAAGGTTGTGGGAGAGGGCGGTGGCGCTAAAGACACATAAGCAAGTTTCAATGGTTGTACTTGTCAAAACATAAGCAACAGCAAGAAATACGAATTTTTTTAACACATGTTTATGTTAAATGTATACATACACATGATATCGTGTATTACATACCATCATTACATAGGCTTTATACAGTTTTTGCACGTAAGTCAGTAATTTGTAATTTTATATAAAAAAAATTATGCGTTCAGCATGGGTCACTCATCAGCCTTACTTGAAAGTTTTAGATCCTTTTGTGGGCATACAACACAGTAACTGCTTTCCACCAAGTGGACACCAAAACATAATGGTAGAGCCCGTCGTTACCCTTCTGAAACTCGAATTGGAGAGTGTGGTGTCACCGCCAGACACCACACTTGCTAGGTGGTAGCCTTTAAATCGGTCGCGGTCCGTTAGTATACGTCGGACCCGCGTGTCGCCACTATCAGTGATTGCAGACCGAGCGCCGCCACACGGCAGGTCTAGTCTAGAGAGACTCCCTAGCACTGGCCCCAGTTGTACAGCCGACTTTGTTAACGATGGTTCACTGTCTACATATGCTCTCATTTGCCGAGACGACAGTTTAGCATAGCCTTCAGCTACGTCGTTTGCTACGACCTAGCAAGGCGCCATATTCAGTAATTAGAATGCATTCTGAACAGACAATATTGTGAATCATGTACCGTCAAGAGCGACGTACATCATTAATGGATTAAAGTTAAGTATAAAACTAATTACGTCCGCTTTCTGAATTCTAATTCCTTGTCATGTTCCAGACCTCACGTCAGTATAGTTCTTCCTTCCTCACGCCAGCCTGCGTGAGCTAAAACGCGTGCACTTCGGCCTCCTCTAGTAACACGGTGCTGGCTCTTCTGCCGACACAACAGAGAGAATACTGGGATTCGCACATTACTCATCTGTATGAGGAGGAGAGGTCCCGGCAGACGAAGACGCTAACGTGGATGACGGTGTGGGCTGTGACAGCAGCACTGCAATGTTACGCAAAATGCTTAGTGTCTGTATTTTTTTCAAGGCAGATACGGATGAAGAAGAATTTGAACGCTGTTAGATTTGAATCGTAAACTTGGCCACTTTTTCATTTATAAACGCGAGGGGCGTTCCATAAGTAATGTATCCACTTTTTTACTTAGAGTTCCAATAAAACATGATATTCCCCACTCTTTTGGCTACAAAAACATATTCATCAACATAATCACGCTAAAGTCTTTTCTTCAATTTCCTGAGGGTGTGTGTGGCCAGTCGCCACGCGGGAGATCGGACCGATTGGAGCAACCTTGTGATGATAACAGACGCCTCGCCGAAGGGCTGACCGTGCTTTTGTCACTGCCAGGTCTCTGTATACATTTTATAAGAGATTTTGAATATCTATTACGCTCTGGTTTTCCTCTAAAAGAAACTAAATGACAATTCTCTGCTTGGAACGCAATTTCGTCAGAGACGTCATTTTGAAGACTACCTATAGCGCCGCTAGCTTTCGGGACTTCATGAAGCTATTAGGGCTGAAACGAGAACATTCCACGATGTCCCTCAACAAATTTCCCAACCTTTCAACCGAAATTGGCCGAGAAAAAAACTATGTGGCATTACTTATTGAAGGCTTCTCGTACTAGAATATTACATGGGCTATTGATTTAAAAAAATGTTCGCGTAAACTGATTCATCGAGTGCTTCAGATAGTTCCTCTGTCTTTGTAAGATACTTTATAATTAATAACTGCTGCCATTGTATAATAATTTGTGTGAGACACAATCAGATTAACTGGTAAATTTTAAAAATACCCAAAAATATTTTGTCACATTGCACTGAGGTAGTTATTCAGGTAGGAAATGAAACAGAAGCATTGCGCTATCGCTACTAAGCATTATTGTTTATGCACATAAAGTGGGCTTATGATTTGTGTAGTTGATATGTATGTGTGAATATGAATGCATAGTACCGGCGCTCATATGGTTACGGAATAAATATGTTCTTTCTTCTGATGTCATTTCTGTTCTCTAAGGCTGGTGGCTTAAGTCGAAGTGGTTACAGCTATTTTATTTATATTTACGGCATTGTTGATCAAATGAAGAGTATTGTATATCAGAGCCCACGAAAAGTTTTTTCGCGTTATCACAGAAGTTTTGTTGTAACTCTGGTACGGGGTTAAAATTACGTGTATATTCATACCGTTTAGTAACGATGCCTGTGAGTTAACTGATCACGCCATCGTACTGCCTAGCAATTAATCGTTATTAAGTGGTAGAATGAACAATAAAACGTTTCACAGTACTGCAGAAATATTTTAATTTGACACCCAAGTTGTGACAACAGTTCTCCGTACCCACAGGCCTACCTCGGTTGAATCTCGGGTAATAACGCTACAATCACTTTTCCAGTTATACGAACTGTAGGCCAATGTATACCAGAGCTGGCAAGCAGTTTTTAGAATTTTCCAATTCGATTACAGTTCGTACTAGAAAAAACGTTCCGTCGCACGAATCCCACGTGACAGAACAGTTGTTTCATTAACTGTTCGTACTGAATTGAGCAAAATTAAAATATAGTGGAAACATTTTAGATTTACACAGGCTTGCATAGGTAGCTAGGACTCATATTATAGATAATAATGAGTTACATCTAATAGGTTACAACAAGATAGTTTAGAATGATTATCCATTGTACATATGAATACGATGTTTAAAAAAAGATTTATGATATCGATACTGAAAGTAATAACTGAGAATAAACAGGATTATAAGATCTGAGACTGTGGTTCAATAAGGAAATAATGTATATGAGGTGACAGTGAATGGGCAAGAAAGTAAAACGTCCTGATGGGTGAGTCAAAGTGTGACACTAATTCAATCTCTCTGCAATCAACAGACTTTAGTCTAAGAGGAATGCTTATGTGTTTGCAGGGAAGAATCGATCAGATGGAATTTGATTGTGATCAAATGGTTCAGGTTGTGAAACGCGGCGCAATTAAATATGTGAATTATCAAATGACTGAAATGAGGAAAGAAGTTATAGACGGTTTGCTCTTACAGGAACATCACAGCAAGCAAGGATCTCAAAGTGGTGGTGGAAATGTCAGTATTTGGAGAACAGGATGATTCCGAAGGAACAGCTCTATCCTGCTGAATGTGAATATGTGGAAGACTCTCAACATACTAACTCTAGTTCCACGAGATGTAAGACCAACTTGCAGAAGTAGCGCCTCCCTGTGCAGTCAGTTTTATGCAGGTGTGATGCTGTGCAGACTAGCAGCCATCTTCTACAGTGTTCTTCACCTCCAGCTACATGCACTATGCAGGATCTGATGAGGGAGACACCGAGTGCACTCAATGTGGCCAGTTTCTGGTCAACCAATGTATAAACTGATGTCAGCGATCGATTTCCTTTTGCTGACTATATACTTTGTACTTCTGACACGATAATTAATAAATAAACGATTCTAGAAAGCCTATGCGAAGAAGTACAATAATCGAGACCGAAGCCAATGGAAAATTTGAATAACTAAATAACACACTCGTGAAAAACCTGAAGCAGTAGAAGAGCGCATGTTTCACCGGGTAACAGAAAGCGGAAAAACAACGAAAAGTCAAAGTGCCATGCAAATAGCTATTTAAAATGTGAAGGTATAAAATCTTGCTCACACGACTGAGCCAATCAAAACCACAGTAAGCTAACTGAGAAAAACATAAGAACACGAACAAGTTTAAATAGGTGTAGCGCTTCCTGTAGTGGAAGTCTTGCTATAGACAAGAAATTAGTACCGAAAGTGATGTGCATCCGGTTATTTTTATTGCCGAGTGCAAGAAATTAATTTCATTAGCTGCACCCGAGTACGGAATGGGCGAATAATTCTTAGCAGCTATTTGAGTGTGTGCACTGAGTTTGTCCAGTGCCTTACGGCCAAATAAATGGTCTAAAGAGGATCAGTTTACATAAAATGCTTTTCTCGCAGCGTGCACGTGAACCATTGGCAAACATTGCGAGCACTTGCTTAAAAACTTGACTATATAGATCCTTAGTTAGAGGAAGGTGTTGTGGATTAAATATGTAGAGAACTACCGCGTAAAGTGCAAAATAATATAAATTTTTTCAGTAGTTCTTAGGAAAACGTTCGTAGTCGAGTGCGGGAAGCCTTTATTTGGTACTACGCAAAAAATATTGATAACAAACGAAATTATGATTAGCCACGAAATGAATTCCAACATAACAGGCGTCGCCTACAGGCTATGCATACGCATAAGGACCGTGGCCGGTCTTACGGAAGGACATGAAAAGACAGTCCGATTACTCTGAATAGGAATTTATAGTACTATCAAATAATCATAAAAGGCGGACAAGAGAGACTGTTGAGATGCATGAGTAAGTTAAATCTTAGGGCAAGGAAGAACTGAGCTTAAAATTAGGAAGTACATTAACATTGCAGGAATGTTTTGAGAGAAGGTAAATAATACGGTTCAGGCTCAATAACTAGTGTAGTATTTTAGAGACTGATGAAATGAGAATAAGTTTTGAACGGGTTGGGAGAGGAACCTATTATTGTGGAACCCGTGAGAAAGAATTAGATATTTAATGAAGAGATCAGTGGAGGAAGTGAACAGGATTATTTACATTACGGGCTTATGATAAATATTAGATGTCTTCGCCTGTGCATTACAACGACCACTGATATGAAACAGCGTATTAAGAAAAGCATGCGCTGCAATAACGCTGTAAATGCTACAACCAACTGTGACCAACTTCTGTAAATGGATTGTGCTTTCTCCGGCAAAAATGTGATAATTACAAATATATTTGAAATAGTGTGCAGACGAAGGCTCGGATAATCGAGAACCAGTTGACCTTTCTGAAGGCTCGAGGTGAACGATGGGTGAAGATAGTTCCGACCATCTGCACTTGAAAAAAATTTACACATACATAAAAATTCGTTTTAATGCATCAACATTCTGAGGAATTATTGTTTGCAATATAAATAGTTGTTATCATTCAAAAATGAAGTTTTCCCTTTCTATGATAACTGTACTACCCCGTACCGTTTTGAGGTGTCCTAATGACATTGTAAGTCTCTCAGACACAGCATAGGGATTGGAGGAGCAGTTGAACGGAATGGATAGTGTGTTGAAAGATGAATATAAGACGAACATCAACAAAAGTGAAACAAGGATAATGGAATGCAGTCGAATTAAATCATGCGATGTTGAGGCAATCTGATTAGGAGTGAGACACTAAAAGTAATCGATGAGTTTTGTTATTTGGGTTGAAAAATAACTGTCCATGGCGGACGTAATGGATGTAAAATGAAGTTTGACTATAGTACGAAAAGCATTTCTAAAAAAGAGGAATTTGCTGACATGTAACACAAATTTACGCGTAAAAAATGGCTGGAATGCCGTCGTCAGTTGCGTTAGGAAGTCTCCATTATTTAATGATTTTTTCACTGGTTTCGGAGTTGCGTCCATTCTCAAACCATCCTATAGAAACAAAGTTACATCAGATGCGATGTTGCAATATTAATAACAGTACAGCATGAGAATGACAATAATTAATATTGCAACAAGGTACAAACAGGGTTACATAGCGTCTTCGCAAGTTACAGTTACGTATGCTTCCATGGCACGACCATAGCAAGTAATCCAAATGGTGACACAGATACTTAAGCTTACAGTAGACAAGGTACAAATGAGCAGTGCTCGAGGTAACCAGCAGCTACCAAGTGATAGCGCCAGAGGCCGCTAGTAGGGGGTGTGCGGGCGTAGGACGAAACGTTTACTACATAACAGACGCTTCTGATACGGCATTGTTATCATTGCATATTGCAACCACTTATTGATGGTAACCAATCCGAGCTCATTAAAATAACAGACTGCATAATATATAGCGCTACATCTGACGTGACTTGCGAGTGCACTATAAATCACCAGCAGGCGAAAAGAGTATTTAAAATATGTAATATAATAAATTAAACCTCAAAAAATCACGAAAAAAATTGCGCCACGTGCGGAGTAGTTCAGAGAACATATCCAGGTTGCAGAACAGGTTGCACACAAATGAAACAAGTTTGAAATATACAATAAAATAAAATAAATTGAGGTATAATATAATACGTAAATGTCTCCACAGTGTTAACATAGGTCTTACGATATCACCAGTGACATCACATGTAGCCATGGTAACATTTGTTACATTCTTTCCATACTAGCTGACAAACCCGACATTGCTCAGGTACTCACTTTGTCAATTTTCGGTTAGAAACGTCCTCCTGCTTAGCTGCTCCCCATTCCATCAATGGTGGCGAAGACGATCATGTCCACCTTAGCAAAGTTCTTGTGGAAAGGGGAACTGTTTCGAGTGCCGGTGAAGACAGCAGTTATGGATCCAAGCAATGGAGGAATGGGTCTCACCGACATCAAGTGTAAAGAGATGGCATTGTACGTCAAACGAACAGGAAGCGTAATGTGTAACGATCCAGGGTGCATTACTGCAAAACTATACGACATTGTCAGGCCAGAAAGTGTAGAACCGCCGATAAATATACAAAAAATAAGTTTTAAGCTAAAACGCATTATCATGAACTAAGCTAACTCAGCAAAAAGCTTTTAAACTCCAAAAACGTAACAGCAAAGGCGATTTTAGCTGAAAGGAAAAATAACATAGAAGCTAAATACGCTGGAATAGCATGCAATGTGGTCTGGAAAAACATCAGTAGTGATGTTCTTTCGTCTGACGCGAGAACAACGTGGTACAAGGTAGTCAATAACATCATCAGCACTAATCAGCGAGCGTCTCTTTGCCATAGGTTTCAGTGACACTAACCTCTGCAGCAAATCCAGCCTCATCGGTACACATGTGGAGATCGGATTATCAACTGGAGGTGGCTCAGGGAGAAAATTGCTCAAATAACAAGAACTAGAGCAAACAATGTACCGGCTAACATTTTCTTCAGACCAGAAGAAAGTTACTACCCTCAGGCAAAAAATAACACAGTGATTTGGTTAATGGGCAAATATACAAGTTACGTTTTTAACAATATTGGGTGCGATGAACATATTGAATACAAGATGTATATGGAAAATGAATTTGAGAAAACACTTAAGTATCAGAATCACAATAAGAAATATGGTAACATGCTCTGAATTGTCTTCAACAGAATTGATATGGGTTAGGAACTGGATTCCCTGTAGAGAGGGGATGGGTTGGGTCACGTTCCCGACGCTAACCTCACCTGCAAGTCACACATGACAAATAAATCAGTAGTACAGCAGATACAAGAATATGACGGCAAACATCTGGTGTCTGTTATAAAGGAAGATCTTGAACTCCCTAAGGATGCGTTCAGAAGGCTGGGACTGACAAAAATAACAAGACAGTGAAGGACTTTGCGATGTCACTGTTAGGGACTGCTCTTCTGTCCTCGTAATTTACCCTGGAAGCAACACACATCAAGGATTTACTGTATGATTAATTTGGGTCTGGGAAATGATGATGAGGAACCTCAGGCTGCAGAAGAAGAAAATGTGTATGCTGAACTGCCACCAGTTGAAGGTGGCAGTGAAGGTGCTAAATGTGTGCTACTGCTAAAGACTGAATATGATTCCTCATTCTTTGAACGCTGTAATTTATGACTGTTTTTGTGGAATAAAAATGGGGTAACGTGTTTGCCTACCATGCAGCAGGTTCGGGTTTGATTCCCGGCCGGGTTGAAGGTTTTCTCCGCTGGTGGACTGGGTATTGTGCTGTTCTCATTATCATTTCATCACCACCGACGCACAAGTCACGCAATGTGGCGTCGCCTAAAATAAGACTTGCACCCGGCGGCCCATCTTCCCCGGATGTGGCCCCCCCAGTCATCAATGCCTCCCGATAATTTTATTGCATTTCTACTAGAAACGGAAACAAAAAACAACTGTGTTTGGAGTGTAATATACTGAAACGATTCAGTAATCTGAGCGCAGCTGCTTCGCGTGTCTGCAACACGATCTTACAAACGTCTCTATGGCAACGAGTCTTCATGTCTCTACAGACGGCGATTGTTTTCGCCTACAGCCGTTTCCGCTTCGCAGCTGAAAGTCGTCAAAAGCGCTGGCCAGGTGTCAGGGATTACCTTAAGTTGATTCGACTGTTGTGTCTTAGTAGTAAACAATAAATGCATCAAAATTTCATGTACGATGCGTCATTCTTTCACCCACATTAGTGTTTATGGGATCATATCTCTTGAACTATGTGTCGTACAATTATATATTTGTGTAAATACATTCTGTGCCATATGTGGATAGTGTCTGCGAACAGGTTTGCTAACAAAGAAGTATCCAGAATGAAATTTTCACTCTGCGGCGCAGTATGCGCTGTTATGGAAGTTCCTGACAGATTAAAGCTGTGTGCAGGACCGAGACTCGAACTCGGGACCTTTGCCGTTCGCGGGAAAAGGTTTCGAGTTCGAGTCACGGTTCCGGCACTCAGTTTTAATCTGCCAGGAAGTTTCAACAAAGAAATAATAAATTTAGGCGTCATGTATGATGCAGTAGAACTCACACGTCCTATTGTTTACGACGACGTATCTGCTGGGCTATGATAGGTAGGTGGTTCTGAAACGCCCCCTTTCAACAATTATACAAGACTGTGCTTAAACTGACACACAATATTTTTAGCGCAACGCAATCTGACTTTCAAAAATCCCTACAAAAGAATGGCCCTGACTAACATTAACCTATACCTTTCACAAATCACTTACCTCACAAAAATCTTCATTACTCGAACTACTGCAATACAGCGAGCGCCACTGCTGCCACCTAAATAAAAGATTCAAACTACGGAAGGCGCTAACTACTGATAGGCATAGTTAGCAAATGAAAGATTTTAATAGAGAACAAACAATGTATTTACCTTAATACTCATAATATATATAGCAGTTCATGACAAATTACAAAACTCCGCCATCTCTCTCCCAACATCCACCACTGCTGGCGGCTCACCTCCAACTGCGCAACGCTACGCGCTGTTCACATCCAGCTGCCGCTGCCCAACATTACAATGGCAGACAACAATGCAAACTAGCCACAGGCTGCACACAGCACAGCCAGTGATTTTCATACAGAGCGCTACGTAACGTTGCCAATAAGAAAATATAAACAGCCTACTTACATAGCCCGCATGCTCCCCACAAAAAATTTTACAAATTGTTTTGGCCAGTGGCCAATAATGATTTGATAAAATTTTTCATAATTACACTAACAAAGATATCCAATGCACACACTTATTGATACAATGTTGGTCAAAAGCTAAAATTTTCTCACAGTCCATAAAGACAGTCCTGATCATTCATCATAATAGTAATTACAGTTTTTTTCACAAAGTCTCATTAGTAAAAAAAATTGCACACAGAAGTAGTGGATTTCCATGCAGTCTTGAAGAATTAGTGTTGTCCTTCCAACTGAAAGACAGTGCTGACTCTTGACATGCTGACAGGTAATGGGACACAACAGAGCAAACCCACAGCAGAGTCATTCGACGTTTTGAAGAAGATTGGTAGGTAGGTCATCACAGAGCAGACCCACTGTAGTCCTGGTAGAGAGTATGGTATTGGTGGGTCATCAAAGGTGTGGACCCACTGTAGTCCTTGTAGAGATGGCCAGCAGCCATCTGTTGTGACTGTGCAGGTGCACAATCACCATTGAAGAGTCTTGCAGAGAATATAGCAAGTCCATAACCCACCACTTGTGCACTCACAAAGTTTTTGGAATTGTCCTTAGAACCAGCAATGCTGTTATCCAGTCCCTTGCTGAATTATTAACACACGTGCAAACATTAACAGTCCCTACTTCTCACATATTGTCCATATACTATGACCAACAGAAACGTGTGCAGTGAAATGTAACTTACGAGTTACTAAATTTGGTGAACTTGTGTCAATTACAATATTGTAACATAAGAATACATTTACAAGGGTACAAAATACATCATTAAAGAACATAACAATACAGATAACATTTGTAGTACAGGCTTTACAACAGAATAGAAATATACATATACATCAGTGTTACAGGAATTATGACATGAGTACATACATAAAAGATGAGAATAACTTTTGAAACATCAACTTTACACAAGAACATTAAAACAAAACAGAATAAATAATGTCTAAGCATATTTACAAGGTAAATAACGTATTATTAATGTCAATTATATTTGAGGAGAACAGTATTCCTCATCATAGTGAATGTAGCTTAATATTAAAAGAAAAAAAATTCTATGAAACTACACAGAGACAGGAAGAAAACAAATACACAAGAGTACACAAACACATAGTGGGATAACACAAATGGAAAGGACAGGGTTTGTTTTCAGTGTAACATTTGGTACTGCAGTCCACCCCAAAACTTCATTCCATACATCTTTCGTCTTATTTCAACATTTGTTTCCACCAAAAAAAATCCTATTCAAGCATGCTTTCTGTATTTATATGTTCACATATTTCTTACTTCATTATTTATTTTCCATTATCTTACCTCATCATTTATTTCCAAGAAAATCCTACCTAAACTTGTTGTCCCTAAACCCTACTTATTTTTGTTCATATCCTCTTTCAAAATTCTTTTTTTTTTTGTCACACCATTTTCTTAAAGCTTCTCAATGCATTTCTTCCAATTCATCATAGTTAGTTTCTTATATAGTCTACCCCCTCTTAAGCTAACTTAAATCTACTGAGCTCAGATGCTAAACTAAGGGACGAGGCAATGCAGCAGCACAAAACAATTAAGCAAACAGCAATAAAAAAATGCAGATTTGCGAAGCAAGCAGCATTATAGAAATTAGTAAATCAATTGCAATATTACAACTAATATAAGGAAATGTGCAGAAAACAAGAAAAATAAATTAGTAGTAAACTGGCTTAACAGTGTAATACAAAGTCAAATTCAGTAACACTATGCCTGGCAAACAGCAGCACCAAATAACAAAACTTATATCTAAACATGACGTAGCACAAGCAGAAAAAATATTACACTAAAATGGCCATGTCTAATACCTATGTCACATCTTAACACTAGAGTGATGCATCACGAGAACTTACACTAGCAGATAAGTTACCAAATCGTAAAGAAATTATTTATGCAATTCCTGTGAAGGGAAATGTCTATTTATGTGCCCTCGTTTTCTTGGAAGTAAATCATAAATTTCTTATTGACTGGATCTGTAGGCATAAAATAACTATATAAGTACATATATTAAATTTTATTTTAACCAATGCTGCAGTGCAGCTAGAAACTAGATATTAAAGAAAATAAGCAAATATGTACAAAGTAAAGCATAAGAACATCATTCAGTAGTCATGAGGCATTTCATAAGTTACATAAGTTACACTAGCAGATAAGTTACCAAATCGTAAAGAAATTATTTATGCAATTCCTGTGAAGGGAAATGTCTATTTATGTGCCCTCGTTTTCTTGGAAGTAAATCATAAATTTCTTATTGACTGGATCTGTAGGCATAAAATAACTATATAAGTACATATATTAAATTTTATTTTAACCAATGCTGCAGTGCAGCTAGAAACTAGATATTAAAGAAAATAAGCAAATATGTACAAAGTAAAGCATAAGAACATCATTCAGTAGTCATGAGGCATTTCATAAGTTAGTAGAAAAATCTCTCACCTAGAGAGACAGTAGTCATAATCAGGTGTATAGACATAAAAATATTTCTCGTCATTTCCTTAGGCATGTCAATAAATATCATAAATTAAGAGCTCCACAGTGTAATCGTATGTTTTCAAGTTCGACCATGTCGTTTTTTGCGATGCTTTCTACAAAGGAATGTCATTAGCGTGAGTGTAGGCCTCTTTTTTTTCTCCACCTAATGGCTTTCTTTTGTCAGATGACTACCTCTCAGCTGGGCGCCAAAAACGCATTACGTTAAGATCACTTACCTTTCTTAACGAAATATTTACGACAGCAGTTTCCGCTACAGTGACAGTCTCATATAAAAAATTTCACAGGTCAAGAATTAGCATTACAAACGTGTAGAAACAAAATCCTGTAAATATAACAATGTCCAAAAAAAATTTTCGCTGGCATTGTGATACATTCACGCATTTAAACACATTTCATAACTCTTAAAGTACGATTCTCGGTTTCCAACATCCTTTTTCACAAGTCAAGAGTCCCTACCCACTATTCATTACTCCTTACCTTATTACACATATACGTATCCATCGACACTCTTCAATATTTCGTCATTATAAATATGAAGCATAATCAAATAACTCATATAGCCTCAGCCTATTAATCATAAACATACCTCAGCAGCATAATACACATCGTCGTCGTAATAATATCATAACACCTCAGTCAAATCTCAAAAACGTCGTAGCTTTCTGCAATAATTTCAAAACCTAAAGAAAATTCTCTGCTCATTTCAGTAGTGTCATCTACCTCAAACGTACTTTAAAAATCATGATCTCATACCAAATACATCATTCAAAGCTCTCATAGTATCACAATGGTTCCAAAAAATATGAACAGTTCACACAGTACAGACAAAATACAATTTCCTAAGTGTGAAGTTATCCAACGGTGTAATTGTGTAAACATGTGTCACTGATGTAAAAAAAAGTTTATCTCTCAGTTAAATGATCAGATAGCTGTGTAATTTATGTGTTAGAGAAATATGGTACCGATGTGTAAAGTTGTATAAGCAAATACCATATTAGCTAGGGCTCCTTGTGCTTGCCAAACACATGATACACAAAGTAAGCGTGTACCCCCCTGAGGATTAATGTAATTATACCCTCAGGTGTTACAGATTACAGCAATGGAATGAAATGTATCACGGAAAACTTTCTTTGTAATTCAAAAATCTTTAAAAATAAATGTTTTAAGTACAAAATTAATCACTCAAATACGTGTCCTGTAGCGCTAAATATGCGTCTTGCTGTAAGATAATCTCTGTGGAAGTGTCGTAGTTATCGTCCTCCGAAAGCTAAGTTCTGCAGAAGTCAATGTACTTACCTCATGATAAACAAAAGTGAAATGCTTTGCGTACAGATATCTTAGTTATTACGCTTATTGTTGTGATGAAGAAATTACTGTGCTGTAACGTATTGTTGTGCTACGGAAAAGGCTGTCTCATTGTAGCTGTACCACAAAAGTTACTACTAAAACATGTTTTACTTTCCAGAAGAATTCAGAAAAACCGTACAGATATAAAACAGATACTCCGCAAAAGCAACAATGTAAATTGTGTCACACATTAGTAACGTCGTGATATAATCGTGTAGCTGTCACATTAACTAACCACTGTGTCATCAGGTATCTCACAGAAAGTACTTTAAATCCAGAATGTATTTTCAAGTGAACCAAAATGTTGCATTAAAATCTCATTAGCAGTACTGGTAAATGTCCTAATTATGTGAGCCTTATAGTCGTTACGTAATCGTGCAACTAACAAGCAAGAATGCACACACACAATAAAACTGTGTCGTCTGCTCACAATAACAATGCATTTGTAGTTTCTGTTTAAATAAGTTCTCTTGGTTCTTGACTGGATATTTAACTTTAAACATTGTTGCATGGTAACAGTTTCTAAAGCATACTAGTAACGTGAAGTGAAACGTTTTATGGCAAAGACAAAGTTAAAAGCAGATTATCTTTCAATAAACGGTTTTACATGTGAAATGTGGTGTAAACCTTTGCTCTTCTCAGTACGCAGAGTTTCAACTTGAATGCAATTATCATGCGGTATTCGTCCGTAAAGAATACTGGAATTTTGCTCACGGTAAGCGTCAATGTTATTTTTCCCTGAGCCAGCGGGCGCAAGTGGCTGCCTGCGGTGCGAGCCATTGTCTGTTTCTTTGTTGACGCGCGTCGTTATTGGGATTAGGAGACCTAACTTCTACAAATTCGCCTTGCCGAGAGGGCTCTGCTCTGTTTAAATCCCGCCAGTTCTGATGCAGTTCAGGTCTGTCGTTACGATCATATCGTCTGTCGTCATGTCGGTACATTCCATAGTTTCTTTCCTGTCGGTCACGTGGTGGAGAATTTCTCCCTGAATCGTAACTGTGCGCTGGACCGATGCGTCTGAAGTTATTCTGTCTCCCTTGATAATAATTTTTTTGGTTCCCATATTGTCTGTTTCTAAGGTAATCTCTGTCATATTCATTACTACGAAAATGTGATCTTTCTCTATAACTATTATTACTCTGCCAGTGGTTGTCATATGGGTGGTGTCTGTTTTGATCACGATTTGCGTTGTAAGAATAGCCTTGTCGTGTCCAGTTATTGTTTCTGTCGTCACGGAATTGTGACGTATGTGACCTGTAGTGATTGTTTTCCTGTTTTCGCATCCGGCGACTGTCTGTGTCAATTTCTAATTCTTGTAGGAGTCCCTGAAAAGCTTCAATGTCGTCTTTGCAACGCCCTGCCAAAATAATATTTCTTAAATGTTCAGGCAATTTCATTAAGCAAATGCGGATGAGTTCTGAGGGGCTGTATGGGTTTGACAGGTACTGATTCTTGTGCAACATGTCTTCAAAATATTTCACAAGACTGGAAAATTCAGATTGTTCGAAATGTTTTACCATTATGATGCTATGTTTTACTCGGTCTTGTGTAGCTTGAGACCAATACGCTGAGAGGAAGGCATGATAAAATTCTCCTTCACTGTGACAATCGTGAATGACCAATCGCATTCTTACAGCTGGTTCATTCTCCAAGTAGCCACACATAAATTCTAATCTGTGTTCTAATGACCAGTTGGGAGGAAAACAATGAGAGAATTGATGGAGCCACATTTGTGGATGAATGTCGTTGGCAGAATTCTTAAACGTTTTGAATTTACATGTAGTAATGAACAACTTATAGTCAAAATCATCATGTCGGCGAGTAGCATATCGGTCATTGTTACGTCATGTCGGCGGTTCCATCTCAAAATTCGGTGCACCTTGCCAATTTCTTTCATAATTTCCGAAATGCCCTGTGTTATTATTTTGTGGCTTTTCCGTATTTCTAAGTTCCTCTTCCCGAGTTGGAGTGCGAGTGTCCTCTGAAATATGAAATTTTTGTATTACTTGTGCCAACTGATCTTGTACTTCCCGCATTTCTCTTTTGTATTGCGTATTAATTTGATTCTGATTTTGTTTGAATTTTCTAATTTGTTCATACTCTTCTGTGTCAGTGATGGCTACAGGTCTTGTGTCATTCAGATCATCATCTACCTTTGCAGATAAATTATTTAGCTGATCCGAAAGATCAACTACTTTCTCTGATAATGAACTAATTTCCTCCATGTGTCTTTCTACTGTGTCCTTTAAGTCTTCCTGAGTTTTTGCAAGTTGCGTAACCGAATCGGTAGACGCAACTGAGTCATTTTAGCTTGCAAGGTCTCATGATTTTCATGAACAATAGTTTGCAGTTCTTTTATGGCTGCTTCGTGATTCTGTAATGCATTTTCATGACGCGAAAAAATAGTTTGGAAATGCTCACAAATTTGTGTTTTTACGTCATTACAGACTTTTTGACATTTCGATTCTATTTTATGTAACTCAGTAGTTAAATCTTCACGTGTTTGTTCAAGCGTGGTGTGAAGATTTTGTTCCATTGCGTCTAACTGTTGCTGTGTTTGTCTCTGATGTTGTTCCATTGTGTCTAGCTTTTGAAGATTTTGTTCCATTGTGTCTAACTGTTGCTGTGTTTGTTTCCGATTTTGTTCCATTTTTTGCATTAATTGCAATAATAATGTATTAGTGTCTGGAATCTGTTTCTCTATGCTTTTTGGCAGTGCGTTTTCACCGGCAGCATTCACATTTTGACAAGCAGAAAATGTGTCTTGACCTAAGTCTACAGTATTTGCAATATTGTGTTCTGTCATTTCGGATTCCTGGGGCGAGCTGTTGCCGACCGATCCATCGATAATGCTTCCCTGTTCACTAATTGTTTCACCGTCTACACCATTATTTGCCACCCGCTCCATTTCCCTATGCACAATTACCAAATTACTACTTTGAATATTAGTTAATTCATTACATGGTGGCGTTAACACACTGCTTTCGTCTTCACTGTCATTTCTCAGTTTACTTTGGAGCCTAGAATTACGTTTTTCACACGCCATTATTGTCACAATATTTCACACGACAACACAGAAAAACACAATTTGAAGAGCAAAAATAGGAGAACACATTAACATAGCACTGAAAATAATATCTAGTTAATTGCAAGCGCAGCTGCGATATACTTGGTGCAAATCTACATGCATGCCACAACTGTTTTACTGTGCAACAATGAAAAACCAGAACTACCAAGGAAATTCTCTCTATAATTATGCGCTAGCAATAAACAAAAGCTACACCAAATACATAAACTACAAGAAAAAATCAGAAGATTCCAGTGAGGTATCCTGGCAGGGTCGCCATATGAAACGTCCCCTTTCAACAATTATACAAGACTGCGCTTAAACTGACACACAATATTTTTAGCGCAACGCAATCTGACTTTCAAAAATCCCTACAAAAGAATGGCCCTGACTAACGTTAACCTATACCTTTCACAAGTCACTTACCTCACAAAAATCTTCATTACTCGAACTACTGCAATACAGCGAGCGCCACTGCTGCCAGCTAAATAAAAGATTCAAACTACGGAAGGCACTAACTACTGATAGGCATAGTTAGCAAATGAAAGATTTTAATAGAGAACAAACAATGTATTTACCTTAATACTCATAATATATATAGCCGTTCATGACAAATTACAAAACTCCGCCATCTCTCTCCCCACATCCACCACTGCTGGCGGCTCACCTCCAACTGCGGAACGCTACGCGCTGTTCACATCCAGCTGCCGCTGCCCAACACTACAATGGCAGACAACAATCCAAACTAGCCACAGGCTGCACACAGCACAGCCAGTGATTTTCATACAGAGCGCTACGCAACGTTGCCAATAAGAAAATATAAACAGCCTACTTACAGTTCTTACCCCAACAGCGATTGTTGCCTGACAGTGAGGAGTATGTGTATCAAGTTTGGCTGAAATCAGTCATCTGGTTTGGGAGGAGATTTGGAAAACACACACACACACACACACACACACACACACACACACACACACACATATGAACACTCATACACAAACGTACTTACGTTTTTGTAATATGTATGAATTTACAGATACCTTGTTTCTCGTTATCGCACAAAAATATTTTTAATGAAATAAAATAATAAAAAGTGATAGTAATCAAGAGGTGTATGCAAAGATTCAGATGTTCACTCAATAGCCAAACCATTATTTTCATTATTTTTAATAAGCAAAGGAGTTCATAAATAAACAAATAAATAGACTGTCTCACGCAACTTACGATGGTTTTTCAACGATTTATTTCTTTAATGATAACGTTGCGTACCCGCTTCTTCCCCGCCAAGATGGAGATCTGTAAATAAATTGAAGTGTCAGAAAATTTTTTTCTGGAAGCATTCGAAAGGAGTGTTGCCTTGTACGAAACTGTAACGTGGGTGATGTAGAGGTCACCCAAGAAGAGACTGTAAGCTTCTGAAATGTGGTACTACAGGAGAGTTCTGAAAATTAGGTGGGTAGATCGAGTAATTAATCTGGAGACTTTGAACGGATTGGTGAAAAAGGATATTTATGGCATAACTTGACAAAAGGAAGCGATTAATTGACAAGTAACATCGTGAGGCATAGAAGAATATCTAGTTTGGTAATGGAGGGAGGTGTGGGAGGTGAATATTGTGGAGGGATACCAAAGCTTGAGTACAGATAGTAGGTGCAAGTTGTTGTTATTTATGCATAGATGCTGAGTCTTGCACAGCGTTGAGGAATGTGGAAAGCTTCGTCAAATCAGTCTAGGGATCAGAGTATCGTGTTATAAGCAACGAGGACTCTCATTTTAAAAAATCTGTTTTACGCCGTTATCACCATCTGCACGGGTATTAAGACGAAACAAATAATCTGCATAACTTGTAATAATCTCATCTTGTGATTCACTTATTTGTATCTCCCATGAGGCGTAGTTTTCACGATATACGAGAGCTATTCAGAAAGCAAGAGCTGATCGGTCGCAAAATGGAAACTACAGTGAAAAATCAAAAACTCATTATTTGCAGTAGTTAGTTACAGCTTCCAGCTACTTCTCTATACAGTCGACGTTACGACTGAGACAGGTGTCGTAGCGTTGTATCAACTTTCCAATACCCTTGTCACGGAAAGCCTGTACTTCGCGCCAATTCTCTACACTGGTCTACAGCTCGTTGTCTGTGCCAAAATGGTGTCTTCATAGCCAGCGACTCATGTGAGCAGAGATGAAACCCAGGGGAGGCCAATTACGGGCTGTATTGTCCGCTTCAGGATAATCTTCATTGCCCCTGCATAGTGCGGCCGAGAATTGACATCAGGCGAAATCTATCACCAGGCCGTCATAACTGGCGGGAGACTATGTTTTCTATGCGCCTTTACGTGTTCGCTGTGCGCTCAGAACTGAAAAGGGCGACCTGATGCGATCGACGAGCATACTAGAGACACCGCCCAGCACGTACACTGAGGAGCCAAAGAAACTGGTACACTTGCCTAAAATGCTGTAGGGTCCCCGCGAGCACGCAGAAGTACCGCAACACGACGTGGCATGGACTCGATTAATGTCTGAAGTAGTACTGGAGGGAATTCACACCATCAATCGTACAGGGTTGTCCATGAATCCGTAAGAGAATGAGGGATGGAGACCTCTTCATGTCTGGGGAGTTTGGTGGCTAGCGGAAGTGTTTAAACTGAGAAATGTGCTCCTGGAGCCACTCTGTAGCAATTCTGGACGTGCGGCGTGTCGCATAGTCCTGCTGGAACTGCCTAAGTCCGTCGGAAAGCACAATGGACATGAATGGATGCAGGTGATCAGACAGGATGCTTCCGTACGTGTCACCTGTCAGTCGTATCTAGACGTATCAGGGGTCCCATATCACTCCAACTGCACATGCCCCACACCATTACAGAGACTCCACCAGCTGGAATAGTCCCCTGCTGACATGCAGGATCAATGGATTCATGAGGTTCTCCATACTAGTACACGTCCATCAGCTCGATACAGTTTGAAACGAGACTCGTCCGACCAGGCAACGTGTTTCATTCGTCAATAGTCCAATGTCGGTGTTGACAGGCCCACGCTAGGCGTAAAGCTTTGTATCGCGCAGTTCAAAATGGTTCAAATAGGTCTGAGCACTATGGGACTTAACATCTGAGGTCATCAGTCCCCTAGACTTAGACCTACTTAAACCTAACTAACCTAAGGACATCACATACATTCACGCCCGAGGCAGAAATCGAACCTGCGGCCGTAGCAGCAGCGCTTACACTGAAGCGCCTAGAACCGCTCGGCCACAGAGGCCGGCTATCGGGCAATCATTAAGGGTACACTAGTGGGCCTTCGGCTCTGAAAGTCCGTACAATGATGTTCTGTATTTGAATACGCATGCCTATGCCAGTTTCTTTGGCGCTTCGGTATATGTCAGATTTTCGCTACGGTTTCAATTTCCCGTCCAATCGGACCTTAATGTCCGAATAGCCCATCGTACTCCACTTGAAGGATTGTAATGAGACTCCCTGTTCATCCAGCAGTGCGCCTCTGTCACTCTAGCACACGCCGAAACGCTTGAATGTTTTGTCGCACGCTAGGGGGTGCGTGCTTGTCGATGACTCCCTGGATGAATGGTTTAGAGGCGGTGGGTGTGTGTATAAACCACGCCAGCGGTCTCGCCGAGCAGTAAGTCCGTGCGTCCACTTTGTCCGCGTCGCGACGCGGGCCGGGCCAGCGCCGGGGACTATTCCTTAAAACGCAGCAGAATGGGGCTGTCCGGCGGCGTGATAGATGCGGCCAATTCATCGCGCGCTGACGCGGCGGCGCGCGCACAATCGCCATGTCCTCGCCACATTACTCAGACGGCGCGCCGCGAGTATCGCCTTTTATTTCCTTCGCTCGTGTAAATTTCATCCATCTTCCTCACCACGCCTTATTTTTGTGAGAGTCTCTTTTTTCTTTCCTCCTCTTCTCTCTCTCTCTCTCTCTGTCTCGCTCACTCTCTCTTTCGGCTGTGCTGTACGCGGCCGTCGTTTTCTTTCATTGTGTGGGTCTCTTTGCCGCCTGTGGCTTTCAGGCGTCCTCGGTCGTTATATACCGAACGCCAGCTGCCGGCAGTTACAAAGTGGCTTTGCCAGATTCGGAACTCTGAATTGTTCCTTCTGTTCTCTCTACGTCTGATTTCAGTCACACATTAGTACAGATTTCCCTATATACTAAGAAAGTCTGTACATGCATGAGGGGGTGAGAAGCAAAGGGGTATAAGTACACTTCTTGCGGTTTTGAGAAAACTGAAGTTCACAAAGTATGGAAATCGTTTTGAGATTGCAAAATACTACTACTACTACTACTACTACTACGTGATCAGGCCCAGTGGACCGCACGTATCTACAAGTTTCCTCCTCCACCGTATTCTGTCCATTGCTGCTATCCGCCATTCGTCCACATCTATTGACACTTGGTTTAAATCTTCATGTAATCCATCCCTCCAACGCTCTTGGGTCTCCCTGGCGGTCTCTTTCGTGTAGGTGTGAAATCCAGGAGCTTCCGAGGCCGTCTGTCATTCTCCATCCGGGCCACATGGCCGGCCCACTGCATTCGTTTTGCTTTGACAATTCCTGCTATGTTGGGCTGCTGGTATAGTTCCTCAAGCTCTTGGTTGTATCTCATCCTCCATTCCCCTGTATCTGCATCCAGAACCGGACCGAAGATCTTCCGAAGCACTTTTCTCTCAAAGCCAAGGAGCTTATGGAAGTCCTGTTTCCCGATACTCCATGTCTCACAGCCATATAGAACAACAGGCTCGATCAGGGTTTTGTACAGTCGAATCTTGAACTGTCTGGAGAGATATTTGGACTGAAGCAGTTGTGCTAGGCTGTGGTAAGTTCGGTTTCCTGCTTGTATTCTGGCAGAGATCTCTGCTTCACATGATGAGTTCTCAGTGAAAAGTGCCCCTAGGTATTTGAATTTTTTGTGTGAATTTGACATAAAAGTACTTTGTATAATTTTACGTTTGCATGATTGAACAACAGGTTAATATAAACTTCAGTTTTATATCAAAATTCGTGGAAGTCTGTATGCCCCTGTTTCCCTTTGCTTGCAGAATATTGTGAATTAAGAAGAACGTGATTTCCGTTTCCTCTACAGCGTTTTGTTATTGGTTTTTATCGATTCAGCTCTAAAATTGCTACTCAGAGCTTTACGAAAAAGTTTATGTAATACTACTTGAACATCATGCTATTTATGGCTTGCAATAGCGAAACGAAATAAGAAAGAATACTGTTTAACAAATTGTACCACTATTCAAAACATTTCGCACCACCTGCGCCACTTTCCACTTCTCACGTATCGTAAGAAGGATATTTAGGTAAAGCACAACATAAAAAATCACTATAACCCTACACGAACAACATGCATTTTGTTGATACATATTTTCAATTAATGCTATAAAATAAGAAAGAGACTTTTCATAATCTGATTCAAGAAATCCTTTCTCATCTTCTGGTTCAAGTGCCTCAAGCGGGTCATCCCTGCTTTCTCTTCTTGGTTGTCCTTCTTCATGTGGAAGCGAGCGAAAAAATTCATAATAGATAGGCGGAATAAATGGAAACAAGTCCAGAAGATTGTTGTACTTGGGAAGCTTAAGCTTTGGGGATTGGTTGTACAGAGATGACAAGATGACATTCATTGGAATTTTGAATTTTTTGCCAGATGTTGTTAGATCGTAGTTGAGAAACTCGTCTCTAATGGAGAATATATGGCGAGTTCCTATAAAACTGGAAGTATATCTTCTTATAGATACCTTTTAATGTATCTTTCAGTACTGAATTCGTTCCTTAAATACTTAAAAAGTCATATTTACTCGTTGGAATGAATGTGAATTTGCTACTTGCTTTACTGATAGTATCAACCAATCCGTAGGACAAGTATGTAGGGTGTATTCTTTTGCCTTTTCTCGATTAACTCAACATTTTTATCACACTCCGTGTAAGACCGACTGGAAAAAAGAAATCGATGATCCACTGTCTTGATGTTTGTGTGGGCGACGACGTAACTCCAAAACTTTACTATGTTTATTCTTAGTCTGTCGCTCACAGATACCGTTGAAAATATCAGTGTGTATAGCGCTGGGAGTCAATCATTTTATCTATTTGAATAAACAGGATGCAATTTCCTGGGACGCTCCTGATCCTTCATATTCAGGTCAAACATACGTATAGCTGAAACTTCCTGGCAGATTGTGTGCCGGACCGAGACTCAAACTCGGGACCTTTGCCTTTCGGGGGCAAGTGCTCTACCAACTGAGCTACCCAAGCACGACTCACATCCAGTCCTCGCAACTTCACTTTTGCGGTACCTTGTCTCCTACCTTCCAAACTTTACAGAAGCTCTCCTGCGAACCTTGCAGAACTAGCACTCCTGAAAGAAAGGATATTGCGGAGACATGGCTTAGCCACAGCCTGGGGATGTATCCAGAATGAGATTTTCACTCTGCAGCGGAGTGTGCGCTGATATGAAACTTCCTGGCAGATTAAAACTGTGTGCCGGACCGAGACTCGAACTGGTGACCTTTGCCTTTCGCGGGCAAGTACTCTATCAACTGAACTACCGAAGCATGACTCACGCCCCGTCCTCAAACTTCACTTCTGCCAGTACCCCGTTTCCAACCTTCCAAACTTTACGGAAGCTCTCCTGCGAACCTTGCAGCACTGTTGTTGTTCCAACCGATCCCTTCTTCTGGTCAAGTTGTGCCAAAAACTTCTCTTCTCCCCAATCCTATTCAATACTTCCTCATTAGTTATGTGATCTACCCATCTAATCTTCAGCATTCTTCTGTAGCACCACATTTCGAAAGCTTCTATTCTCTTCTTGTCCAAACTATTTATCGTCCATGTTTCACTTCCATACATGGCTACACTCCATACAAATACTTTCAGAAATGACTTCCTGACACTTAAATCTATGCTCGACGTTAACAAATTTCTCTTCTTCAGAAACGCTTTCCTTGCCATTGCCAGTCTACATTTGTTATCCTCTCTACTTCGTCCATCATCAGTTATTTTGCTCCCCAAATAGCAAAACTCCTTTACTACTTTAAGTGTCTCATTTCCTAATCTAATACCCTCAACATCACCCGACTTAATTCGACTACATTCCATTATCCTCGTTTTGCTTTTGTTGATGTTCATCTTATATCCTCCCTTCAAGACACCATCCATTCCGTTCAACTGCTCTTCCAAGTCCTTTGCTGTCTCTGACAGAATTACAATGTCATCGGCGAACCTCAAAGTTTTTATTTCTTCTCCATGGATTTTAATACCTACTCCGAATTTTTCTTTTGTTTCCTTTACTGCTTGCTCAATATACAGATTGAATAACATGGGGGAGAGGCTACAACCCTGTCTTACTCCCTTCCCAACCACTGCTTCCCTTTCATGCCCCACCACTCTTATAACTGCCATCTGGTTTCTGTACAAACTGTAAATAGCCTTTCGCTCCATGTATTTTACCCCTGCAACCCTTAGAATTTGAAAGAGAGTATTCCAGTCAACATTGTCAAAAGCTTCTCTAAGTCTACAAATGCTAGAAACGTAGGTTTGCCTTTCCTTAATCTTTCTTCTAAGATGAGTCGTAAGGTCAGTATTGCCTCTCGTGTTCCAGTATTTCTACGGAATCCAAACTGATCTTCCCCGAGGTCGGCTTCTACCAGTTTTTCCATTCGTCTGTAAAAAATTCGCGTTAGTATTTTGCAGCCGTGACTTATGAAACTGATAGTTCGGTAATTTTCACATCTGTCAACACCTGCTTTCTTTGGGATTGGAATTATTATATTCTTCTTGAAGTCTGAGGGTATTTCGCCTGTTTCATACATCTTGCTCACCAGATGGTAGAGTATTGTCAGGACTGGCTCTCCCAAGGCCGTCAGTAGTTCCAATGGAATGTTGTCTAGTCCGGGGGCCTTGTTTCGACTCAGGTCTTTCAGTGCTCTTTCAAACTCTTCACGCAGTATCGTATCTCCCATTTCATCTTCATCTACATCCTCTTCCATTTCCATAATATTGTCCTCAAGTACATCGCCCTTGTATAGACCCTCTATATACTCCTTCCACCTTTCTGCTTTCCCTTCTTTGCTTAGAACTGGGATTCCATCTGAGCTCTTGATGTTCATACAAGTGGTTCTCTTATCTCCAAAGGTCTCTTTAATTTTCCTGTAGGCAGTATCTATTTTACCACTAGTGAGATAAGCCTCTACATCCTTACATTTGTCCTCTAGCCATCCCTGCTTAGCCATTTTGCACTTCCTGTCGTTCTCATTTTTGAGACGTTTGTATTCCTTTTTGTCTGCTTCATTTACTGCATTTTTATATTTTCTCCTTTCATCAATTAAATTCAATATTTCTTCTGTTACCCAAGGATTTCTACTAGCCCTCGTCTTTTTACCTACTTGATCCTCTGCTGCCTTCACTACTTCATCCCTCAAAGCTACCCATTCTTCTTCTACTGTATTTCTTTCCCCCATTCCTGTCAATTGTTCCCTTATGCTCTCCCTGAAACTCTGTACAACCTCTGGTTCTTTCGGCTTATCCAGGTCCCATCTCCTTAAATTCCCACCTTTTTGCAGTTTCTTCAGTTTTAATCTACAGGTCATAGCCAATAGATTGTGGTCAGAGTCCACATCTGCCCCTGGAAATGTCTTACAATTTAAAACCTGGTTCCTAAATCTCTGTCTTACCATTATATAATCTATCTGATACCTGTCAGTATCTCCAGGCTTTTTCCATGTATACAATCTTCTTTTATGATTCTTAAACCAAGTGTTAGCTATGATTAAGTTGTGCTCTGTGCAAAATTCTACCAGTCGGCTTCCTCTTTCATTTCTTAGCCCCAATCCATATTCACCTACTACGTTTCCTTCTCTCCCTTTTCCTACACTCGAATTCCAGTCACCCATGACTATTAAATTTTCGTCTCCCTTCACTATCTGAATAATTTCTTTTATTTCATCATACATTTCTTCTATTTCTTCGTCATCTGCAGAGCTAGTTGGCATATAAACTTGTACTACTGTAGTAGGTGTGGGCTTCGTATCTATCTTGGCCACAATAATGCGTTCACTATGCTGTTTGTAGTAGCTTACCCGCATTCCTATTTTCCTATTCATTATTAAACCTACTCCTGCATTACCCCTATTTGACTTTGTGTTTATAACCCTGTAGCCACCTGACCAGAAGTCTTGTTCCTCCTGCCGCCGAACTTCACTAATTCCCACTATATCTAACTTTAACCTATCCATTTCCCTTTTTAAATTTTCTAATCTACCTGCCCGATTAAGGGATCTGACATTCCACGCTCCGATTCGTAGAATGCCAGTTTTCTTCCTCCTGATAACGACATCCTCTTGAGTAGTCCCCGCCCGGAGATCCGAATGGGGGACTATTTTACCTCCGGAATATTTTACCCAAGAGGAAGCCATCATCATTTAATCATACAGTAAAGCTGCATGCCCTCGGGAAAAAGTACTGCTGTAGTTTCCCTTGCTTTCAGCCGTTCGCAGTACCAGCACAGCAAGGCCGTTTTGGTTATTGTTACAAGGCCAGATCAGTCAATCATCCAGACTGTTGCCCTTGCAACTACTGAAAAGGCTGCTGCCCCTCTTCAGGAACCACACGTTTGTCTGGCCTCTCAACAGATACCCTTCCATTGTGGTTGCACCTGCGGTACTGCTATCTGTATCGCTGAGGCACGTAAGCCTCCCCACTAACGGCAAGGCCCATGGTTCATGGGGGGGCTTGCAGAACTAGCACTCCTGAAAGAAAGGATATTGCGGAGACATTGCTTAGCCACAGCCTGGGGGATGTTTCCATAGCGAGATTTTCACTCTGCAGCGGAGAGTGCGCTGATATGAAACTTCCTGGCAGATCAAAACTGTGTGCTGGACCGAGACTCGAACTCGGGACCTTTACCTTTCGCGGCAAGTGCTCTACCAACTGAGCTACCTGAGCACGACTCACGCCTCGTCCTCACAACTGGAAGGTAGGAGACGAGGTACTGGCAGAAGTGAAGTTGTGAGGACGGGGCGTGAGTCGTGCTCAGGTAGCTCAGTTGGTAGAGCACTTGCCCGCGAAAGGCAAAGGTCCCGAGTTCGAGTCCCGGTCCGGCACACAGTTTTAATCTGCCAGGAAGTTTCATATCAGCGCACACTCCGCTGCAGAGTGAAAATCTCATTCTGGATACATATAGCTGGTTTCCCATTGCGAGGTTGTGTACAAAGGGATTACGTGTCCCTAACTGTCGACTGTAATACACTGTAGGCTAGAAGAGGAGTTGGTAATGCCTTTTGCAAATCAAAGCAAATGGCATGCTGAGTTTCTGAAATCTGTGATAATTATTTTTCTCTTTGTTTAGCACTTCTTGCTTGTCTCAAATATAGCTCTTTCTTTGCACCAATGCTTTTCATGTTTCCTCGTTCGCCTGTCTCCATAGTAATCTCGATAATTTCGCATTTTATACAAGTTTTGGTATAAGTTTTGTAAAATCGAAGGTTAAAAGCAGTGTTAGAAAAGGCCTGTAATAAGATTGTTTAACATGTAACTTGCCATGCTCTTCACAGGACTCTGTGTAAATTTATTCACTGTTTTCAAACTAGTCTTTTGATTACGTGATATGTATTTGGATTCTAAATTCTGGTTTAGTGATTTCGAAACCGTGGGAAGGAAGCAGTATTTTGTTTAATGACCTTAGTTAGTTCCATGTCTTCCTCAGATATCTCTCAGTGATACACGTCTCACAGTCTTTTTAAGTGGCATTTTCATAAAGCCCTTGTTCATAATATCTAGAGATTTCAGGAAAAACCTTTACAAACCTTTTTACCAAATATGGAAAGAATGGTACTCACACTTTGTTCGTTGCAGAGTGTTCTCTCAGTTCTTTGGAATTCGGGTTGCAATACATGTGTATAAGAAGGCAGTTTGCAAATCCCACGAACCCAGTTTCCAGTAATCATGGAATATTGTCTCCAGTTCTTTAGAGGAAAATGTGCGTTACATTTGTATTGACATTGATCATCATATTGCTGAAATGACCATGCTCGATGTTCCACTCTTCTGCGTCCATTACGCTTTTTACCCTCATTCCTCAATCTCTTTGCAGCCTGTTTTTTTCCAGTTTTCTGTTCTTCTTAGATGTTTTCTGCTCTCCTTTTGCCTGAAGAGTCTTGATATACGAAAATATTGGGGATTTCAGAGGCAACACATTCCTTACCACGGTCTCCCCCAAATACAACAGGTACGCCTGAAAGGATAGTCAAGTTACTAAACATACTGCATGTTAACCAAGCAGTTGGATTATGAAACTAATATGTGTCTCAGATGAATATATTTCATGTAACAATAAGTAAATGACACCAGCATAGAAACACGCAAACTCTGGCAGAAAACATAGTATTATTAAATATTATTAGGTTAAATTATAAGTTATACTACGTAACCTATAATGAGTAGAATATCCGTTCCAGTACACAAAATGAATAGAGAAAATTGTTTACGTTCATTGCTCATCCCGATGATTTCAAGTTTCTGAAGTCGATAGCGTCCACCTTGATACTTCGAAAACTTTGCCTACACAACTTAAAAATAAACTATTACCGCGTGATGACATCGTGCGATAAACACGGTAACAGCTGATTTACATGATCTTCTTAGAGGCAAGAGAATACACGAGCACATGTATCTATTTGATGCCAAATATTTCGCGACATCTCGTAAATAATCTTCTTTTCGTTCACCACGGAGCAGCAGAGAGTGAAATTTCAGTTGTATTCCTTTGTCACAAAAATTTTACTTGTTTCATTACATTCTAGATACATCTAATTTTGCTTAGAAATGTCGTTTGTACCCGTTTGGTTCGACCTCCTCCCATTCCAGCCGCTGTTTTTATTTTTTTATTTTGGTATATTATGGCTCATTTCAGGAATTACGACAGGGCTTTTGTTATGGTTTTCACTAATAGATAGACTGATTCATGATGAGGATTTGTGTATGTAATGTCATAGTAATGATGTTATAGTAATGATGAGTGTGTTATATAAGTATTGTTATCTGCTCCACATTTAATTGACGTTTGGATTGAAGTCTCGGGGCAGTGATGGGAACTATGAGCTGGTCACGTAGAAAAGAGGCGGTATCTGGCGCGAAAAGCAGTAAAGTAAACAGACGGCGCAACTCTAGAGAGCACCGAAGCTTGACCAAAATCTGTGCGTTTATAGATAACTTCTATACCTATCAAAAGTTAAAGTGTCCCACCACTATTTACTTTCTTTATTTGGAGCTCAATCGCACGTACTACTACAGGGATTTTGATATGGTTTTCGCTAATATATAGCATGATTCGTGAGGAAGTTCTGTCTACACAACTTATTACCGACACGATAGACCTGTCGTCTCTCAGGAGATACTTGCTGCTACCCCTACGAGGCTGGGACGGGTCGCTAGTGGGATATAAAATAAAAACTGGAAATTTCAAGTAATTTTTTTTCCTGAAAAAGACAAATCTTGTCGTGCCTTACACGTTTATAAATCACGTCAAGTAACTACGAGGTTATCTGCGAAGGCTTTTTAGCAGACCAGAAGTGTTGGATTCCACCTGCAGCCGCATGCTTTCTCGTCTCCATTCAACCGATATTCTGCTTTTGCTAGTGAAAGAGATGAAAGTTGTTGATTGGTGATTTTTGCTGTGACAGACTAGAGATTCCTTCCTTATTCTGTCAAACGCTCCTGAGAACCTTCCTTTCTTCCTTGAACCATCTATCGGACGCTTTACTGCACTACATTAAAACTCTGAAATTCAAGTTGTATCCATTATGAGCAAATGTTCTAAGAACTTTAGATATCTTCCCCTCTTTGACACCATCACTCACCCGTTATCTCTGTGTAACACCTCTCTTCCTTGCAATCTACACGCTCTGTCTATTACCTTAACACTCATTATTTTCCGAAAGGTTTTGCACTCAAAGATCTCCGATTCTCTCAGTCCATCCTTTCTTGTCATTCTGAGGCATCCATTTGTGCGCAGACATTCAGTTTGATCACTATGTTATAGTGCCGGAGTTTACCTTTTCCTTCAGATTAGTGCTGTCTTGTATATTACACGCATTCTACGAAAAGTAGCGGCCATTTCTTCTGTTATACTGTCGTTGGCTTCTGTTTAGCTAGTATGCGTTTCACTATTTCACTAACCTATCTGAAACGTGTTGTAGCCTTATTTGGAAGCCAAACGTAGACGATAAACTGCGCATTCAAGAAGAGACCAGAAGATTTTCATATACATTTCTATAAAGGAATGTTGAACATTAGATGGGGAGATCAAAATAACTGAATAGCACAATTTGATTAAAAGAAAGGATAGGTTGATGACACACATTCTGAGATCTCAAAGAATATTTAATCGAGCAATGGTGGAAAATGTGCGGGATTGAGATGAAGACTTTATTATAGTGAGCTGTTTCAAATGGGTTTATCTTTCACTAGATATGCAGAGATGAACAGACTTGCTCAGGATAGACTAGCTAGAAGAACTCCCTTAGACTTGCTTTCGCGTTCAAGACCACAGGAACAGTAGAGAGAAAGAATCATGACAGGAAGTTCGAAATTTCCCTGCAGAAATACTCCACCGCGAATAGCCGTTCATATCACTGGTGTGCTAAACTTAAAGATGAAAATGACTTTCGTCCCATGTGTCTCAGCCAAGTAATGTAGCTCAATGAGCCATGGACCACACGTAAAGAGAAATACTACTATAAATTACGGAATGTAACTGAAACAAATACGCAGTGAGGCGTACAGAAGTTACTTTCATTCAAAGACAGTAATTACAGTGAAGTCAGCGCGATTGATGACGGGTCCCCTGTACATTACAAAAGGTTCAGAATGGTTCAATTGGCTCTGAGCACTATGGGACTCAACATCTGAGGTCATCAGTCCCCTAGACTTAGAACTACTTAAACCTAAGGACATCACCCACATCCATGCCCGAGGCAGGATTCGAACCTGCGACCGTAGCAGCAGCGCTGTTCCGGACTGGAGCGCCTAGAACTGCTCGGCCACCGCGGCCGGCACGAAAGGTGGAACATGGTTTTTAATATGGTATGTGATCACCACGGACGGTAGTTCATGCTGCCTAACGTGCTACCACCCTGGCCTCAAGGTTGGTAAGACGTTTTTGCAGTAGGGTGTTCCATTTCTCCACCAGCGCGGTCGATAGCTACTGGACAGTCATTGCTACAAGTGAACGTGCCGCACTACTTCTCCCCAAAGAATCTCACACGTGCTGGACGGCTTTGAAGTTGGGAGAAAGGGCAGGCCAGTCCATTCGCCAAATATCCTCTGGTCCCAAGAGCTGCTCCACCTGCGCAGTTCGATGCGGTCGCGCATTGTCACCCAGAAAAATAAAGTCAGTGACGAATACACCCCTGAAAAGACGCTCATGTGGAAGGAGTACAGTGTCACAATGACGCTGACCTGTGTTTATTGATTTGGTATTCAGTACGTGCATGCAACATTATGCTTCCCCACACTACAATACCTTGACCACCAAAACGATCATGTTCTAAAATGTTCCTTGGTGTGTTACGTGTTCCCACATTTCGCAATATAAGGGTGCGTCAGCACTGACGATGAACAGAAGATGAAGAAGAGTAGTGACCAATTAAAATAGGATAATATATATGTAGCATAATTTCGTCAATGTTGCGACACTGTAAAACACAGTTGGCGTTCACACCATCGTTACGTATGTAAATAATTAGGGTTGCATTTCTTTGTGAGAGGTACACCAGCCGCCACAGTGCATTACTGTTGTTCGTTTTTAGTATTGTCACTAGGCCTGATTGACTATACAATGAGCGCGAACAGCATCAGATATTGAGTGATCACTGTGAGAGACACGGGCATGCGTAATCGTGTGAGACATCATTATCAGCACCTGACAGAGTTTGAAAGGGACCTCACTGTGAGTCTCCATTTGGCCTGCTAGTCGAATCTACAGTATCGAGACTTTTGGGACATTCGGAAGTGACAGTGTCCCAGTGTTGGACTGTATGGTAATGCGTAGGCAGGCATACTCGTCATCAAGGTTCCGGTCGACCACGTGTGAGCACCACAAGGGAAGACAGCCACATTGTGCACCAAGCACATTTTAACCCATTCACATCTGCGACAGCCATCCTAGATCAAGTAATGGACTCCCGGCAACATTCTGTGTCATCCCGCATCACTGATCGGAAAAAAGCAGTAGCATGACTAGGGAATTACTGTCCCAAGCATCGTCTTCATTAACACCACAACAAAAACGGCTGTGTTTAGAATGGTGCCCTGACTGGGAAGCAGGGTCCGTTGAAGATTTGCTTTACAGTTTGTACATCGATGAATCGCAGTTTTACAGTACACCTGTTGATCATCATTGCCGACCTGGGCAGAGGTTCCACACTTCCAATGTTTAGGAGAGTTACAGCGGCAGAATCTTTCCACGAAATTTCAATCACTCCTTTCTCCTCCGAATGCGAAAATATTTTGTTGACACCGACCTACATAGGGAGAAACGATCATCACTATAAAATAAGGGAAATCAGAGCTCGCAAAGAAGGATATAAGTGTTCGTTTTTTCTGCGTGCTGTTCGAGATTGGAATAATAGAGAGTTATTGTGAAGATGGTTCGATAAACCCGCTGCCAGGCACTTAAGTGTGATTTACAGAGAACACACATGGATGAGGATGTAGATCAAGATGTAGATCCAGATTTAGATGTTTTACCTCTCATACGACAGTGCCATGGTGCCATTTTTAAGCAGGACAATGCTCGTCCGCAAAATGTCTCGTGTCTCTATGAGGTGTCTGCGTGATGTTGAGATACTCCCGCACCCAGTAAGATCCCCATATTTTTTTACTGATAGAACATGTGAGGGACAGCCTAGATGACAACTCTGCCCCTTTTTCAGTAGCCACGACATCAAAAGCCATTTGCAACAGTTGTGGGTCAGATTGCCTCTCTCCATAATACATCGGTCTTATGACACCATCCCCAACCCAATCAATGTATGCATCCAGGTCAGAGGGCTCATACTGTCAAGTTATTTGTAAATTTCACCTGATTTTCTAATCACTGTAATAACATTAATAACATCACATACTATCTCAGTCCACGAACTTTTATTTCATTTTCTCCTCCCTCTCAGGGAGCACCACCTTTTTCTTTTTGACAGGTGGTGTGTAATAAGTGTTACCTATTTACAGTATCGTTTACTGACGGGAATCGCGTTGCATTAAATTCCAGTCTTCACTCCAGAAAAAAATGTTCTTCATGGAAAGTGAATGTATGACCGACGCTGCAAACCCTGTCGAAATTTCGTAGTAATAATTGTGAACAAAGTAACATCCCGAAAGCAGCAAATTCCCAAAATATATGATACCCAGTCAGACACTCTAAGCTTTAAAAACCACCGTCAATGCAAAACCTTAGCGTCAATTTTTACTGTTATCATTACCGACGTAGATGAGTTTGTGTTACCTAGGTCTGTTTCGATACTTCTAATTTATTAGGAAGTCAGTTCGATTTAGAATTTGATTTAGTCTTTATATTATTTACAGAACAGTAAATCTTTGTCAGTAGATAGGGTAGGAATCGCTTCTCTTGCGTATCCTTTGCTGTCTCCTACGCTTTGTGACTCAGTTGTACTGATTGCGTAGTGAAATGTAAGTGCTTAACAGCTAATCGTAGATTCTTAGTTCTTAAGAAGGAAGATTAACATTTCAAGCAGCGTATTTTCCTAGTTCTGAGAGATAAAATCCTACCTCAGTTGGACATATCTTTGACCATAGGCTATGTTACAGAACCTATGAGCTAAACACCATTGTGAAGTGATTTCGGTAAACCATTGAAATCCTCTGTCAACGATGAACGGAAGGAAATGGATACCAGGCTGATCTCATTACGAATCTATCATATGGTTCGATGCCCTCTGTATCTGCAGCACCTGTTGTAGCCAGATTTCTACGCTGGATGTTACATTCATTCGTACTGTCTGCCCTTGTTTCACTGGTCCACAAATTTTCATGTTTTATTTTTTACAGCAACGAAAGTTCAGATGCGCTGAACACGAATATCAGGGTTCAAATTGTCTTCTGGGTCAGGATTACAAGTAAATAAGATGATTACGTTTCACAGTTACACTTATGGGACATTATAGGAGTTTCATGCAAAGGCATTGTGATAAGGATTCCTCTGCTGTGAGTGAGTGAGATGGGCGCCTCCAGTAGAATTTGGCAACATTGCTATACACCGTGACTCGTGTGCGCACCGTTCACTCACTTGAGCATTGTTGAACGCAGAAACCAGATGCGATTTTCATTGTCGTTTGTTACCGCTGCATGATATTGTGTTAAGTTAATTCACTTGTGAGTGGAACGAGTGTCGTGGCAGCTGATAGTGAATCTATGTGAGGTGAAGTCTTGAAATTGAAGAACTGTGTCACTGTGCACATGTACGCTTTCACAAATATGCCCTTGACTTGTAGTAACAAACCTAATAACTTTTGTTGAAATTGTGCAGATTTTATTTGTGTTTCAAGAAGGCGACCATCGACTACAGTAGTGAAACACGCATACGCTTGTATTCCGGTTGTCGAGTTGGAGACCAAGATGCACAGTGGGCTCCACACGTGTGGTGTACGTGCTACCTGGCGTTAAACCACAGATCATGCATGCGGTTGCTATTTTTGTGTGGTACATCCCTTGAGGAAAGGACTCAATACCAAGAGGAAGAGGAATATTCAATACACTGTCGTGCCATTCGTCATTCGCCCTGTGGCTCATGCACCGCCATCAAGCATCGATAGCGATGGTGTTGAACCAACAAATACAGCCGAAAAAGTGCAATAATCAGCCAGCAACACTGACCCTGTCCTACGTTTACACCAACACCGTCATCTGGAGACCCACACAAAGTCACACAGTGTGAACTCAGTGTTCTGATCAGGAATAAAGATCTTCCAAAACGTTAAGTCCATCTCGTAAGCCTCATGCCTGCAACTGTGAAATCTAACTGACTCAGTACGTGTGTTTGTGTTTCGGGAGCGTAAACAAAAAAAGCTTAAGTCTCATTTCAGCACTGAAGGTGAATTTACTATCTGCGATGACGCTGATGGTTTGTCGGAAGACCTGAACATTACATATAAAGCAAACGAGTGGAGGCTCTTTATAAATGGTTCGAAAACAAGCCTGAAAGCATCACTGTTACACAATAGCAATGAAAGGCTATCCATCTCTGTCTCATACGCTGCCTCACCTAAATAAAGTTATACCAAGTTTAAATCCGCTGTAATCTGTGTTCAAATGGTTCAAAGCACTATGGGACTTAACATCTGAGGTCATCAGTCCCCTAGAACTTAGAACTACTTAAACCGAACTAACCTAAGAACATCACACACATCCATGCCCAAGGCAGGATTCGAACCTGCAACCGTAGCGGTCGCGCTGTTCCAGACTGAAGCGGCTAGAACCGTTCGGTCACACCGGCCGGCTAATCTGCGTTAATCTGAGTAAGCGTGAATGGCTGGTATGTGGAGATTCGAAAGTCATTGCGATGCTGTTGAGTTTGCAAGGGGATTATACTGAGTACTGCTACTACCTGTGTGAATGGGACAGTCGTGAAAGAGGAAAACACTATACACAGAGGGAAGGGCATTTACGAACAGCTCTAGTGCCTGGCTCAAAAGAATTGTCAGAGAACCTCAATTGAATCGGAACAAAATTGTTCTCCCACCATTGCACATCATGTTGGGGCTCACGACAGTATTTGTGAAGGCTGTGCATAGGAATGAAGCAATCCTACACTACTGGCCATTAAAACTGCTACACCAAGAAGAAATGCAGATGAGAAACGGATATTCATTGGACAAATATATTATACTAGAACTGACATGTGATTACATTTTCACGCAATTTGGTCGTAACACATCTGATATGTAACGTCCACTGTTCAAAGTGCCGTCAATGCGGACAAGAGGTGACCGTGACGTGTAACCAATGGCACCCCATACCATCACGCCAGGTGATACGCCAATATGGCGATGACGAATACACGCTTCCAATATGCGTTCACCGCGATGTCGTGAAACATGGATGCGACCATCATGATGCTGTAAACACAACCTGGATTCATCCGAAAAAATGACGTTTTGCCATTCGTGCACCCAGGTTCGTCGTTGAGTACACCATCACAGGCGCTCCTGTCTGTGTTGCAGCGTCAAGGGTAACCGCAGCCATGGTCTCCGAGCTGATAGTCCATGCTGCTGCAAACGTCTTCGAACTGTTCGTGCAGATGGTTGTTGTCTTGCAAACGTCCCCATCTGTTGACTCAGGGATCGAGACGTGGCTGCACATATCCGTTACAGCCATGCGGATAAGATGCTAGTGATACGAGGCCGTTGGGATCCAGCACGGCGTTCCGTATTACCCCCCCCTGAACCCACCGATTCCATATTCTGCTAACAATCATTGGATCTCGACCAACGCGAGCAGCAATGTCGCGATACGATAAACCGCAATCGCGATAGGCTACAATCCGACCTTTATCAAAGTCGGAAACGTGATGTTACGCATTTCTCCTCCTTACTCGAGGCATCACAACAATGTTTCTCCAGGCAACGGCGGTCAACTGCTGTTTGTGTATGAGAAATCGGTTGGAAACTTTCCTCACGTCAGCACGTTGTGGGTGTCACCACCGGCGCGATCCTTGTGTGAATGCTCTGAAAAGCTAATCATCTGCATATCACAATATCTTCTTCCTGTCGGTTAAGTTTCGCTTCTGTAGCACATCATATTCGCGGTGTAGCAATTTTAATGGCCAGTATTGTATATATGTAAGAAATGTCGATCACGTGGCACCGAAATTACAAAGAGGATCTTGGTCCACAGACACGCCATCTGTTACGGATCACACGCTTTGAGTCTACTCTAGCCCCTGCGTGCATGGTGTTGTTTCCGTGGCAACATTGTTCTTAGGAAACAGGAAAATCGAAAATTTCAGGGACCTTTTGCCAAATTCATGCTTATAAGGCCAGTGGATGCATTTCCTTTACTGCCACCTCGGTGTGTTCCATGAGAACAGCGATGCACGCAGTTACGACCTCGGTGAGCGATTCCACCGGGGCATTTCTCTCTCATGGAATAGCGATACACAGAACGGTGGACTACTGCTATGTTGGCCGATTTCTACTGGATTCTGAAGGGAGACACGATCCACAAGAGGGTGGCAAAGAAACGGCGCGAATAAACTAGGTAGGATCAATTAATGTATACATCCCACTGATTACGGTAGCAGTATGCGAGAAACGTAAAGTCTCAACTTCTTGTAACCCTGAACTAAGAGACAGTTTTAACTGTGATATTCGTGTCCAGTGCATCGAAAGCTATAAAGACTATCTACTTCGGTGTTTCTGAAAAAAAATATGCTGTGGACTACTGTTATTGGATAACAGAAAGCACAAGAATATAAAGCCTTAAGTAGAGAACGAGAAGCAGATATCGTCAGGTAATGAGATAACGGTAGTGGAACTTTTGACGTTACGTGAATGATCGTAAGGTTGATTTCTTGGCTCGGTGAGAATAGTACATTGGTGCTATCCTCAGAAAAATTCGCAACCGGGCATTGTATATCAGTGAGTAATAATGCAGTTGAACTGATTACTCGTTGACATGGTAATCTCCCCAATGCTCGTGAGGCTTCAGCATCAAGTGAATCCAACAACATTGCGCTTAAATTGTAGGTCCATGTGATATGGTGCCTGACTGTAGCAATCACGGAAGACCGTGTTGCTCCCTCGAAGTCCAGAAACAAAGTGAGGGTGTCTGTTCCTCATGGGTCCTACTCAAAAACGCCAGCCCAGAGAGAAACAGTTCACTGACCAGAGGGGCAGTGCTTTTTATGACCGACCAAACTGGGTTTTCAGCTGCAGTTATGAAATAATCATTTTGGGATATTAGACTGCCAGACACTGAAACCTGCTTACCACAAATTTCATCTTTCATGTGTATAGTCTTACTTACCGAGACTTTATTGTAATGAAATCTGTTTGCTGGTAATAATTTGTAGCTTAATGATGCTATTTGTTTGAGGTTCGTTTCAGGACAACTAAGGACCGCATCAAGGTAATTATGATTTCTCTTGTCCTTCACCCTTCTCGAAAACTATCATTTTCTCATAAAAAGTTCTTTTCCTCTCATCTGACTATTTAACTATAATTTTTTTCTGTTTGCTTAATGACCTCTTAAACCTTTACATTTCTTTATTTCGGGCCTGAATGTTTCTCTATCGAATAAGGTCTCCTGTTCAGTCCACATTTCCGTTAAGCATGTTTTGTCTTTTTTCTTTCCCTGTTTTGAAAGAATTTGTGCATCGTCTTTGTTAATCTTTCTTCTTTCATTCTTTCTACAGGTCCACAGAGTTGTAAGACTTTTTCTTAGCTTATATTTTATTTTAGGGCACAGTGAGTGTATTTCAATATTTGGTCTCAAAACCAAATTATCGTCTTTCATCTTGATAGGACGCAATATTTTACGCAATATTCTTTTTTCAATCTTTTCTGGATCTTCTGATGCCGTTTTGCATCCAATCAAAAGTAGTGTTTCTTACTCATTGAAGACTTCTGGTTTTTCTGCTGTATTATAATGCCTTAACTTAACATCTTTAGAAAAACATTTTTTGTTGTAAAGATTTCTCACTTTCGTATTGAATTTTTCTTTTTCTCACTTCAGATTTTAACTGCTTATTTTCCACTTTTTATTATTATATTTTAACCCAAATAATGCAAGCTGTCTCTTCTCTGGTCGCTGCCAGACGTTACTTTTACATTTATTGGCAATTTGTTTTGCTTAGTCATATATTCTGTCTTTTCAGTCGACATTTGTAGACTTGCCTTTACGGCAGTATCTTTCAGAAGTTGTAATCCTTTCTTTGGATTCTCTAAGGCTCCATCTATTACTACAAGATCGCCTGCAAAGAACTAAAAATTTATTCGTTCTTTCGCTCTACTCAATTTTATGTTCTTATTAAGGTTCTATTGTTTTTCTTCTATTTTCCATTCTCTTATAACCATATCCAGCACTCAGTTGAGTAACAGTTGTGACAAACAATCTCATCGTCTCGCTCATGATACAGTTTGGAAGGAACCAAAAGGTTCCGAGGTGGAAATCTCGGTCTATCGAATCATAAGAATTTTTAAAATCAACAGATTACTTGTTTAAGGTTTAGAATTTCCTCTGAAAGATTTTTGACTCCTGAATACAGCTTTATACACTCCAATGTGTTTATGTCATTGATAATTTGATATGTCGAGAAGAGATTTCGATAAGATTTTATTTTCTAAGTGTATAATGAAGTTTCGCTATAATTATTGGTATCCGGTTTTTCCCTTTTTTATTAAGTGGGTGAATCACCTCAACATTCCACTTTCAGCAACTGTTTCAGTGTCCCACATCTTACCTAGTTTTCCTTTGATAATTCTGACATCTACAACAGATCTCCAACTTGCTTTTAGAATTTCTGCTGTGACGCCAGATTCACCTGGCGCTTTTTGTGTTTTAACTGTCTGATACGACTTTAAACGTATCGATACTTGGTGGTTTTGAATTTTCATTCGGTATATTGCGAGGTCGTTAATGTTTCTGAGTTTTTTATTCTGTTCTCAATATCGGTGTGATATTACATGTCATGCATACTACTCGCTCGATCTTGCCCACGCCCCCTTTGGGGGAATAGAAACCCAATAAAGGAAAAAAAAACAAAAAAACAAAAATCTTGCCCACTTCACTGATGGAAGTTGTAGCCATCTGCCGCTAGAGGTCTCAGAACTGCAGTGTGTAATGTGGCGGTGCGTGAGCAACAGCGTGCCGTAATCGAATTTCTGAAAGCAACGATTCGAAGAGTTTGTACATGCATGGAGAAACCTCTTCTTCATTATGACAGTGCCAGACCACACACAAGCGCTGCGACATCTGCAACAGTCGGACGACTTCGGTTCACTGTCGTCGATCATCCTGAATACAGCCCAGACTTGGACCCAACCGCGTCTGTTTCTGGAACTTAAAGACCACCCTCGATGAGAAGAGTGGCTCCAAATATTGACAATATAATGTCTAATATTAGAGTGATGTAAATAAGTATCTTGGAAACATCGGATGATTAGGCAGAATATTATAAGGGACTGAAAATGACAAAAAGTTTTTTGGAACTAATAACAGGACATGAATGAAACGTTATGTCACAATGTGTTATTTATATCAACGTAGATTTTGACGCAACTGTGCCTTTTAAAATGGAACTGCACGTATAATTATTAAAACCAAGTTTCTCACGAGATGAAGACTTAGAGGAAAAACTTGTCCTTGTTAGCAGTGAAACATTTCTCAAAAGCAACCGAGTAATCCACGTGTTAGGCCAAGACTACAAACATAGCACAATTTCGTCACAGTTATTGGTTATTTACATGGAAGATTAATTAAACTCTTCCGTATCCATGCACTTGCATTTCCTAGTATCACATTTAATTGGCTCTAATTTGTTTTAAATTTTATATGAATACTGGTGTATGTGATACAGCTTCTTTTTTCACAAAGTATAGACCCATTAACTGATGGCATGCAGTGTAGTTGAAGAAAAATGTAACATCAGGTTATAAACCTAGACGCATACATTATTGGTGATATTAAAGACAACAAAATTCAAGAGATTTAAAATCCTCAGGAGAGTATGTAAACACTACAGCGAAAGTTTGATAATAATAAAAGATTTGCAAACGCACCTAGAGGAAACAATAATCAGAATAGACGACGAAGAGGGATTTCCTAGAATTTAAGGGAGCAAAAGGTAGCAACACAGTCTTCCTTTTCTGCTTTTTTACTTGTGTCAACGAAGGAATGAAGAAAATGTCAAGTTTCGGAAGTGGGATTGTAGTTCAGTGTGGTGTGACAGCAGACAACGATGAGATTCGCTGATAACATTGCCATCTACCGTGAAGGCGAAAAAGTATTATACGACCTAATGAATGGAAAGATCAGTCTACTAACTACTAAGTATGGACTTAGTATAAACTAAAGGGAGACTAAAATACTGAATAGCAGCAACAATGAGATAAGCTACAGACTTTACGTTAAAACTCGGCAGAAATTCTACTAACCCGAAAGCAGAATAAATCGGAAGGGCCCAACGAAGGAGAATACTAGTAGAAGAGCATTACTACTACTACTACAGGCAAACTGAGCAACCCTCGCTACGAGACGGTTAATAATATCAAACATAGGCCTTAATCTGAGGAAGGAATTTCTCAGAACGGACGTTTGGAGCACACCGTTCTGTGGAAGTGAATCGTGGTCTGTGGGAAAACTACACAAGGAAAGAATCGAAGCACTGTAGATACGATGTTACATAAGGATGACGAAAATTAAGTAGTATCTTAAGAGAAAAAAATAAAGAGTCTCTTCACAGAACGGTGAGGCAAAGGGCGTGTTGAAAACACTAAACAGAAGAGTGAAATGAAGGATAGGAGACGTGTTATCATACCTGGCAATAATTTCTATGATACTAGAGGAGGTAGTAGAGGAACCTAATGATTAAAATATACAAAACAAATAATTAAGTATGCTGGATGTAAATGCTACTGTGAGACGAAGAACTGAAAGAGGTGAGGAAGTCATGACTTGGAACATTAAAACAGTACTTTCGTTTTGTCACTTGGGAAAAAAACTCGTATCTGGTATCTCGAATCGTTTAGGACTATTACTGGTCTCTGTATTTCAATACACTACCACGAAATGTATATTAAAAGCTAACGACGAATACTGGATAATTTTTCGTATAGTTTCATTCATCTCACAATTCCATTGTCGATCTGAAGGCGTTGAGTTCAGTGAACATTAATCAGAACAACATGGTGGCGGAGATCCTTCTGTTATTCATCCGCCGGGTATCATAATAAGAGCAAGAGTATCCTTTCTTTCAGTGCAGGATAATGGAAGTTTCCAACAAAAATCCCCACCAGAAGCGATCATTAAGCGGGCCAAATAAATTGTGCGCTTGCCTCGCGACTGCGTAGCGCCACGGCCGCCGCCGCCCTCTCAGACAAGTATAGACCGAGGGTTATTGGGAACCTTTTTTATTTATCTTCGGCTGCCGCTCTCGCGCGCCCTCTCTCTTCGACATACTTTTTGTGTTTTCTCGCCGGAGCAAGAAGACAAATGTATTGACGGAGTGCATTTGGCGGAGCACTGCCGAGAGTGCTGGGGTGAGGAGGCAGTTATTTTTTTCCTGTTCCCACGGAAGAATAATGGCAATATCTGTGCCGCAGCGAGGTGAGCCGAGGAGAGGCGCCGCGAATCCAAAGCTCGCCAATGAAAGCGCCGATCCCCGCCGGTTTTGTCGATGCGGCGCACAATAAGGCGCCGGAAACTTGCGGCTTTCGAGTGCAATTATTCAGCCAGCGTCGCCCCTTCGTTTCTTTGGCGCAACAGAATGCAATGTTCGCTGAATTATTCACATTCATTATTTAACTGTCGACTTTCAGATGCTCCAAACACGTTCGAGTACAGATGCTAGTTGTTGAGCTCGTTACTAACTTAAAAGGTGAACTGTGCTGGCTGGTATTTCGTAAGAAATGTAACTATATATTCATTAGTGTCTCATACGTAACTGTTCCATTATATTTTATTTAAAATCTGATGTTTCATTACTAGTTACTATTAAGTCAATGAATTAAATTTCGACAAAATCACATCTGCTTACCTAGTCCTGACTAAGCCGCACTCAATGGACAAGGCTAAGAGCTTAAATTGTCAGAGAATGTCTTACAACTGTTCTATGATATAATAAAAGGTGACAGATTCTATACAGTAACATAAGAGCACCTGTTACTTTTCGTGCAACATGTCCGATGTTGTCAAAAGGGAATACCTGGGGTGAACAAAAATATGAAAACATCGCGAGAAATACCTTCTTCAACATAAATGCAGTTGCTAGTCAGGCCTGCAGATTGCGCTGTTGTATTTTACCATAACGGCAACTATTTAGTGTCCTCAGTACGGTGCAAGCACAGGGTGACAATTATTGAACTATATGAAAAAAAACGTAAATTAGTTACAAAATACGGCGTGCACACACTTTATTCAACGTGAAAACGTCACTACAGATTTACGGATTAAGGTTATGACATGATCGATATGCCTGACAAGATCGGTGATGATGTGGCGCAGACGAATAGCGAAATTCTGCATGACCCGCTGAAGTGTCGGAATATCGATGCTGTCGATGACCTCCTGAATCACTGTTCTCAGCTCAGCAAAGGTCTTGCGGTTATTGCTGTACAACTTGTTTTTAACATAGCCCCACAAAAAGGAGTCGCATATGTTCAGATCCGTAGAATATGGCGGCCAATCGAGGCCCATGCAAAAGGCATCTGGGTACCCCAGAGCCAGAATGCGGTTCCCAAAGTGCTGTCCAGGGCATCAAACAGTCTCCTACTTCGATGGGGTCGAGCTCCGTCTCGCATGAACCTCGTATTGTAGAACTCGGGTTCACTTTGGATAACGGGGATGAAATCATCTTTCAAAACCTTCGGCACCGTTCGGTAGTCACCGTGCCAACAAGGAATATCGCACCGATTATTCCGTGACTGTACACTGCACACCACACAGTCACACGTTGAGGGTCAAGGGACTTCTCGATCGCGAAATGCGGATTCTCAGTCCCTCAAATACGCCAATTTTTCTTATTGACGAACCCGTCCAAATGAAAATGGAATTCGTCGCTAAACCAAACCGTACAAATTCCCATCACGTCCTGCGGCCAAGGATGTGGTTTGAACGTCCTAATGCAAACCGTCTAGAAGTCAAGTATTTTGTATAGTTCAATAATTATCACCCTGTATCATCCGTAGTCAGAACAGTGTTCTGTGTAGTTTTGTGTGCGTTATGTCGATGCGAAGTGAGTTCAAACATGGCAAATCGCTGGTGCATGTATGGTGGGTGCTTCCCTAACCAGGCAGCCTTTGTTTCAAGACGCGCCGTATCGAAGATTTATATAGCATATAGGGAAAGCGGAATTACTTTTCACGTTAAGCCAGAATTCTGAAGGAAGCGTGTGTTAGTAATAGGGACAGACGACCACTGTAAAATGCTGAGACGAAAAATAAGAGGGCAACAGCTGCAAAAGTCACAACAGAACTGAATGTCGCACTCAAAAACGCTGTCAGCACCAACACACCACGAAGGGACTTCCATAAGCAGGAAATTGCATGTCGAACTGGAATTACTAAGCCAATCATCAGTGATGCAAATGTCCATAATAGAAAAACGTCGTACCGAAGCCATAAAACCTGGACAGTGCAGCAGTGGAAGTAAGCCACTGAGTAGTATTAGTCATGTTGCTCTCTGTTTACAACTTATGGCCTCGTTTACGTCACAAGAGCGAAACATGGCGGAGATGCTGGTAATGAGAAAGGCAGCCATTTCGTGGCATTCCATGGGCCCCATGGCTACTCTACAAGGTCGCATTATCCCCAAGGATTAGGTGACCCTTTTTTCTGATCAGGTCCACCCCATGGCACAATGTTTGTTCCCTAATGATGATACCGGTTCCAAGACGACATGGTCATTGTTCACACATCTCGCATCTTCCAAGACTGATTTTTTGAGGATGAGGACGAATTATCACACCTTCCCTGGTCAAAAGTCACCAGATCTCAATACTATTGAATTTTTGTGGTCTACTTTCGATCTCTATCCACCTCCTTTATCGTTACCTGAACTTGCCACTGTTTGGAGGAAGAATGGTATAAAATTCCCTTGAAAACCAAACTGGACCTATATTTATCCATACCGAGAAGACTGGAAGCGGTTTTTGAATTCCAGTAGGTTTCCCCCACAATATTAGGCGTAGTAATGTCTTGCGTTTTGGGTGATCCCGTTGTTTTTTTTTTCCTACCGCCTGGGTATGCTGTACACCAACACAAGTGGTTTTAGAGTCCAGCGAGGCATTATAAGCGCTGCTCTTGATCATCGAATCCGTTTTCATGTTTCTCAAAATTGTAGCACCGAGAGGAAATCACGGGGACAGTGTTAACTACACAAGAAGCATATTTTGTTCTGCGCCGCTCGACAGTACATACAGTCAATTGTCTAGACCGCACAATACGAATGTTCCGATACATTATCAACGCACGTCGTACATCGTCCACAAAAAAGATATAAAATATCAGTCAGCTGACTCTGAGCGTGGCACGTGAAAACTTTCAAGATCACTAACACTTACGAGGGGTGTTCAACAAGTAATACAACACTTTTTTTCTGAAAGTAGGTTAATTTTATTCAGGATTCGAAGACACCACATTATTCTCCACTCATTTAGCTACAAAATCTTTTTCTTCAATACAATCTCCGTTCAATGCGACGGCCTTATGCTGAAACCTCCCCGTCTCCTCTATACCTCTTTTTTAATGATAACCTTCCCTTTTACAATAACCTATGTAACATTCCCTTAGGATTTCTATCTCTTGCTTAAGAATAACAAATGAAATCTCCCCTTCGAAATTTATTCTCTTTCTCAATCTTCGCATACAAATTTAATTGCTGCTTATTAAAAGTGATTTTCTGATTATTTTGGCGAAACATAGAATGTGTCGTCGTCGTAGCCCTCAGTCGTTATCTGCAATAACCCATGACTTTTCCTTACCTTTTTTTACTGTTACTGGATCGCCATCTGACTGCTACAACGAACTGCGACATGAATATACTTACTCTGGTTTCCTATACTCTATTAACTGCTGGTGGGCTGTCATAATAAGTGGTTGTGTTTATTATCAAAGCTGACGTTATTCTTTATTAGCAAAGCTGACGTTATTTTTTGATTAATTTGACTGAAGTTACGTAATTCATAGTTACACTTTTTCTTGACAACAATAACATTTTTGCAAAGTTTTACGTTGATGGTTTTTGGGATGGATTATAATCAGTAAAGCAACATACCTCGAATGAGACTGTCCGCACGTTCCAACATTGCATGAACGGCAGGCAGCACGCGGGAGATTGGGTAGAAGACATTCCTCACCCAACGATTCACCGAGCTTTTATTCACATCCAAATCTCCGTAGACTTTCTGCAAGCGCCTATGAATGTCTGTGATGTTTTGGTTTCCTGCCAAAAACAACCCAATGACAGCTACCTGCTTGGAACACACCTCCGTTACAGTTGCCAGTTTGAAGATTAGGTATAGCGCTGCCACCCATCGGAGCTGCATGAAACTACAGGGGCTGAAACGGGAGCATTCCATGATGTCCCCCAAAAAAATTCTGTATCTTTTCAACTGAAATCGGCCGAGAAAAAGACTATCGCATTACTTATTGAACGCCCCTCATTTTTAAGTCATATGCAGTAGAATGAAAGGAGAAATTTCGTTACGACAAAATAGTGTGTTCTTAGTTTTCAAGACATTAATGCTGCACAGCTTCTCTTCTCGATCACAGCTACAGCTCTATGCTGTTTCACTACATCTTTCATTACAAAATTAAACACAGCGAGAGCATATTACCTGGAAAACAAACGATTATCTTGTTCTATATTGTAGCGAGTATTTAACGAACACTGTAAAATTTCGATTGGAAACAGTCGCAGCCGATAAGTCAGATAAAGGATTCAGTGACTGCTGAGGATTAACATACATTACAGAAGATTAATTAGGACAGAGAACAGGAACAAAACATGTTATCTTTAGTTAGTTCGTACTCATGAAGTTTGATCACCTGCCATTTGCACGTTACATCACACATCAGTTGCCAAGCCATAAATCAACAAATTTCCAAAACCATTGAGAACTGATGTAACTACATTTATCACTGTTTTATCTCAACATCACACTACTCTATGCTATTTTGTTGTAGAACCAGCCTAAGCAAGGTATATTTCTTCCGTTACTTTCGTTACCATTATTATTTATTTAGTCTTCGCATTTGGCACCGTTCAGTTAGCTTCAACAGGTGAACTTTGAATCAAAAATTGTCTACAATGCTCTGTTGTTGTTGTTGTTGTTGTTGTTGTTGTTGTTGTGGTCTTCAGTCCAGAGACTGGTTTGATGCAGCTTCCCATGCTACTCTATCCTGTGCAAGCTTCTTCGTCTCCAAGTACCTACTGCAACCTACATCCTTCTGAATCTGCTTAGGGTATTCATCTCTTGGTCTCCCTCTACGATTTTTACCCTCCACGCTGCCCTCCAATACTACATTGGTGATCCCTTGGTGCCTCAGAATATGTCCTACCAAGCGATCCCTTCTTCTAGTCAAGATGTGCCACAATTTTCTCTTCTCCCCAATTCAATACCTCCTCATTAGATACGCGATCTACCCATCTAATCTTCAGAATTCTTCTGTAGCACCACATTTCGAAACCTTCTATTCTCTTCTTGTCTAAACTATGTATCGTCCACGTTTCACTTCCATACATGGCTACACTCCACTCGACAGTACCACACGTGCAGTTCAACCCCTAGACGAGTTTGAGCCATGACATTTCGATCGATGCACGGATTGCTGGTGAATGGCGTCGTATCGCGCTCGGAGATGAAAAATGTACCTCCGCTAACTACCATCGTCGGTATATATGGTGGTGACCTGGCGAGAGGTCTCACTCTACCAATGTGTCTGTGAGGCACCTCGGTATTACATCTGGCGTAGCGGTGTGGCGAGCGATCGGATATGACTTCAGGTCGCGGATGGTAGTGACTGAGGGAACTCTGACGGCCGACGGTACGTCATGTACATCCTGCGTCCTCAAGTGTTACCACTCTTGCAACAGTATCTTAGTGACGTATTTCATCAGGACAATGCTCGTTCACACATAACACGTGTGCCTACGAACTGTACGAACTGTACGAATCTAACGTTACTTCTGTCACCAGCGAGATCCTCAGACCTGTCACCCACTGAATATGTGTGGGACCAGCTCGGATGTCAATCCAGACGGAGTGTCAGTATCCAAGAGTATCAAGGATATCAAAGACCAATTACAACAGTAGCTGGCCAGCTTGCCTCAGACAGCCTGGTGGATGACATCGGAAGTTCACTGAGGCTTTTTGCAGATGATGCTGTGGTGTACCGAGAGGTTGTAACAATGGAAAATTGTACTGAAATGCAGGAGGATCTGCAGCGAATTGACGCATGGTGCAGGGAATGGCAATTGAATCTCAATGTAGACAAGTGTAATGTGCTGCGAATATACAGAAAGATAGATCCTTTATCATTTAGCTACAAAATAGCAGGTCAGCAACTGGAAGCAGTTAATACCATAAATTATCTGGGAGTACGCATTAGGAGTGATTTAAAATGGAATGATCATATAATGTTGATTGTCGGTAAAGCAGATGCCAGACTGAGATTCATTGGAAGAATCCTAAGGAAATGCAATCCGAAAACAAAGGAAGTTGGTTACAGTACGCTTATTCGCCCACTGCTTGAATACTGCTCAGCAGTGTGGGATCCGTACCAGATAGGGTTGATAGAAGAGATAGAGAAGATCCAACGGAGAGCAGCGCGCTTCGTTACAGGATCATTTAGTAATCGCGAAAGCGTTACGGAGATGATAGATAAACTCCAGTGGAAGACTCTGCAGGAGAGACGCTCAGTAGCTCGGTACGGGCTTTTATTGAAGTTTCGAGAACATGCCTTCACCGAAGAGTCAAGCAGTATATTGCTCCCTCCTACGTATATCTCGCGAAGAGACCATGAGGATAAAATCAGAGAGATTAGAGCCCACACAGAGGCATACCGACAATCCTTCTTTCCCCGAACAATACGAGACTGGAAAGGAAGGGAGAACCGATAGAGGTACTGAAGGTACCCTCCGCCACACACCGTCAGGTGGCTTGCGGAGTATGGATGTAGATGTAGATGTAGAAGAGGATGCGACAGCCTCAGGACACTCTCCCCAATCAGTGCATGGAGCCAAGGCAAAGGAGATGCAACGCCATGCTGAGAGGTGGGCTCATACTGCCAAGTTCTTTGTAAATTTGAGTCTGTTTGCAATCACTGCAATAACGTGACATACCTTCTCAACCCGTGAAGTTTCATTTCATTTGCTCCTCCCTTTCTGTCGGCCGCTGTGACCGAGCGGTTCTAGGCGCTTCATTCCGGAACCGCGCTACCGCTACGGTCGCAGGTTCGAATCCTGCCTCGGGCGTGGTTGTGTGTGATGTTCTTAGGTTAGGCAGGTTTAAGTAGGGGACTGATGACCTCAGATGTTAAGTCCCATAGTGCTCAGAGCCATTTGAACCCCCTTTCTGGATGCTTCAGTTATTTTCTTCTATTGTTAAGCGGTGTATTACTGTGTAGAGAGCGTGATTTTTACTTGATACAACAGTCAGCTTGCACCTTGGCAGTCACATTTCAGTTACTGCATTTTGAACGCATCATTGACCTTTAAAGAATGTCTGAAAATGTTACGGCATGCAACAGATCCGCCAATTGAGACGTGACAGATCTTTCACATCACGCGAGACGGTGCGGTTTTTCAGGTACTGGGCTCGCATTTGGGATAAACAGTGTTCATATCTCAGGCTGGCCATATAGATAACCAGTTGAAGGAACACTGGAAAAATCGTGAATTCAGATTAACAACTTAAACGTGGAGCTTAGCTGAACTGTAAGGACAGAAGAGGAAGAAAATAACAGTTTACTGTGGCTATGGCCCAACCACTCCTAATATGTAGACTCTGATTAAATACATGTTTTTGCACCAAATTATATGATCTGTGCTTCTCTTGTTTTGGAGTAATGAACTACAGTGCTCCTCTTGGTAAAGAAGTTACGTAAACTCCAGCAGTGAATTTAATTCTTAAGTGTTGAAGATTTTCTACGTGAAGCGATAACAAAACCCAAAATTTATAAAAATATAGCTGATTTTCCTAACTGCACATGGATAAAGGAGGATTAACTCCCGCCGCGACGATGTTGCTAGGTACGGAGCTGAAGGTCGTAACCGAAAGAAGTATTACTCTTTTTACGGCACTGTAGTTGCTTTCAGGAAAAGCAAATGCCGTCTCGATTTACGTTTAACCTTGTTTCTCGAAATCACAAAAAGGGAATACCAGTGCCTTTTACAGTAAATATCTTTCCACACATTTCCCTAAATCTGAGTTTGTGCTCCATATCCATTGATTTGATCGTTTCCTCTACGCTAAAATTCAATTTTCTTCTTCGTTGTCTTTAAGGTTCGAATAGGAATAGGACGAAGAAGGAATTTATCAAGTGGGTGAGGTCCTCCTTACTCGCCTTCGAATAGGCCGCGGCACTATGACGCATGGATTCTTGCTTCGGCGACAGGACGCTTCAGTGTCTGGTGTTTGTGGCGTGCAGACCACAGTGCGCAACGTTTTACTAGACTGTGTTTTATTGTCGAACCAAACAGCGACAGGCCATTTGCCGACAGATTTGCCCTCTGTTTTAGCTCACGATCAAGGGGATGTGGTACGACTTTTAAATTTTCGTGAACTGACCGACCTGTCCCACATAATTTTAGAATGTCGTTTGTGATGCGTTATTAGGATGGCTGCCACATCCGTGTTTTTCGTAAGTGATCAGCAAGTCACATATTGCTGCGAATCTATTTTAGTTTTCCTCTTGTCTTCCTTAGTTTTACTTGACAGCTTTAGAACATCTGAACTATTTTAACGCTGTCTTCCATGATGTGAGCTAGTGTGTTTGTGCAGTTCATCGTGGGTGAAATTGGGTGAGAGTGAAAGAGATTTTTTCTCAGACTGATTTTTATCCATTTTCTCTTTTTGAACCACATTCTTTTCTACTAATTTAGTAAGGGCTTGATGACCTCGCCTTCAGCGCCCCTAAGCCACCTATCAACCCGCTCACCTTCCCACACACACACACACACACACACACACACACACACACACACACACACATACTCACTGACTCACTCACTATTAGTGAAACTTGAGGGAGAGACACGGACTAAAGCAAGACATCAAAGTAAATTGAGAGACATGCTGCTAGATTAGTTACCCGTAGATTAGATCGACAAGCAAATGTCTGAGCCGCTCGCACCTGGCGACTTGGACATATTCTTTGCCATCCAGGAGTCTTTAGATTTCTTTCTGGTGGAAGAGAAGAAGTGGTTCAAATGGTTCAAATGGCTCTGAGCACTATGGGACTTAACATCTATGGTCATCAGTCACCTAGAACTTAGAACTACTTAAACCTAACTAACCTAAGGACAGCACACAACACCCAGCCATCACGAGGCAGAGAAAATCCCTGACCCCGCCGGGAATCGAACCCGGGAACCCGGGCGTGGGAAGCGAGAACGCTACCGCACGACCACGAGATGCGGGCGAAGAGAAGAAGTGGGTTGTGGTGAAAGCCAGGGGGGCAGTCGGGACTGGGTGATTATGGTGTGTGGTGTAGGGGCTTCCTGGAGAGCAGATGCTCAGCATAGTCGGCGCAAAGTTTTTTATGTGAGCACTGGCGGTCGGCGTTCTCCGTGTAGGGCGGTGTAGCTGTTGACGTGCCGTGCTGGATCAACCTAAAATAGTCCTGCCCTGGCCGTACTTGTTCGCACTGTATCCAGGTTGCTCACGGATAGTTTGGTGCGATTCGGGGAAGCCCATCGGTCGTTGTCCACTTCTGCATTAGACGACCGGAACACCTTGGCAAACGATTTTCCGGGCACTGGGTCAAGACCTTCTTTGGGTTTCTTGGTCGAGCAAGGAGCCTGGACTTGATTCCTTACGTTTAAGATTAGCGTCATTCGTATGTTGTCCAGAGACGTGTCTCCATTGCCTGCTGTTGGTTGTGTCTGAAGCAGCTTGGCGCTGGCGTTCCGCTTGGTTTTAAATTGTTTTCTTTGGTTGTGCTGTGCTCAATTTAGCGTGATTCTGAAAGGGTTTGCGGCACGTGCTCAATTCCCTCCCGTGGGAAAAGTGGCTTATGTCTAGCGTAAATTTTTTAAAGAAAGTGTTAGGCGCCGAATTTCAAGTAAAATGTGCAGACTGTTGTTTTGGTGATTTAATATTAGGGCTTAGAGGCCTGAGAGCAGTTCTAAGTCACACGTTGTCATCATGTTGATCTGAAGAGAAGAGATCCGCTTTAATGGACCTCCTTCTTGCAGCTAGTTGTCCCCCAGCCCCCCCGTCCCCCCCCCTCCCCCCCCGCCCAGGATATCTCAACGATCTTTAGGAGAAATTAGTGGAGTATTTTGTATGATAAATAATGCTTGCGTTTGTTAAGTTATGTGTAAAACTGTGCTAAATACAATTTTATGAGGACAACTGAAATTTTTGAAAACCTTTGGTTTGATCATTAGGCTAACGAAAGGCTGTTTGTATGACTTGGGTTGTGGATACTAGAATGGAGGCTGCTTCTGCATTTATTATGATTATTGGAAAATTTGTGCTACACTTTACACACTAATAATTTTTGATCATTGGCCGCTAACAATGCTGCTTCTAAGCGTGTACCTCGCTCCAACCAGTTAACATTAACTAGCATCATGAGGCGAGTTAGCATTCAGTGGGGCTTTAATCTTAACTTAATATTAGTTGCTGAATTTCTTTTAGGACCGGCGCAAAGGTTTTGATCTTACTCAACGTGATCACTGCTTAAGAGAGCGTCGCTGTGTATGTTTTAGCGCGCTACCTATGATTTATCTGGTTGTTGTCGCCGGCGGACTGAATCCCGAGCCGCACATGTGTCGTATGTTGCGTCGTCTGAGGGTTTATGTTCTGACGAGGGAGTCGGCCTCTTTATTACTTCATTGTCATTTTCAGTCTATGATGTACTTCGGCATGACTTTGAATGCAAATTATTAACTTTTAATATTTTGATGAGTTGTATCTAAAAAAAAAACGCTTTACAGAATATCTAAATTGTTTCGTTTCTTGTGTTTCACGTGTAATATCTTTTATTAAGGTTGAGAGATCAAGTTTAATTTTTAACGTGTTTCTTTATAGTTTTAAGTTGAGCTTTGTACATATCTCGTTGCTTTGAGAAAAAGAAATTTTTGCTCGTTAATAAATTGGTTATAGAGTACTTGCCAACAAATGCTTTTCGACAGTTTTCCCCATGCATTCCTCTAGAACCCGCTGGTCGGTGTGCTCCTAAGATACAAGCGCATGTTGGATGTATCATCTTCCTTGGACTCAAATTGTAATCGCTGGAAGGCAGAAAACATTCTCTCCAGGAAAAACTGTTGAGAAAGTTCCAAGAACCGGTATTTGCGGTTGGCCGCAGAACGATTGTACTGACGCCAACATATATATCGCGTAAGGACCCCGAAGCAAGACAGAGAGATTAGGTCACGCAGCGAGGCGTATAGATAGTCGTTTCTCCTCACCGCACCAGCGAATGGAACCGTATGACAGCTTGCGGATTATACAGGGTGCAAATTTTAAGTTGACAAACCAGAATAACTCGAAAAATAAGCTTCATACGAAAAAATGCGCAGATTGCAAAGTTGATTATTTTCGAGAGGGGGCATCTGCTAGTGTTAAAATTAGCCGGACACCCCAGCCCCCTGGGGGTGGGGCGAGAGGCAACTTTAAAATTTCAAATGGGATCCCCCATTTTTTATTGCAGAATCAGATTCTATATAAAAAACTACGTATTTTTGTTTTAAACATTTGTTTTGATTCTTGGTAGATGTCGCTGTAATTCAAGAAAATCCATGTTATCATTTTTGCGTGGAAAATGGTTACGGATAAATAAAAAAATGTACTTCGTAAATTTTGATTCACTAAAACTAAAACCCTCCCTCTCTCCCCATAGGGTTGGGTTTGAGAGAGTGGAATTGTCGTTTTACAAATATTGACCCAAATATTGTATTAATTTTTTCCGCCGATTCGGATAAGTTTTGTTTCTTTCGTAGTCATGAGGCCACACAACTTTTAATTGTCAAACAAATCACCTGACTAGCTAACTAACTAACCAAACATTAGGAAGTAAATAAGTATCTTTTATTTATCGGTAACCATTTTCCACGCAAAAATGAGAACATGGATTTTCTTGACTTACAGCGCCAACTACCAAGAAACAAAACAAATGTTTAAGACAAAATATACGTAGTTTTTTATGTAGAATCGGATTCTGCAATAAAAAATGGGGGTTCCCATTTATGTCCCCCTCGAAAATAATCAACTTTGGATCCTACACATTTCTTCGTGTGAAGCTTATTTTTCGAGTTATTCTGGTTTGTCAACTTAAAATTTACACGCTGTATGTGCACACTATCTAATAAAAAGTATCTGAACACCCCTACGTAATACGAAATTGACCACTAGATGTCACGAAGGCGAACCTGCCAGTATAAACTAAGGCGGTGAGTATTGTGGTATCAGTAGAGAAGCAGTAACTGCAAGATGGGTCGGTCAGGGGAGATGAGTGAATTAGAAAGTGGACCAGTCACTGCATGTCACCTAGCAGATCCACCAGGGGCCGACTGTAGGTGGTGGAACTGTGAAGTGGAAACGCGAAGGAAAAGCTACACCACGAGTAGCAGACCTCATGTACTAAAGCACAGGAACTGTCGAATATTGCTTTAGCTGCTTTGTGAAATACCGCATGAAATCAGTGGAAGGAATCAGTCGTAATTTCCGGAACCGCGCTGCTGCTACGGCCGCAGGTTCGAATCCTGCCTCGGGCGTGGATGTTTGTGATGTCCTTAGGTTGGTTAGGTTTAAGCAGTTCTAAGTCTAGGGGTCTGATGACCTCAGATGTTAAGTCCCATAGTGCTTAGAGTCATCTGAACCATTTTTTAGTAATTTCCAAACTGCTATCAACAGTGCAGACAGCACGATGACTGCGTAGGCAATGAAAATGAATGCAGTACAATGTTCAAGCAGCTCCTCGAAAGCTGCACATTTCTGTGGTCAATGCTTAGTGACGCTTGAGATGTGTAAGAGCGACGTCAATGCATAGTGAATGACAGGAAACGAGTTATTTGGAGGGATGAATCATGCTGTATCCTGTGGTAATTACATGAAAGGATTTGGGGTTGGCGAATATCTGGAGAAAATTACGTCCCATCATGTGTGATGGCAACAGTGAAGTACTGAGGAACTGATGTTGCGGTACGGTGGCCTTTTTTGTCGTCAGATGTGTCCGTTACACTGCGCTTAAAAAAAGGCTAAAAAGGAAGGATATGAACACATTTTACAATATTGTGTACTGCGTAGAACAGAGGAACAGTTCAGAGAGATGGCGGCCACCGCTCTTGCCGCGCGGCAGGGCCGAGCTCGTTAGCAAACACGTGGTGGCTGATGTTAGCCGGACGAGAGGGGTAGCCCCAGAGCGTGGTCCAGCTGGGTGGTTGGGAATTCCGCTGTGACGAGGACGATGCATTGTGTCGATGAAGGAGATGTATATGCCGGGAGTGCCAAAGATGGCGCACTTTGTGAAACCTTAATGGCAAACATTTCACAGTTCGTATACAAATTAATAGTAGCCAGATGAATCATGGCACCTCAAAAAGAAACATGTACATTACTCTTATTTGGACGACGATTCTGATGATGCAATCATATTTTCAATATCTTTATTAGTTTAAAGTTTAGTATCTGACAGTAAATTATATAAGTAACACCCAGCAACGAATTTCCAAAATATAAACGCTTCATCCGATTTTGTCAATCGCCGTGTCTTTAGAAAGCTATTAGTGTGAACCTAAAGTGGTATAAATTATAGGCATGTAACTTGACTGGTACATGAGTCATTGGAGGTCAAGTTGGCCGATTACTATCGATCGCGTCGGGCCTTAAATACTCCACAGTTACACAAAAAAACGGTAGCAGCATGCTTATAAATATATTTATTCATCTATGTCTTTGTTTATATCCGATATGTACTATTCACGAAGAAACTGGTTAAATTTTTACTGTGTTATAGAAAGTACAGAGACATTAGGCTACTGGCCTACCTTTTGTTCTATTCCTTTCATGTACGTTTATTTAATTTGTTTATGTATCTAATAATGTGTGTTCGAGCGTGTTTAAGGTCCAGCCGTAGGAATATTAATATAATTTCAAGTTATTTAAACGTAAATCCAGTACTTCGAATGTGTAAGTAGGCTGTTTAGATTTTTATATTGGTAATGCCACGTAGCGCTCTGTATGAAAATCACTAGCTGTGCTGTGTGCAGCCTGTGGCTAGTTTACATTGTTGTCTGCCATTGTAGTGTTGGGCAGCGGCAGCTGGATGTGAACAGCGCGTAGCGTTGCGCAGTTGGAGGTGAGCCGCCAGCAGTGGTGGATGTGAGGAGAGAGTAAGTAGGCTGTTTAGATTTTTATATTGGTAATGCCACGTAGCGCTCTGTATGAAAATCACTAGCTGTGCTGTGTGCAGCCTGTGGCTAGTTTACATTGTTGTCTGCCATTGTAGTGTTGGGCAGCGGCAGCTGGATGTGAACAGCGCGTAGCGTTGCACAGTTGGAGGTGAGCCGCCAGCAGTGGTGGATGTGAGGAGAGAGATGGCGGAGTTTTGTAATTTGTCATGAACTGCTATATATATTATGACTATTAAGGTAAATACATTGTTTGTTCTCTATTAATATCTTTCATTTGCTAACTATCCCTATCAGTAGTTAGTGCCTTCTGTAGTTTGAATCTTTTATTTAGCTGGCAATAGTGGCGCTCGCTGTATTGCAGTAGTTCGAGTAACGAAGATTTTTGTGAGGTAAGTGATTTGTGAAAGGTATAGGTTAAAGTTACTCAGGGCCATTCTTTTGCAGGGATCTTTGATAGTCAGATTGCGTTGCGCTAAAAATATTGTGTGTCAGTTTAAGCACAGCCATGTATAAATTGTTCTAAGGGGACGTTTCAAATGTTCCAATATGTTTGTGAGTGTGAGTTGGCTTGGAGACATGGAGGGAGCGCTCTAGCCAATCATAGCGTTCGTTAAGTGGAGAGACTGTATGGAAGTGGGGAGGAGCATCGTTTCCGGAGGGGACACGGTGGTAGGTTGGAAGTGCGGCAGTTCTGGACAGTACAGTAGAGGACACGGGAAAGTTCTGGACGCGACGGCGCGGCGGACGCACGGTCGCTAGAGAGACTTGGAGAGTGTGGAGCAGTTTGCGAGTAGTCGCGGCAGATACAAATACTTTGGAGTGCCGACTTGTGCACTAGTGAGATTTCCGTGGCTTCTACAGTGAAGACGCAGTGTGCGTTTAGAAGTGAACATCTCGCGAACTATGTTGTCGTTCATGACTAATTACGTGCAGTGGGAATCTATTGTTTCCATGTTATTCAACTTACATTTTATTTAATTGCTGGAACATAGACAAGAACCATGGACCTTGCCGTTGGTGGGGAGGCTTGCGTGCCTCAGCGATACAGATAGCCGTACCGTAGGTACAACCACAACGGAGGGGTATCTGTTGAGAGGCCAGACAAACGTGTGGTTCCTGAAGAGGGGCAGCAGCCTTTTCAGTAGTTGCAAGGGCAACAGTCTGGATGACTGACTGATCTGGCCTTGTAACAATAACCAAAACGGCCTTGCTGTGCTGGTACTGCGAACGGCTGAAAGCAAGGGGAAACTACGGCCGTAATTTTTCCCGAGGGCATGCAGCTTTACTGTATGATTAAATGATGATGGCGTCCTCTTGGGTAAAATATTCCGGAGGTAAAATAGCCCCCCTTTCGGATCTCCGGGCGGGGACTACTCAAGAGGATGTCGTTATCAGGAGAAAGAAAACTGGCGTCTACGGATCGGAGCGTGGAATGTCAGATCCCTTAATCGGGCAGGTAGGTTAGAAAATTTAAAAAGGGAAATGGATAGGTTAAAGTTAGATATAGTGGGAATTAGTGAAGTTCGGTGGCAAGAGGAACAAGACTTCTGGTCAGGTGACTACAGGGTTATAAACACAAAGTCAAATAGGGGTAATGCAGGAGTAGCTTTAATAATGAATAGGAAAATAGGAGTGCGGGTAAGCTACTACAAACAGCATAGTGAACGCATTATTGTGGCCAAGATAGATACGAAGCCCACACCTACTACAGTAGTACAAGTTTATATGCCAACTAGCTCTGCAGATGACGAAGAAATTGAAGAAATGTATGATGAAATAAAAGAAATTATTCAGATAGTGAAGGGAGACGAAAATTTAATAGTCATGGGTGAATTCGAGTGTAGCAAAAGGGAGAGAAGGAAACGTAGTAGGTGAATATGGATTGGGGCTAAGAAATGAAAGAGGGAGCCGCCTGGTAGAATTTTGCACAGAGCACAACTTAATCATAGCTAACACTTGGTTTAAGAATCATGATAGAAGGTTGTATACATGGAAGAACCCTGGAGATACTAAAAGGTATCAGATAGATTATATAATGGTAAGACAGAGATTTAGGAACCAGGTTTTAAATTGTAAGACATTTCCAGGGGTAGATGTGGACTCTGACCACAATCTATTGGTTATGACCTGTAGATTAAAACTGAAGAAACTGCAAAAAGGTGGGAATTTAAGGAGATGGGACCTGGATAAACTGAAAGAACCAGAGGTTGTACAGAGTTTCAGGGAGAGCATAAGGGAAAAATTGACAGGAATGGGGGAAAGAAATACAGTAGAAGAAGAATGGGTAGCTCTGAGGGATGAAGTAGTGAAGGCAGCAGAGGATCAAGTAGGTAAAAAGACGAGAGCTAGTAGAAATCCTTGGGTAACAGAAGAAATATAGAACTTAATTGATGAAAGGAGAAAATATAAAAATGCAGTAAGTGAAGCAGGCAAAAAGGAATACAAAAGTCTCAAAAATGAGATCGACAGGAAGTGCAAAATGGCTAAGCAGGGATGGCTAGAGGACAAATGTAAGGATGTAGAGGCTTATCTCACTAGGGGTAAGATAGATACTGCCTACAGGAAAATTAAAGAGACCTTTGGAGATAAGAGAGCCACTTGTATGAACATCAAGAGCTCAGATGGAAACCCAGTTCTAAGCAAAGAAGGGAAAGCAGGAAGGTGGAAGGAGTATATAGAGGGTCTATACAAGGGCGATGAACTTGAGGACAATATTATGGAAATGGAAGAGGATGTAGATGAAGACGAAGTGGGAGATACGATACTGCGTGAAGAGTTTGACAGAGCACTGAAAGACCTGAGTCGAAACAAGGCCCCCGGAGTAGACAACATTCCATTGGAACTACTGACGGCCTTGGGAGAGCCAGTCCTGACAAAACTCTACCATCTGGTGAGCAAGATGTATGAAACAGGCGAAATACCCTCAGACTTCAAGAAGAATATAATAATTCCAATCCCAAAGAAAGCAGGTGTTGACAGATGTGAAAATTACCGAACAATCAGTTTAATAAGCCACAGCTGCAAAATACTAACACGAATTCTTTACAGACGAATGGAAAAACTGGTAGAAGCCGACCTCGGGGAAGATCAGTTTGGATTCCGTAGAAATGTTGGAACACGTGAGGCAATACTGACCTTACGACTTATCTTAGAAGAAAGATTAAGGAAAGGCAAACCTACGTTTCTAGCATTTGTAGACTTAGAGAAAGCTTTTGACAATGTTGACTAGAATACTCTCTTTCAAATTCTAAAGGTGGCAGGGGTAAAATACAGGGAGCGAAAGGCTATTTACAATTTGTACAGAAACCAGATGGCAGTTATAAGAGTCGAGGGACATGAAAGGGAAGCAGTGGTTAAGAAGGGAGTAAGACAGGGTTGTAGCCTCTCCCCGATGTTATTCAATCTGTATATTGAGCAAGCAGTAAAGGAAACAAAAGAAAAATTCGGAGTAGGTATTAAAATCCATGGAGAAGAAATAAAAACGTTGAGGTTCGCCGATGACATTGTAATTCTGTCAGAGACAGCAAAGGACTTGGAAGAGCAGTTGAATGGAATGGATGTTGTCTTGAAGGGAGGATGTAAGATGAACATCAACAAAAGCAAAACGAGGATAATGGAATGTAGTCGATTTAAGTCGGGTGGTGTTGAGGGTATTAGATTAGGAAATGAGACACTTAAAGTAGAAAAGGAGTTTTGCTATTTGGGGAGCAAAATAACTGATGATGGTCGAAGTAGAGAGGATATAAAATGTAGACTTGCAATGGCAAGGAAAGCGTTTCTGAAGAAGAGAAATTTGTTAACATCGAGTACAGATTTAAGTGTCAGGAAGTCATTTCTGAAAGTATTTGTATGGAGTGTAGCCATGTATGGAAGTGAAACATGGACGGTAAATAATTTGGACAAGAAGAGAATAGAAGCTTTCGAAATGTGGTGCTACAGAAGAATGCTGAAGATTTGATGGGTAGATCACATAACTAATTAGGAAGTATTGAATAGGATTGGGGAGAAGAGAAGTTTGTGGCACAACTTGACCATAAGAAGGGATCGGTTGGTAGGACATGTTCTGAGGCATCAATGGATCATCAATTTAGTATTGGAGGGCAGCATGGAGGGTAAAAATCGTAGGGGGAGACCAAGAGATGAATACACTAAGCAGATTCAGAAGGATGTAGGTTGCAGTAGGTACTGGGAGATGAAGAAGCTTGCACAGGATAGAGTAGCATGGAGAGCTGCATCAAACCAGTCTCAGGACTGAAGACCATAACAACAACAACAGACAAGAATAAGTATTTTGCAGAAATATACCGCATTCTCAAAAGTACTTCTACTATCGTACTTATCATTTAAAGCCGTTAAGATAGTACCTGAAGATTTTATTTAATTGCAATCTTTGATTAATAAATTTATATATTACACCCATAATTCGCAATTGCCAAGTGATAGAAACCTTCGACCATTCGATTCATGTGTGTATTCATATTGTATACTGTAGACTCAGAACTATTTGGCCTGTAATGCGGCAACTACGTATCCCAGCCCCTAGACAACGAAACCAGCCAAAACTTTTGATACTGCAATGTTGAGTCGGAGGGTACGTAGTTGAGGGCCACCACACGACCATCATTTTCATTTACTACTTTGAAAGCCCGCACGCCTAACAATGCACCCTGTCATAAATCAACGGCTATCTTGGCACTATTCTTCTCTACAGCAGAATACACAGAACCGTTGTTGTTGTTGTCGTCTTCAGTCCTGAGACTGGTTTGATGCAGCTCTCCACGCTACTCTATCCTGTGCAAGCTTCTTCATCTCCCAGTACCTACTGCAACCTACATCCTTCTGAATCTGCTTAGTGTATCATCTCTTGGTCTCCCTCTACGATTTTTACCCTCCACGTTGCCCTCCAACGCTAAATTTGAGATACCTTGATGCCTCAGAACATGTCCTACCAACCGGTCCCTTCTTCTTGTCAAGTTGTGCCACAAACTCCTCTTCTCCCCAATTCTATTCAATACCTCCTCATTAGTTATGTGATCTACTCACCTAATCTTCAGCATTCTTCTGTAGCACCACATTTCGAAAGCTTCTATTCTCTTCTTGTCCAAACTATTTATCGTCCATATTTCACTTCCATACAAATACTTTCAGAAACGACTTCCTGACACTTAAATCTGTACTCGATGTTAACAAATTTCTCTTCTTCAGAAACATTTTCCTTGCCATTGCCAGTCTACATTTTATATCCTCTCTACTTCGACCATCATCAGTTATTTTGCTCCCCAAATAGCAAAACTCCTTTTCTACTTTAAGTGTCTCATTTCCTAACCTAATTCCCTCAGCATCACCCGACTTAATTCGACTACATTCCATTATCCTCGTTTTGCTTTTGTTGATGTTCATCTTATATCCTCCTTTCAAGACACTGTCCATTCAATTCAATTGCTCTTCCAAGTCCTTTGCTGTCTCTGACAGAATTACAATGTCATCGGCGAACCTCAAAGTTTTTATTTCCTCTCCATGGATTTTAATACCTACTCCGAATTTTTCTTTTGTTTCCTTTACTGCTTGCTCAATATACAGATTGAATAACATCGGGGATAGGCAACAACCCTGTCTTACTCCTTTCCCAACCACTGCTTCCCTTTCATGCCCCTCGACTCTTATAACTGCCATCTGGTTTCTGTACAAATTGTAAATAGCCTTTCGCTCCCTGTATTTTACCCCTGCCACCTTTAGAATTTGAAAGAGAGTATTCCAGTCAACATTGGTAAAAGCCTTCTCCAAGTCTATTTTCTAAGATAAGTCGTAGGGTCAGTATTGTCTCACGTGTTCCAACATTTCTGCGGAATCCAAACTGATCTTCCCCGAGGTCGGCTTCTACCAGTTTTTCCATTCGTCTGTAAAGAATCCGCGTTAGTATTTTGCAGCTGGGACTTATGAAAGTGATAGTTTGGTAATTTTCACATCTGTCAACACCTGCTTTCTTTGGGATTGGAATTATTATATTCTTTTGGAAGTCTGAGGGTATTTCACCTGTCTCATACATCTTGCTCACCAGATGGTAGAGTTTTGTCAGGACTGGCTCTCCCAAGGCCGTCAGTAGTTCCAATGGGATGTTGTCTACTCCCGGGGCCTTGTTTCGACGCAGGTCTTTCAGTGCTCTGTCAAACTCTTCACGCAGTACCGTATCTCCCATTTCATCTTCATCTACATCCTCTTCCATTTCCATAATATTGTCCTCAAGTACATCGCCCTTGTATAGACCCTCTATATACTCCTTCCACCTTTCTGCTTTCCATTCTTTGCTTAGAACTGGGTTTCCATCTGTGCTCTTGATATTCATACAAGTGGCACTTTTTCTCCAAAGGTCTCTTTAATTTTCCTGTGGGCGGTATCTATCTTACCCCTAGTGAGGTAAGCTTCTACATCCTTACATTTGTCCTCTAGCCATCCCTGCTTAGCCATTTTGCACTTCCTGTCGATCTAATTTGTGAGACGTTTGTATTCCTTTTTGCCTGCTTCATTTACTGCGTTTTTATATTTTCTCCTTTCATCAATTAAAATCAATATTTCTTCTGTTACCCAAGGATTTCTACTAGCCCTCGTCTTTTTACCTACTTGATCATCTGCTGCCTTCACTACTTTATCCCTCAGAGCAACCCATTCTTCTTCTACTGTATTTCTTTCTCCCATTCCTGTCAATTCTTACCTAATGCTCTCCCTGAAACTCTGTATACGACCTCTGGTTTAGTCAGTTTATCCAGGTCCCATCTCCTTAAATTCCCAAAAAATGGTTCAAATGGCTCTGAGCACTATGGGACCCAACTGCTGTGGTCATAAGTCCCCTAGAACTTAGAACTACTTAAACCTAACTAACCTAAGGACATCACACACATCCATGCCCGAGGCAGGATTCGAACCTGCGACTGTAGCTGTCGTGCGGTTCCAGACTGTAGCACCTTTAACCGCTCGGCCACTCCGGCCGGCTTTAAATTCCCACCTTCTTGCAGTTTCTTCAGTTTTAATCTACAGTTCATAACCAATAGATTGTGATCAGAGTCCACATCTGCCCCTGGAAATGTCTTACAATTTAAAACCTGGTTCCTAAATCTTTGTCTTACCATTATATAATCTATCTGATACCTTCTAGTATCTCCAGGATTCTTCCATGTATACAACCTTCCTTTATGATTCTTGAACCAAGTGTTAGCTATGATTAAGTTATGCTCTGTGCAAAATTCTACCAGACAGCTTCCTCTTTCATTTCTCTCCCCCAATCCATATTCACTCACTATGTTTCCTTCTCTCCCTTTTCCTACTCTCGAATTCCAGTCACCCATGACTATTAAATTTTCGTCTCCCTTCACTACTTGAATAATTTCTTTTATCTCATCATACACTTCATCAATTTCTTCATCATCTGCAGAGCTAGTTGGCATATAAACTTGTACTACTGTATTAGGCATGGGCTTCGTGTCTGTCTTGGCCACAATAATGTGTTCACTATGCTGTTGGTAGTAGCTTCATTATTAAACCTACTCCTGCATTACCCCCCTTTTGATTTAGTATTTATAACCCTGTATTCACCTGACCAAATGTCTTGTTCCTCCTGCCACCGAACTTCACTAATTCTCACTATATCTAACTTCAACCTATCCATTTCCCTTTTTAAATTTTATAACCTACCTGCTCGATTAAGGGATCTGACATTCCACGCTCCGATCCGTAGAATGCCAGTTTTCTTTCTCCTGATAACGAGAACCAGTTTAGAGAAATTCTACACAAGTCAGACAGATGGATACGGCGTTGAATGAGACTTGACGCATTGTGACTAGCTGCCTATGACCAACTCCTCTCACAAATATTTATCAAATTATAGGTATAGCACCACCTGACATCCGCAGAATGATACTCGCAGAACTGTAGGAAAGGCAGTAGGAATTCTACCCTGGACAGCCCCTGTTGGATATGAAACACAAAAACCTAGGTTGAAGCCAAGGAACAACTAAATGGTGGTGGAGAACATCAAAGACGAATTTTCTCCGTCGTATGAGGCATGGACAGCACTAAGCCGGTTGGCAACAGGAGTGTCACGATGCAAAGCGAACTTCAGATAGTGGGGCTTCATGTCTGAAGACAAATCCTGAGAGTGTGGTGACCTGCAACACGAGTACATGTTGTGGTCTGCAGAAACCTGCTCAATCCTTGCGCCAAGGAAGATCTACACTGGTCAGCCAGAACATTATGACTACCCAATAGTCGGTGTGACCACCATTGGGACGGATAACAGCGGTGACGTTTCGTGGCATGGAAGCAATGAGACCTTGGTAGGTCGCTGGAGGGAGTTTGCACCACATCTGCAGTCACAAGCCATGTAATTCCGGTAAATTCCGGGGAGGGGGGCGATGATCTCTGACGCCACGTTCAGTCACATCCCAGATGTGTTCGATCAGGTTCAGATATGGCGAATTTGGACGTCAGCATATCAACTGAAAATTTCCAGTGAGTTACTCGAAGCACTCCATCGCACGACGGCCTTGTGACATGGCGCATTATCTCGATTAAAAATGCCACAGCCGACGGGGAACATTATCTTCATGAAGGGGTACGTGGTTTGCAACCAGCGCACGATACTCCTTGGCACTCATGCTGCCTTGGGTCAATGGATGCCCTCTTGAATGTTCTCCAGAGCATAACGGAGCGCTCTCCCGTCGGCATGAGGAAGAAGGTATCCGTATTCATCAGACCATGCAACGCTCTACCACTGTGCCAATGTCCAGTGCCGATGGTCACGAGCCCATTTCAGTAGTTGTTGCTGATTTCATGGTGTTAACAATGGCACATGCATGGGTCGTCGGCTACGGAGGCCCATCGTTACGAGTTTTCGCTGCAGTGTGTGTTGACACACTTGTACTCTGCCCAGCATTAAAGTCTCATGTCAGTTCCACCACAGCTCGCCGCCTGCCCTGTTTCACCACACTGCCCAGCGTAAGACGTCCGACATCTGTAACGAGGGGTGGCCGCCCAACCCCACAACTTCTGGACGTTGTTTCAATCACCACAACACTCTTGGAACATGAGTTGTGCAGTCTCCGAAATGCTTATGCCGAGTCTACGGGCCATCACAATCTGGCATCGGCCAAACTCAGATAGATCGCGCGCGCCTTTCCCAGCCTACACACGGGCGGCAGGCTCACTGATACCATATGCACTGTGCCTGTATCTGACTAGCAGTCACTCCTCTCCAGGTGACGCTGCTATCGCCTGGACTGGCTTATATCGATAGTATGTCGTCGTTTATAATTTTCTGGCTGATCAGTGTATGTGCAGCAAGTGATAAGACCAGTAAGATAGAGGAATTCTGGAGTTGACAGTCCATCTAATAGAAAATCATCAGTGCTGGCAGAATTTTGTAATATCTAAGTCTTGCACACGTAAAATGAACCCATAATAACACTATAAATGATAAAGTAACTCTGTCTGATACGTTTCCAGGACTAAACCGCTGAACCGATTTTGATGGAATTTGGTATGAAGATAGCTTGGATATTGAGGAAGAACATAGGCTACTGTAAGAAGGGTGCAGTACAAGACATTTATTGATTTGAAGATTAGTTTACTAACTAGGGAAAATATATTTCCTTTGAAAAAGCTGATTATCATTGGACTTTAGAACTTTATCATAATTGTCAATATGGTTTCATTGCTTCATATGTTCTACGCAATGGATACAATCCTCTTACAGTCCTCAACGTCCGTACTACGAGGGGCTTCAATTAGTAATGTAGCCATTTTTTCATTCAGGATTCAAATGCAAGGTACTATTCTCCACTCTTTGAGCTACGATACTCTATTTTTCAACATAATCTCCATTCAGTACGACGGTCTTTTTGTGGAAAACCAAAGCATCGTAGATATTCATAGGCACTTGCGGAGAGCTGGCAGCGGACAAAAGCACGATGAGTCGTTGGGCGAGGCGCCTATCATCATAACAAGGTCGCGCCAGCCTGTCCGATCTCCAGCGCGCAACCTGGCTGCACGCAGCTGTGACTCCAATGTTGGAACGTGTGGACATTCTCGTTCGAGGTGATCGACGCATCTCAATCAATCATCTCGCTGCTCAACTGGAGACCCCTGTTGGTAGTTCTGACACAATTGTCCATCAATTGGGGTACTCTAAAGTGTGTGCCCGCTAGGATCCTCGGCCATCTAACAAAAGACCATAAGAAGCAACAACGGAAGATGTGTGCGGATTTGCTTGGACGTTATGAGGCTTATCACGACAATTTTATGTGAAATATCGTCACAGACGATAACACAGGGGTTCATCACTTCGAACCGGAAACAAAATGGCAGTTCATGGAGTGACGGCAGACCATGTCTCCTCCTCAGCCCCAGAGTCATGGCGACGGTCTTCTGGGACTTTGACGGGGTTACTTCAGCGTGCTCGTCGCCACAAAAATGCAAACGAACTTCTCCATGACAACGTGAGGCCTCACGCAAGTCTTCGCACCAGACAGGAGCTCACAGAAGATCAGTGTACTTTTCTTCCGCTTATACCCTACAGCCCAGAAATCGCACCTCCCGACTTCATCCGCTTGGCACAGTGGCGGATACACTTGGTGGGAAGCGGTACGTGAATGATGGGGAGCTAATTGATGCAGCAGGACTTTCACCCTCATGTCGACCAGTAGAGTGGTACCATGTGTGCATACTCTTTCAGGGTTATTTATTGTGCAGTTCGGCCGCCGGTGGATCCCTCCCCCCCCCCCCCCCCCCGCCAGCAAACGTCTCACACCATACGAGTGTAACCCCTACGTTTGCGTGGTAGAATGGTGGTGTACGCGTACGTGGAGAACTTGTTTGCGCAGCAATCACCGACATAGTGTAGCTGAGGCGGAATAAGGGGAACCAGCCCGCATTCGCCGAGGCAGATGGAAAACCGCCTAAAAACCATCCACAGACTGGCCGGCTCACCAGACTTCGACACAAGCCCGCGGGGCGCATTCGTGCCGGGGACCAGGTGCTCCTTCCCAATCCGGAAACCCGTGGTTAGAGAGCACGACTAACCGGGCGGGCTTCATCATTATTTGCAACAGGGAACATTAACCTTGTGAAGAATTATTAAATCTAATACATAATGTACATGTTGTGTAATGCAAACCTACTTCAGTAGATGAATGGAAAGATGTGGGTTCCCGCTGACATCTCTCTGCATGCCCTACTGAGCGGCGACGTTGGAAGCTGAGGCAGGGGAGCAGGCAGGGCAGGTTGGGGAGGGGGCGGGAGGACGTCGTTAGTCTGCTTACCTGAACAGGCAGACACGTGAGGGTAGCTGACGTTATTGCACATTTGATAACTTGTCTACTTACCATCACTCATCGTAACAAAACTACTGATATGTGAGCTCAGCTTTGGGTAACAGCTAATAAATAAACAAATCTGTGAGGGAGCTGTTTGTAGCCAATAACACTTGGATATTAACCTTCCTGAAGTGGACTAACCTGCTCTTGTTCCCAACTTGAATGCAATGGAAGCCGTTAGGGAAGAGTTGGAACGTCGACTTTTCTCCAGTCCCCAGTGTCCAACTTCACTGTCTCCTTCAGTTAGGCTCTTGAGGAAGAACGGGCTGCCATTCCTCCATGCCCATTCAGATAGCTCACTGAAAGTTTGGGTAGCAGAGTTCAACCCGTCATAAAGGGGAAGCATAGACATACCCTACATGATACTCTTCATCAGAGAGTGTAGATTTAGACGTACAGATGTATTCTGTTCACGGTTCAAGTTCGAGCATAGAACTTTCAGTAGCACTCACGCCGGTACTGTGCGGTTCACGCTAGGAGACCGTGTCGGGAGAGCGTTCTGGAAAATTAGGCCCGGCCGGTGCAAGTGCGGACGCCGGCTGGCAGAGGAGAGATAAGACTCGGTGGCGGAGTTGGTCGGCCGGCGCGTCGCCGACAATGCGAGGCGCTGTGTGTCTGCCCGTCTGGGGGCGGCGGAGGCGGAGTCGCAGGCAGTGGCGGCGGCGGCGGCGGCTTATCTGATGCGCGCGGAAACACAGAGGCGGACTTGTGCGGCCGCGGCGGCGCCTCAATGAGGGCGCAGAGACACAGCGCAGCCGTTTGTTTGCCGCCGCCGCCGGCTCCTCTTGGCAAGTTTGTGTTTCCTCGGCGGCGGCGGCGGAGGCTTACTTTGCAAACTCCGCCCGCCTGAATGGCCTGTAGTTCAATAGCCCTTCCCTCGCCTCGCCGCTGCGCTGTGCACCCGTCCCGAAACCGACCAACTCCCTCCCTCCCCCCTCCACCGCCACGGTCTCTCTCGCCACGCGCGCGCCTCGCAGGGGGATTCATTACCCTATATACAAGTTGATTGGGTGGGAGCATCTCTGTCCATCTCCTTCCTCCGGCCTTCCTCAGAGATAGTGCATCTATTCAGAGAGGGGCCGCGTGTTTGAGCGAGACCATTAACAGCGATTATTCTGCCGCAGAGTTAGGCCGAGGCAGCTCCTCTGAGTCTGCAGGCGCGCCGCCAGCACCCGCTATCGATACCAGCGCCGCCGCCGAACGCTGCTGGCCGCGCAAAGACGCCGGTGCCGAGATGGCTCTGTACCTGCCATATCCTTCCGCTGCGTCTTTTCTCCGTCCGATTTTTTTCCCGACAAATAGCTCCGCCAGTCAAAAGCGAAACCGCACACTTTTCATTTCCGTTCACTGACTGCCCGTGAAAGATCTCAGGAAGCTTGCAACGAGCAGAACTTGGAGTAGTTACTTGAGTATGGTGTGTGTGTTACTTGGTCACTTCAGCTCCTAGACTCCAGGCCTGTAACTTCCCAACTCGCGTAAGATATCCGTATAAGAAGCGAAGTGCAGTATGAAACATTTTTATTTCGGACATCGTAGTACTTTTCTGGGTTTCACAACTCGGATCGTTACACACCGTAGGCGTCTACAAGATGGGTGGGAAGGGAGAATAGGGGTACATGGCCCTCCTAAAAGCTGAGGGTACAGACCTTACTTTCGCACATTTCTAGCAATGGTTGCCTGCGGTTCTACTAAATCGCAGATTTATCATTGCCGAGCACGATGGTAGTTTCAGTGATTTTTAACCCTCATAATACTAAAGGGGTGGCGGTACTTTATGATCACCTTTTGAAAGTATTGAGATCTAGTCATGTACTTTATATTTCAAAATTTTTGGAAAAAATATTTATGTTTTAATTTCTTTTCCCAGATACTGTAATTATTTAAAATTTTCCGTAAAATCTAACCCAAAATTTAAAGTTTTAGTATTGAACGTACTTTTCGCAACACACATCGTATCCCTATTTTAAGAGCCGGCCACGGTGGCCGAGCGGTTCTAGGCGCTTCAGTTCGGAACCGCAAGACTGCTACGGTCGCAGGTTCGAATCCTGCCTCCGGAATGGATGTGTGTGATGTCCTTAGGTTAGTTAGGTTTAAGTAGTTCTACGTTCTAGATGACTAATGACCTTAGATGTTAAGTCCCATAGTGCTCAGAGCCATTTGAACCTATTTTCAGGTTCAGGATCTTTCTTACACATCGATATATCTTTAAAAGTACGTTGTGAATAAAAGTGAACGACAATTAAATAAATGTGCGTTTTTTAAATTTTGTTTTGGAGGTCATAAAGTACTCCTTCCCTCACTGTACACATTACGAAAAAATGCGTTGGTGTTGATAACATTGTGCTAAAAGATATCTTTAGGTTCCGGGGCTTACTTATACATCAATACCCACTTAAAAACAATAGTGTTCAAAAATTTAACAGAAGTCAACGAATTTTTAAAAAATTATTTTGTGGTGGGACAATATACCCCTCTCTTTGGCAGTACACGTTATAGAAAACGTGTTGGTATTGTTGGCGTTACAGTTTCGTTCTTTTTCTACACCTTGAGAAAGCAGAAGTTTGATTTCTAAAGTGTAATTCTGCTTCTACGCTTTTGGGAGTAACAAAATGGCATTTTCCCTGGTAATTTTTGTTGCTATCCAAGAGGATTTTATCAACCATTATGATTTTTTCTTTGAGATTTTTAATTTTCTGTGAAAATATATTATGGCTCGTATATGAGTAAAAAAATTAAACTGTGAACAACTCTTAGTTGAATACTATGTTTTAGTTGTAAGGAAGTTGTAATTTCAGATCACTGAGTCAAATAGCGCCATTCACAGCCATTATACCAACATAAAAATATACAGTGTTTTAAAAAGGTGTCAAACACTCTGAGAGGTGGTGGTAGCAACCAAAACAAGAAAAAAAGTCCAATAAAGTGTGCTCTAAAATGCATACCTCAGTAGTTACGAGCACTTGTTCCTCTTGTGTACTGTGAAAAACATCTCTTTCTATATTCTGGTAGAGCGTAGTATGGAGCGAAATTTAAAAAAAAATTCCTAAATAAGCATGAGCTATAAAATGCATACCTTAAGAGCTATGATCACTTATCCATCTTCGCTACTGTGAAATACATCTCTTGTATTGAATAATTGCTCATAGCTCGTAAGGTATGCTTTCTGAAGCCTTTGTTTTTGGACATTTTTCCCTTGTTTTGGCGGGTATTAACATCTCTGAAAATATTTGAGTTCTTTTTATCACCATTGGTAATTAACTTACTGCAATGAAATATCCTTGCCACTTTGGCATCACAATAACGTACCTAAAATCCTACAGTTGATACCTATCGGTTGTTTAAGATACAATAAGTTTCGCGTAATCCTTATCAAATTTAGCTTTCGGAGCACTATACTTGCTCAAACTCACCGAATCAGTTTTATAAAAATTCGTAATTTTAGAATTTTGCTTTGTCGTGTCTTAATTTCGGCGGACGCCTGTGTTGCAGACCTTATATAACGCACATTTTTGAGGACTGTAAATGAGTGGTGTTCGCATTCTGATCACACTTAAAGGAGCAAAACATATCAGCAGCCAATATTGTCCCCTAGCAGTCAGTTAAAGGCATTTCAGCGTTCGTTGTAGGAAGGGGTGACGTGTCGTCGTCTTCGATGGCTATGTACTTGTACAGCCTTGCTCCAGCTATGACGTCACTGGTAATAATTTCATTGTCAAACTTGGCAGTTTTATGAGCAGTGTTTTCGCAGATCGCTAAGAGAGAAATTTTGCTGTCAATTCACTAATATTATGTAATATTGCTGGGTTTGATAGTCTAGTGGTGAAGTGCGAGACTGGCGACCGAAAAATGGTTCAAATGGCTCTGAGCACCATGGGACTTAGCATCTGAGGTCATCAGTCCCCTAGAACTTAGAACTATTTAAACCTAACTAACCTAAGGACATCACACACATCCATGACCGAGGCAGGATTCGAACCTGCGACTGTAGCGGTCGCGCGGTTCCAAACTGTAGCACCTAGAACCGCTCGGTCACTCCGGCCGGCGCGACCGAAAAGACGCGGAGTCGAAGCCCAGTCAGACAGCGGAATTTTTCATTCTGTGTTTATGCTAGCTTTCACCTTTCAATGAATTGAAGTTAGGCCAGGAACTACGCTTGGGTTTAATTCCAGGTTAAAATGTAGGTTATCCTTCCCCAATAGGATTGCTGGGGAGGTTAAGCGCGCCGTTGTCTCCGGAAAGGCGTCCAATTGAAAGAACTTGAAAACAGGCGGCTGAACATCCCTCCTGGGGGACTTCCACACAATCATGCCGTGCGAATTTATCTTTGTTTATTTTACATTGCAATATATTTCGAGGTATAGTCTCACAATCACCCTAACTATCAATGAAAAAAAAAAAAAAAAACATTTTAACGTTGTAACGGATCAGTTAAATAGATTTTTATTTTATGCCTCCCTAAAGCATTAATCTGAAATGTGCAAGTGAAAGATAATGATCTTAAACTGTTGCTGAGTGATGCGAGAAGCGCGACACATGGGAAACATGTCTTTTACTAATAATGACTTACACTTACTGTTACAACCCGCCAGGTTAGGTGAGAGAGAGGCTCATGCGCTGCTTCCTGGACTCGGGTACGCATGTCGGCCCTGGTTCGAATCCGCCCGGCGGATTAATGACGAGGACCGGAGTGCCGGCCAGCCTGGATGTGGTTTTTAGGCGGTTTTGCACATCCTGCTAAGTGAATACCGGGTTGGTCCTCACATCCCGCCTCAGTTACACGATCGCAGACATTTGAAACACGTTCACTCTATTTCATGGTTGACACTAGACACAGACAGCTGGGGTACACTAATTCCATCCTGGGGGGTACGGGAAGGGCATCCGACCACCCTCTGACACTAATATTGCCAAATCCGTAGTAACAAGGCCGACTCCGCGTTGCAGTGGGAGAAAAGCCCAAAGAAAATGATGACGACTTACAGTTAATCTTATTCTCCGGCTCCACAAACTGCAGTCGGTTTTCGGACTCGTCGAGTAGCCTCCTCCAAAGTATTTCTCCTTGGCAGCACTCTCTTCCTTTGTTCATAGTTTCTGAAGATCCTTGGCCAACTTGTCTTGCCATCTCATTTTCGTCCGCCTAAAGATCTTCGTTCTTCGGTTTCTTCTCTGGCACTTCTCTCAGTTCGCTCTTTTCTGCTTGTCTAGGTTTCGGCAACACTACCTGATTCGTTATAGTGTATCTCCCTCATTCTCACTTCTCTCTTCTTCGCTATTCTGCTCCGTCACAAATTGGTCGAAATATCCTTCCCAAGATTTTATTTAAAAAAAATTATTCTCTATGCATGGTTATCTATTCTTCATATTTCTGCTCCACATTTTGATATTGGTCTGATTATAGTTTTGTACGAGGAGAAGTCAATAAGTAAAGGGACTTTTGAGAAAAGGAATATTTATTCTAATGAAAGAAAACTGAAACATATATTTCTACGCAAGTGCCTTCCTGCACTTCACCGCACTTCGTCCGACGTTTCGCGAGTTCTTTAATTCTGTTGGGAAAAAAGACTTTTTCAGTATTTACGATATTGCAGTGCCTATGTTATTCTGATTTACGATGTAAAGTTTCTTCGGACTTACATGCATGTCTGAAGGACACATAGATAATGACACATGGTTGACGGCATGTGGAAGTCTGGGCATTGTCGTGAGTCGTGCTCGGAAGCGGGAAATGGTTCGAGTCACGGTCCGACACAAATTTTCGTTGTCGTCATTCCATTATACAGCTGATGGTAGCCCATATTCGCAATTGCGAATACATTTCATGTAAAAAGGTTTCTGGTTGCCCCTGTATCCAGTTTTTGACCGCATCAATGACTTTTGCATCGGTTGCAAATCTGCTTCCCCAGAGAGCTTCGTTCAATGGCTCAACCATATTATGGAAATGGCTTGGAGCCAGGTCTGTACTGTATGGCGGGTGTTCCAGCTATTCGAATCTCGCCTCCTTTATTGTTTCGGCCGTTCAATTGGTAGAACGTAGCCGAGCGTTATTCTGCTTCAGGAAGACATCTATTGGCAGTTTTTACCGCGACGTTTGGATCTGATTGTAGGTTTCTGTTTGCTTCACAATACATCATAATAGTTCTCACTGTTCATAGTTTCACCTCTTGGGTGAAATGAACGGCTACCACGCCTCGCATGTTCCAGAATAGTGTTAGCATAATCTTACCAGCTGATGATTGACTTCTAAATTTCTTAACTTCTGGTGATGATGGATATTTTCAAGCCTCACTTTCCGGTTCGTGATGATGCACTCAAATTTCGTCAACAGTAACGATTTTCTGTAAAAATTCTTCGCCCTCGCTATGTTAACGGGCCAAATGTTTATGAGAGATGTTCATTCTTCGCGCCTTAACCTGCGCTGACAATTCTTTCAGTACCCACATTGCACACTCTTTCCGAAAATTTAGCGCGTCGTGTAAGATGTAATACGCTGGACCATGCCTGATATGTAAAATATTGAGGATTTCGTCCGCTGAGATTCGTCTGTTTTCCATTACCATACCCTCAACGACTTCCAAGTTGTCCTAATTTGTTCTCGTCAATGGCTTGCCCGATATTTTCTCGTCACATAGAGAAGTTATTCCCCGTTTGAAGAGTTCTGCCCATTCGTAAGTCTTGCTTCGGGTTAAACAGCTGTCACCATACTGCGATTGCATTCAGCGAATAATTCCCGCAGGTTTAACACCTTCCGCAAACAAAAAGCGAATCCCTACCCTCATTCTCACCTTGGTGCAGATCGACAATGGATGCGCCATGTTTCACGGTCTGCTATAATACGACGAATAACGCGAAAATAAGAGTGACACGTTCTATAGAATTGTTGCAGACGACAATATTTCGGCCCTGGATACTAGCAGTGTTACCAAGCCCTACGGTGATAAATTGCAAATGTCCCTTACTTTTTTACTTCCCTCGTATATCTTTATTTTCGTTCCTCTCGAAAAAATTTTGGATGATGCTGATTTGAATGAATATGACACTCTGGATGCCTCGCTTATGTTTTATGGTTCTCATAATTTCTGTTGTTTACTGCCACCCCTATGTATTTAAACTCATCTGATTCTTTTATTGATAGTTTCGACAGAATATGTTGCATGTATTCTGATAAGAACGTAGGAATCGCCAGCAAGTGTCTCATTCCGGGGAACTGGAAGACCTGTGGAGCTAATGTAGGCGTGGTGGAGGAGCTGGACAGTCGTCATGGAACGAGACACCCCACATAACACATCTGCTTATGTTTTTTAAAAAGCAGCAATTAAGATTTGTTTGTGACAGAGGCAGTCTTTATACTGTACCGTTTCTGGATTGACCTCTTTATTATAGCGACAGGGAAAGGCGATTGAATGTTATCATTGGCTACTATTCAACCTATTAGGAAAGTTAGTTCCACGAGGTGTAGCGCCAGTAATTTTGTTGGGAAAATATATTTTGTTTTTAATTCAGTGATCACCGGTTTATTTTCCAAAGTGAGCTCATTTCATTTACAGTCAATTTTTGTAGCACGAAGTTTTTGTTACGACAGACATTTACTGCTTTGATTCATATTTTGTGGTCAATGGAGCATTTTTGGTAGACAATCTTCACTGGGGTGGGGTCTGCAGCTACGATGAATTTTTTTGAATGATTTTGTGACTCCTTCAGCTTCCACTCCCTTTATGTGATGTATAATTGTACGATTTCGGCCTTAGGCCAATTTTAAGTATCTAAAACGGAAGCATTGTACATTGTATCCATTAGTATGTGTTACGACTTTTACACAGCAACAAGTCATATCCCATGAACCATGGACCTTGCCGCTGGTGGGGAGGCTTGCGTGCCTCAGCGATACAGATGGCCGTACCGTAGGTGCAACCACAACGGAGGGGTATCTGTTGAGAGGCCAGACAAACATGTGGTTCCTGAAGAGGGGCAGCAGCCTTTTCAGTAGTTGCAGGGGCAACAGTCTGGATGATTGACTGATCTGGCCTTGTAACATTAACCAAAACGGCCTTGCTGTGCTGGTACTGCGAACGGCTGAAAGCAAGGGGAAACTACAGCCGTAATTTTTCCCGAGGACATGCAGCTCTACTGTATGATTAAATGATGATGGCATCCTCTTGGGTAAAATATTCCGGAGGTAAAATAGTCCCCCATTCGGATCTCCGGGCGGGGACTACTCAGGAGGACGTCGTTATCAGGAGAAAGAAAACTGGCGTTCTACGGATCGGAGCGTGGAATGTCAGATCCCTTAATCGGGCAGGTAGGTTAGAAAATTTAAAAAGGGAAATGGATAGGTTAAAGTTAGATATAGTGGGAATTAGTGAAGTTCGGTGGCAGGAGGAACAAGACTTTTGGTCGGGTGATTACAGGGTTATAAATACAAAATCAAATAGGGGTAATGCAGGAGTAGGTTTAATAATGAATAAAAAAATAGGAGTGCGGGTTAGCTACTACAAACAGCATAGTGAACGCATTATTGTGGCCAAGATAGACACAAAGCCCATGCCTACTACAGTAGTACAAGTTTATATGCCAACTACCTCTGCAGATGATGAAGAAATAGATGAAATGTATGACGAGATAAAAGAAATTATTCAGGTAGTGAAAGGAGACGAAAATTTAATAGTCATGGGTGACTGGAATTCGTCAGTAGGAAAAGGGAGAGAAGGAAACATAGTAGGTGAATATGGATTGGGGGGAAGGAATGAAAGAGGAAGCTGCCTTGTAGAATTTTGCACAGAGCATAACTTAATCATAGCCAACACTTGGTTCAAGAATCATAAAAGAAGGTTGTATACCTGGAAGAATCCTGGAGATACTAGTAGGTATCAGATAGATTATATAATGGTAAGACAGAGATTTAGGAACCAGGTTTTAAATTGTAAGACATTTCCTGGGGCAGATGTGGATTCTGATAACAATCTATTGGTTTTGAACTGCAGATTGAAACTGAAGAAACTGCAAAAAGGTGGGAATTTAAGGAGATGGGACCTGGATAAACTGAAAGAACCAGAGGTTGTACAGAGTTTCAGGGAGAGCATAAGGGAACAATTGACAGGAATGGGGGAAAGAAATACAGTAGAAGAAGAATGGGTAGCTCTGAGGGATGAAGTAGTGAAGGCAGCAGAGGATCAAGTAGGTAAGAAGACGAGGGCTAATAGAAATCCTTGGGTAACAGCAGAAATATTGAATTTAATTGATGAAAGGAGAAAATACAAAAATGCAGTAAATGAAGCAGGCAAAAAGGAATACAGACGTCTCAAAAATGATACCGACAGGAAGTGCAAAATGGCTAAGCAGGGATGGCTAGAGGACAAATGTAAGGATGTAGAGGCTTATCTCACTAGGGGTAAGATAGATACTGCCTACAGGAAAATTAAAGAGACCTTTGGAGATAAGAGAACCACTTGTATGAATATCAAGAGCTCAGATGGCAACCCAGTTCTAAGCAAAGAAGGTAAGGCAGAAAGGTGGAAGGAGTATATAGAGGGTTTATACAAGGGCGATGTACTTGAGGACAATATTATGGAAATGGAAGAGGATGTAGATGAAGACGAAATGGGAGATAAGATACTGCGTGAAGAGTTTGACAGAGCACTGAAAGACCTGAGTCGAAACAAGGCCCCGAGAGTAGACAATATTCCATTTGAACTACTGATGGCCTCGGGAGAGCCAGTCATGACAAAACTCTACCATCTGGTGAGCACGATGTATGAGACAGGCGAAATACCCTCAGACTTCAAGAAGAATATAATAATTCCAATCCCAAAGAAAGCCGGTGTTGACAGATGTGAAAATTACCGAACTATCAGTTTAATAAGTCACAGCTGCAAAATACTAACGCGAATTCTTTACAGACGAATGGAAAAACTGGTAGAAGCCGACCTCGGGGAAGATCAGTTTGGATTCCGTAGAAATGTTGGAACACGTGAGGCAATACTGACCTTACGACTTATCTTAGAAGAAAGATTAAGAAAAGGCAAACCTACGTTTCTAGCATTTGTAGACTTAGAGAAAGCTTTTGACAATGTTAACTGGAATACTCTCTTTCAAATTCTGAAGGTGGCAGGGGTAAAATACAGGGAACGAAAGGCTATTTACAGTTTGTACAGAAACCAGATGGCAGTTATAAGAGTCGAGGGGCATGAAAGGGAAGCAGTGGTTGGAAGAGGAGTAAGACAGGGTTGTAGCCTCTCCCCGATGTTATTCAATCTGTATATTGAGCAAGCAATAAAGGAAACAAAAGAAAAATTCGGAGTAGGTATTAAAATTCATGGAGAAGAAGTAAAAACTTTGAGGTTCGCCGATGACATTGTAATTCTGTCAGAGACAGCAAAGGACTTGGAAGAGCAGTTGAACGGAATGGACAGTGTCTTGAAAGGAGGATATAAGATGAACATCAACAAAAGCAAAACGAGGATAATGGAATGTAGTCAAATTAAGTCGGGTGATGCTGAGGGAATTAGATTAGGAAATGAGACACTTAAAGTAGTAAAGGAGTTTTGCTATTTAGGGAGTAAAATAACCGATGATGGTCGAAGTAGAGAGGATATAAAATGTAGACTGGCAATGGCAAGGAAAGCGTTTCTCAAGAAGAGGAATTTGTTAACATCGAGTATAGATTTAAGTGTCAGGAAGTCGTTTCTGAAAGTATTTGTATGGAGTGTAGCCATGTATGGAAGTGAAACATGGACGATAACTAGTTTGGACAAGAAGAGAATAGAAGCTTTCGAAATGTGGTGCTACAGAAGAATGCTGAAGATAAGGTGGGTAGATCACGTAACTAATGAGGAGGTATTGAATAGGATTGGGGAGAAGAGAAGTTTGTGGCACAACTTGACTAGAAGAAGGGATCGGTTGGTAGGACATGTTTTGAGGCATCAAGGGATCACAAATTTAGCATTGGAGGGCAGTGTGGAGGGTAAAAATCGTAGAGGGAGACCAAGAGATGAATACACTAAGCAGATTCAGAAGGATGTAGGTTGCAGTAGATACTGGGAGATGAAGAAGCTTGCACAGGATAGAGTAGCATGGAGAGCTGCATCAAACCAGTCTCAGGACTGAAGACCACAACAACAAACAACAAGTCATATCCCAAGACATACTAGGATGATTATAACTTACTTTATGGACGATTCTATAATGGTATATTATGCCATATACGTCCTTGCTCTTCTGACTGCATGTAATTGTCATAAAATAAATTAGCAGTAGTTTTTCGCTATTTTAGGAGAACGTTACCTTAGAGCTCTTATATATAAGGTCGATGTTTCTTTAAAGTACTCACATCTGGATACAAATTTGTTAATGAAGCTGTGTATGTCTTTGTTCACAATTATATTTAATTGTGGTTATTTCAACGCAATTATGTAGTCATATTACACAGTTGATGAACGGTAATTAAATATAATTGAGAATAAAGACATGTATTACTTAATTAATAAATATCTGTAAAATAATTGCTAACATTCTTTTGTAAGTACGTTAAAACTTTCGACATTACATATAAGATCATTGCAACAACTGTAACATGTTGCTAAAATAGCGACAAACAATTTCTATTTTGTTTTGTGATAATTATATGCAGTCATAGTAGCAAGAACATAAACGACATAATAAACAAACAAGAACCGTTCATAAAGTAAGTTGTAATAATCTAGTACAGCTTGGAATCTGAGTTGTCCAACACTATGTTATCAAAAGTATCCGGACACCCCCAAAAACACACGATTTTTATATTCGTTGCATTGTGCTGCCACCTACTACCAGGTATTCCATATCAGCGACCTCATTTGTCATTAGACATCGTGAGAGAGCAGAATGGGTCGCTCCACAGAACTCACGGACTTCGATCATGGTCAGGTGACTGGGTGTCACTTGTGCCATACGTCTGTACGCGAGACTTCCACACTCCTAAACATTCCTAGGTCCACTGTTTCCGATGTGATAGTGAAGTGGAAACGTAAAGGGAAACGTACAGCACAAAAGCGTACAGGCCGACCTCGTCTGTTGACTGACAGAGACCGCCGACAGTTAAAGAGAGTCGTAATGTGTAATAGGCAAACACCTATCCAGACCATCACACAGGAATGCCAAACTGCATCAGGATTCACTGCAAGTACTATGACAGTTAGGCGGGAGGGGAGAAAACTTGGATTTCACGGTCGAGCGGCTGCTTATAAGCCACACATCACGCCGGTTGAAACGTCCCCTTTGAACAATTATACAAAACTGTGCTTAAACTGGCACACAATATTTTTAGCGCAACGGAATCTGACTTTCAATAATCCCTACAAAAGAATGGCCCTGACTAACATTAACCTATACCTTTCATGAATCACTTACCTCACAAAAATCTTCGTTACTCGAACTACTGCAATACAGCGAGCGCCACTACTGCCAGCCTACTAGTGTTCAAAAGTCATAATATATACAGCAGTTCATGACATCCATTCTTACAAATGTACTGTTTCTGGCGGACACACGTCCAGATTTTCCGCTCTCAAAAATCCGCCAGCTCACTTCCCCACATCCACCACTGCTTGCGGCTCACCTCCAACTGCGCAACGCTACGCGCTGTTAACAGCCAACTGCCCAACACTACAATAGCCAACAACAATGCAAACCAGCCACAGACTGCACACAGCACAGCCAGTGATTTTCATACAGAGTGCTACGTGGCGTTACCAATAAAAAAACCTAAACAGCCTACTTACGCGGTAAATGACAAACGACGTCTCGCATAGACGTTGTATGATTGAACAGTGGAAAAACGTTGTGTGCAGTGACGAATCACGGTACACAATGTGGCGATCTGATGGCAGGGTGTGGGTATGGCGAATTCCCCGTGAACGTTATCTAAAAAATGGTTCAAATGGCTCTGAGCACTATGGGACTTAACATCTATAGTCATCAGTCCCCTAGAACTTAGAACTACTTAAACCTAACTAACCCAAGGACTGCACACAACACCCAGTCATCACGAGGCAGAGAAAATCCTTGACCTCGCCGGAAACCGAACCCGGGAACCCGGGTGTGGAAAGCGAGAACGACGACGAGCTGCGGACGAACTTTATCTACCAACGTGTGTAGTGCCAAGAGTAAATTTCGGAGTCGGTGGTGATATGGTGTGGTCGTGTTTTTCATGGAGAGGGCTTGCATCCTTTGTTGTTTTGCGTGGCACTATCACATCACAGGCCTACATGGATGTTTTAAGCGACTTCTTGCTTCCCACTGTTGAACAGCAGTTCGGGGATGGCGACTGCATCTTTCAACACGATCGAGCACCTGTTCATAACGCACGGCCTGAGGCAGAGTACTTACACGACAATAATATTCCTGTAATGGACTGGCCTGCACAGAGTCCTGACCTGAATCCTATAGAACACCTTTGGGATGTTTTGGAACGCCGACGTCGCGCCAGGCCTTACCGACTCACACCGATACCTGTTCTTAGTGCAGCACCCCGTGAAAAATGGGCTGCCATTCCCGAAGAAACGTTCCAGCACCGATTGAACGTATGCCTGCGAGACTGGAAACTGTCAGCAAGGCTAAAGGTGGGCCAACACTATATTGAATTCCAGCATTGCCGATAAAGGGCGCCACGAACTTGTAAGTCATTTTCAGCCAGGTATCCGGATACTTTTGATCGCATAGTGTATGTTAAATTCATAAGTTATGCTAATGCATCCAACGCATGATGCTTACGTTTTAGATACCTGAAAATGGCCTAAGGTCGTAACTGTACAATAGTACATTAAATAAAGAGAATGGCAGCTGAAGACATCAAGAAATTATTCATAAAATTTTTGACAGAAAAAGTTAATTTCCCAGGTGATTTTTATTCGGGCATCTTAAAGCGGCTGTTCGCTACAGCCAAATTATAAAGCTAATTTCTACTTAGGCTAAACCGCTGCGCTCGGGTTTTCACTGACATTCTGACCACGGACGGGTCAGTCGGGCTGTATCGACCACAGAGTCATCCTCAACCAGCGGCGCCACCTGCATGCGTTATGGAGAGACGTGGCAGTCAGCACACCGCTCTCCCGGCTGTTGGCAACAGACACGGATCAGCTAACTCTCATCCTAGTATTTTCTACGAGGCTGACTGCACTTCGTTCCATTTCTCTCACGAAGGAAGAATTCCTGACGGTACTGGGAGTCAAACCCGAAACCTCTACATGTTAGTCAGCAGCACTGCCCACTCAGCTACGGAGGCGGACACTCGGGGCCAGAGGCTGTGTAATAACGTTTATAGAAATGTCTCCTCCATTTCCGAAATAAAGAATCCACCACAACATGAATACAAAAGGACATTTAAAGTAGGGATGTGTGTGACGTCCTTAGGTTAGTTAGGTTTAATTAGTTCTAAGTTCTAGGCGACTGATGACCTCAGAAGTTAAGTCGCATAGTGCTCAGAGCCAGCCAGACATTTAAAGTGACAAGTTTGTTTGCGTGGCCATCCTCCGCAGCAATCACAGAAATATTTTGTTTTGTAAATAAAAACATCATTTTCTTGCTGCACTGTATTTTATTTTTTCCGGGCGTGTTTCACCTTTTTTTTTTACTTTAAGGCATCTTGAGTGGAATCTGGAATGATACAGTTTTGATTTGATACGCGTAATTTGCAGATTACAAAACAGTTCACGTCTAGTTTTGTGTGTAAATAAGTGATTAGTTATATAGGACAAACTAGAAGATCTTTCAGTACCAGGTATAAGGAACATTTATTGCGAAAAAGAGGCACAAATGTACCCAATTCCACTTTTGCTGATCATCTGTTGATTTCCGGTCACAAATGAAAAAGAGTTGATGAAATTTCCATTTTACATAAGAAAAGGAAAGGTCACAGGCACGATACGCTCGAACAGCTGGAATTTTTTAAGCATATTTCTGGGAACGATGGCCTTGTTCTCAACGAACAGTTACAATTCCGTAACAAAAACTTTTTTAGTGGCTTTAATTCATTTCTCGTGCATTTTTTAGTCTTTTGTTTCTTACTATACTTTCCAGTCTGTGGTTAAGAACCATCTTTTTCTTCAAATCTCATCCATATGTGCACTACTAAAGTTCTTTCATGCACATGTTTTAGACTGTGCAGCTCTTTATGTAAATATTCTGCAATATTCTGTACTTTACGTAATAGGCACCTCAGTAAAGCCTAATAAATGGCCCTCAGTTGCACTTCATTCACTTGACTGTTCTTAACTACTTTATTTTTTCAAAAATATGCTAAGCACTCCTTTCTTGAATTTTGTTTTATTATAATGAACTGTTGTTAGCCCGCCCGGCTAGCCGCTAGGTGTAACGCGCTGCTTCCCGAGCGGGAGAAGGCTAGCCGGTCCCCAGCACGAATCCGCCCGGCGGATTAGTGTCGAGGTCCGGTGTGCCGGCCAGCCTGTGGATGGTTTTTAACGCGGTTTTCCATCTGCCTCGCCGAATGCGGGCTCGTTCCCCTTATTCTGCCTCAGTTACACTATGTCGGCGAATGCTGCGCAAACACTGTATCCACATACGCGTACAACATTTGGGGTTACACTCGTCTGGTATGGGACATTGTCGGGGGACACAATAACCCTGTGTTCGGTGTGGGGCGGCGGTGGGGTGGGTGGACTGCTGTGGCCTGTTGTGAGGTTGTGAACCACTGAGAGCAACTGCGAGACGAAGCCTCTCCGTCGTTTCTAGGTCCCTGGTTTGATAAACAATGCACACACACTGTTGTTTGATTCGATTATTTCTGTTACAATGTCTCAAATGGGCATATGTCACTGTCCTCGCCCGATATCCAACGCAAGTTTTTTCTTGTTTTTTATAGCAGCAATGTAAGCCACTGGGCCGCTCAGTCTGATATTATACCTTGTAAGGTGTACGTACCAGAGGCTGGAACGTTTTCATTTTGTAATTTTTGATTTTAGCATGTCTGCTCTAAACTCTGACTATTGACTTCTCTCAATGTAACTTTACTTAAGTTTCTGTCAGACTTACATGTATTGTTTTACAGGGTTCAAAAATGGCTCAAATGGCTCTGAGCACTATGGCACTTAACATCTGAGGTCATCAGTTCTCTAGAACTTAGAACTACGTAAACCTAACTAACCTAAGGACATCACACACGTCCATGCCTGAGGCAGCCATGTTCAAAACTGTATAATTACTTACAGTTCAGCGATTTTTTTGGCTGGCATCTACGTTTCCTCTCACCTGGTCGTATATTGGAGGTCGCACTACAACTTCATTTACGAAACATAAGCACGTTTTTCTTTTCCGAACGTTTTTCTTAACGCTTTTCACCTTGTTTGTCCTTATTTTTGTGGTGCACTAATAGTCTTGTGTCATTAGTTATAAATATTTGATTAAAAACTGTGATTTAGAGACGTAATTACTGTGAGCTGTGAGCTCACCATGTGTCTCACCCTGTTTGGTGTGTTTATGCTCATGGTGCCAACCTAACGAAGTATATGCTGAAAAATAACGTCTAGTCATACACACACACACACACACACACACATAGGGTGCTCCATTGATCGTGACCGGGCCGCCAAATATCTCACGAAATAAGCATCAAACGAAAAAACTACAAAGAACGAAACTTGTCTGTATTTTAATTTAAAAAAATTTAATTTAAAAAACCTACCTGTTACCAACTGTTCGTCTAAAATTGTGAGCCATAGGTTTGTGACTATCACAGCGCCATCTATTACAACGCGAAAAAAGTGGTCCAACTAAAAGATTCATATTTCTTTACGTACTACACGAATATGTAATAAAAATTGGGGGTTCCTATTTTTAAAAAAAACGCAGTTGATATCCGTTTGACCTATGGCAGTGCCATCTAGCGGGCCAACCATATCACCATCTGGTTCCCCCCTTTAAGCTAGACAAGTTTCGTCCTTTGTAGTTTTTTCGTTTGATGCTTATTTCGTGAGATATTTGGCCCAGTCACAATCAATGGACCACCCTATACGTGAGTGTGTATATATGTGTATGTTCGTGTATGGATTTGTGAGCGCGAGCGTGCGCGCGCGCTTGCGCGCCCGTGCGTGTGTGTGTGTGTGTGTGTGTGTGTGTGTGTGTGTGGAGAAAGGGTGTTTACACGTATGGATTTAAAGCAGTTGTATTCTGTCTTGTCATTACCTGTGATCCAATATGTTCATACGCAATCGATGTCTTCTTATGGCATATTCATATTCATCCATTGCTGTGGTTAACTGGTAATTGTTTTTCACTGTTCACAAACTTATGAAAGGCACTTATATGTAGTTTAGTATAATCAACACCAATGTGGCGCAGAAACATCTTGTTTCTGCAGTAAGTGTTCCTTACAAGTTTTTATACAATGAATACAAAGATCGTGTTAACTACAGCTGTAGATGAAAGTGAATACGGCACAAGAGAACAACCATATTTAGATGAAAAGAACAGGGCAGAGCGTACGGCAAGATAGAACATAACTACTTTGAGATCAAGCTATATTCGTATTAAATATTTTTGTATCACCAGTTCTGCATGATGACGAGGTTAAAAATAACGGTAGAAAGCTAACAAACTGACTGATAGCGGGCTCTGGAAAACATACTCATTAAACTCTCACATTTGTCGATGAAATGAGCGCCAGTGACGGCACAACTGGCAGCAGGGTAATACAAGGACGTAGCCATCGATTACGACGACATGTCAGGTCAGACCATGGATTAACACTCGAACAAAGCTAACAGAGAAACTGCTAACAGTCGTCTCAAAGAAAGCACACAACAGACTGAAACTACTGACCCGACGAATATGGGAACTGAATTCCACTTTATTTTACATGGCAACAGGACACTCGTCCGGCCCACTGTAACTTCTTGAAATACAGTGAGGTGACAAAAACGGGATAATTCCTAACATCGTGTAGGACCTTCTTTTGCTAGGCGTATTGCAGTAACTCTACGTTGCACGGACTCAACGAGTCGCTGGAAGTTCCTGCAGAAATATTGAGCCATGCTGCTGCCTCTATTGCATTCCACAACTGCGGAAGTGCTACCGGTGCGTGAACTGACCTCTCGATTATGTCCCATGTCGGGTGATCTTGGTGGGCAAATCATTCGCCCGAATTGTCCAGAATCCTCTTCAACCCAATGGAGAACAATTGTGGCCCGGTGACATGACGTATTCTTATGCACAAAAATTCCGTGAAGTCCATGAATGGCTGCAGATGCTCTCCAAGTAGCCGAACATAACCGTTTCCAGTCAATGATCTGTTCTGTTGGACCAGAAATTTGATATTCTCGGCACGCTCTTGACTCTGTGGGTCTCGGAATATTGAACTTCCAAACAATTTCCGAAATGAAATGTCCCCTGTGTCCAGCTCCAACTACCATTCCTCGTTAAAAATCTGTTAGCTTCAGATGTGCCATCACAATCACGTCGGATACCTTTTCACATGACACCTCCGAGAATACACTGACCTTTTATACCTTGTATGCGATATATTACCGCCATTTGAACAAGTGCATATCGCTATCCAATGACTCTTGTCACATCAGTATATTACTTAGATATTCATTCCTCCAAAGTTGTAGCACTCCATTCATATCCTTCAACAGCATGGACTTATTTTCCGTATACATCTGCCTTCTCGCATACGTATCCTGTGATCCAGCTGATCAAGTTCCCACATCTTCCCCTGGAACAGGAATACCTTCCCCTGTCCTACAATCCCACAACACAATATTGGATTTCGACACATCACAGTAAGCTCCACCTCCACCCAATCCCGGAGAACTCTGAGCTGTTACCGGAGTTCTACAACCACGTCCCATATTCCGGACGTCACTACACACTCCATTGATTTTCCAGGGTAATTTCAAACACATTCCCCTCCCAGACCATCACATAATTCCTGAGATCCACCCATCCGATTCGCTATAGCGTAGCCTACCATTTTCTTTTCACATAAAGACCGCGACACACCCTTTCCCGTCATCACTGCAAGATTCGCGGTCTCCTAACGTCTCCCCCACTTGTATCACGTACCAGCACATTTCCTCGAAGAGTCGCAATACATTCTCCAGCTCTAAAAAAAAAAAAATGGCTCAGAGCACTATGGGACTTAACATCTTAGGTCATCAGTCCCCTAGAACTTAGAACTACTTAAACTTAACTAACCTAAGGACATCACACACATCCATGCCTGAGGCAGGATTCGAACCTGCGACCGTAGCAGTCCCGCGGTTCCGGACTGCAGCGCCTAGAACCGCACGGCCACCAAGGCCGGCTCTCCAGCTCTACAAATGCCATCTTTTGACTCTTCTCAGTACCCACAACATATAGTTTCAAGTAGTAATTCCTCTCCAATATTTTTTTTTGAGTTATCAGTCTTCTATCTGGTTTGACATGGCTGGCAACGAATTCCTCTCTTGTGCCAAACTTTTCATCTCAGAGTAGCACCTGCAACTTACATCCTCAATTACTTGCTGGATGTATACCAGGCTTTGTCTTTCTCTACGGATCTCTCATAAAAATCCCTCATCTAGAAAGTATTGCTGCCGGCCGTAGTGGCCGAGCGGTTAAAGGCGCTACAGTCTGGAACCGCACGACCGCTACGGTCGCAGGTTCGAATCCTGCCTCGGGCATGGATGTGTGTGATGTCCTTAGGTTAGTTAGGTTTAAGTAGTTCTAAGTTCTAGGGGACTTATGACCACAACAGTTGAGTCCCATAGTGCTCAGAGCCATTTTGAAAGTATTGCTGGAGGCCACAAGCCCATTATTTTACAACTTTCACGACCACGCAGATCAAGTCAAGAATCTTTTAGTTAGCTAGTTACATGTTCCATAGATGATTTGAACAATTTTATATAAAGAGATTTGGAATGAGTCAGCTTACAGTATATGTAAGCATGGCTAGTTTCAGTGGATGGCTACGTGCTGGGTGTTGTTCATAAAAGGAACAGTGGTCTGAATTTAACGTTAACGAACATATTGTGTTTCAGTCCTACACCTGTAACTGCACTTACAGCTTGTTCCTTTTTTAATTTTTTTACAGGCCATTTTTACTTAAACAAATATTCGTCTGTGGAATAGAGGGAGTTGTCAAGAATAAATGGTTTTCGGTTAGTTTTAAAACTTGCTTTAGTACCTGCTAGACATTTTATTTTATTGGGGAAATGATCAAAAATTTGTTATTGATGCATATGGGATTCCTTTCCTTTAATGACGAGTAACAAGGTTAATTTTTTTTTCTAGTGTTTAGGTATAGACATCCTTATTGTTCTCAAACTGGGATGGATTATTTATGACGAAATTCATTAGCGAATACGTATACTGTGAAGGTGCAGCTGATATGCCAAACTCCATGAAGGAGTACTTACAAGTTAACGACGAGTGAATACTCCTCGCTTTTATCCAATCGATATCTTCTTTCTAAGTGATTAATTACACCAGAAAATTATTCTGTAAGATTTTATTGGATGGAAATATGCGTAATACCTGCATGTTAGGAGGTTATTTCGTTTGTCTCCAAAGACGGCAAGTATACGAAGAGCAAAAGTAACTGAACTTAATATATCTGAGCAGCTCCTTTCAGTAAGTGCACCCAAAAATTTGAAACATTGTATCCGATTTACTGGCTCCTGTGCTTGTGCTACTTCAATTGTTGGTAAAAGTCTTTGTTGTAATAATTGAATATAATGCCTTATACGAAAATTAAAGCAGAGTCCATATTCACAGAATCAATACGTCTTTCAAAAGCAGAATTAATATTTTTTTCTTCTGCTTCTTCTCCAGTAGAATTTCTTATAACACTGATATTATCTGAGAAAGACATGAAGTGTGACTGATTAGTACTAAACGGAAGGTCATGTATAGGGAACGGGAGTGGAACTAAAATTGAGCCCTGTGGGGCTCTCTACGTGATTTCTCTCCATTCATTAAAATTTGCTCACTTTTCAACATGTTTCTATTCTTGTCAATGTATATTGTATTTTTAAATATTTTATTTGTGGGTAAAGAGGAGCAACACGGCAGCTGACAGTGAGTCTCCCTGAGGGATGTATCTAAATGACGGATAGATAAATAAAAGACATCTCGAAAGTGGATTACCACTTCACTATGGCCAGGGTGTACTCAGTAGCAAAATTGTGAGAGTTAAAACATTTAATGTGGCTGGAAGCACGAGATCTTATTAAGTGCATATCACTGTCTTAACACTATTCAGAAATTACAACACTTACTAGTCTTTTGTTCATCAACTCCGCGTGTCTGTCTCACTTTAAATCATGATATAACTATATTTGAGAAATTGTTAGAATTTTTAAGACTCCTATGACGTATGTACAATCATAGTGGAAAGACCCATTAGATCGAAATGATTAATCGACAACAACAAATGTGATACAGAACAGTGCTAGCGATTTTCGGTATGTACTTCGCCCTTCATTTTCTCTTTTATTCGAACTTGCAAGTCTGATATAAATGAGAGGACGTTGAAAGCTGACTGGAACAAAGCGATAGTGCCGTGGAGTCACAGACGTCACCACCCTTGTAGCAGTTCTTGGAAGGGACTACCGGGAGGTAACCAGATCAGTGGATCACAGGACACTGGACAGTCTTCTGTAGTGTCACTCTACCGTTGGCCCCCGAAGCACCACAGGCAAACACAGATAAGGTCTGGTGTAAGGCTTTTAGCTGCGACCGCTTTATCAACAGTGGTTTGAGGAGGTGGTATGAGGAGAAACACCGTTTAAGTGAGGTCCAGGGAGGTACTGTTGTGCATAAAACATAGAAAGTGGCAGATGCTATAGATTGTACTCTGGAGTGGGAATCCACGGTTTTGAGATGCTTTGAAGGTGTGACATACTGCAGTAGATTGGCTTCACCAACACCAAATATTTATGCACCATAAGAACTGCCAGGATTGGGTAGTATGAATAAACTAGAAGTTAGAGTACCAATGAGGACTCGGCTCATTGGCCACACAGAGGCATGGACAGACGGTGAAATGCCTTTTTTCGATATTAAATGGAAAGACATACTTTATTGTTTAACAGCCTAAAGAACAACCCAGGGAAGGGGAGCAGCGTTTTCTAAGGACAGTAAGATCCGTGGCCCAGCCAATCCGAATAAAGAGCGAAAACGCGGAAATGCGAGTTTTCCTTTTGGCGAATACCTGGAATCAAGCAAATTCATCTTATTTCGTTTTTGGAGAGAGCCTTCAAGATTACTTATTCATAGAGAACACTCATTGCTTCGCCTCTGAAAATCTTTGCTGCCAGGGTTCACCGCCAGAACAAATGTATCGAGAGACTTAAAGATTTTTCGGGCTGATTCTCTCTTAGCCATTGTTGAAGATCATTGGTGTGCCGACAATGATTCTGCAGCCACTTCCAACTTTCACCTACAATTTACTATAATGAGGTAAAGCCACAACCGTCAGACAATGTATTGAGACGTTCAAGCCATTTCATAATTCATAACCTCACGCTTCGCTTTCAGGACTTGCATTCACGTTCAGTGACCAGCTTGCTTCAACTCTGAGCACGGTACAGTGCATTACCCTCTTCAGTATTATCTGACTTTTCTATTAACAGCCGGCCGGAGTGGCCGTGCGGTTCTAGGCGCTACAGTCTGGAACCGAGCGACCGCTACGATCGCAGGTTCGAATCCTGCCTCGGGCGTGGATGTGTGTGATGTCCTTAGGTTAGTTAGGTTTAATTAGTTCTACGTTCTAGGTGACTGATAACCTCAGAAGTTAAGTCGCATATTGCTCAGAGCCATTTATTAACACCACGACAATCGCAGTGCAGCTTCGAAACGGCAAATATTTCATTCACACTGAGAGACACCCACATGCCTTGCTCATACTGTGGCATCAAGCAGTCAGGCCTGCAAGATGAGTGGTCTGCCAAGCGAGTGAATTCATTCTTATCTGTCGAGTAACATGAACTCCAGTACTCACAATAAAGTTACAAATTATCCTCCTGTATGAATAATGCGCAACGGAAACGCTCATCTGACTATCAGCAATTTACAGAACTCTGACTGTTCACTACGCACTGGCAATACCACATTTTCTTTTTTTTTTTTTTATTTAACGGCTTTTATCAACATGTGTCCATCGCACTGAATATGAGTGGCGTACACATTATAAATTCTGGATATCATGACAACATGCAATTCGAAGGAAAAGCCCACCAATCTTTTTCTTTTCACTATCTTATTTATTCCGATAAATTCTATAACCTAAACACACAAATTCTATAACCTACAACAATAACACATGAGAAATTCCGCCCAGTGGGCATGGCTTTACATTGGTGAATCTCTATCTTATGGTCTCGTAATTATTTAACGCTACAGTGCACTTTCTGGATAGGATGGTGGATCTTTTATTATTTCTCACACTTCGACTCTCACAATCATCATCACGAAACTTTCCTCCAGACCGAGCAGTACAAAAGGAACACGCATAACCCATTACCTCTGAAACTACCTTACTACTCTCCCATGCAAACCACACATACTTAAATTACATGACATACACCACACTACAACATGAAATACTACACAGGGACTAGTCACAACATTATCACTTTCAGCTTTCCCACTTCAGTTAATACACTCCTGGAAATGGAAAAAAGAACACATTGACACCGGTGTGTCAGACCCACCATACTTGCTCCGGACACTGCGAGAGGGCTGTACAAGCAATGATCACACGCACGGCACAGCGGACACACCAGGAACCGCGGTGTTGGCCGTCGAATGGCGCTAGCTGCGCAGCATTTGTGCACCGCCGCCGTCAGTGTCAGCCAGTTTGCCGTGGCATACGGAGCTCCATCGCAGTCTTTAACACTGGTAGCATGCCGCGACAGCGTGGACGTGAACCGTATGTGCAGTTGACGGACTTTGAGTGAGGGCGTATAGTGGGCATGCGGGAGGCCGGGTGGACGTACCGCCGAATTGCTCAACACGTGGGGCGTGAGGTCTCCACAGTACATCGATGTTGTCGCCAGTGGTCGGCGGAAGGTGCACGTGCCCGTCGACCTGGGACCGGACCGCAGCGACGCACGGATGCACGCCAAGACCGTAGGATCCTACGCAGTGCCGTAGGGGACCGCACCGCCACTTCCCAGCAAATTAGCGACACTGTTGCTCCTGGGGTATCGGCGAGGACCATTCGCAACCGTCTCCATGAAGCTGGGCTACGGTCCCGCACACCGTTAGGCCGTCTTCCGCTCACGCCCCAACATCGTGCAGCCCGCCTCCAGTGGTGTCGCGACAGGCGTGAATGGAGGGACGAATGGAGACGTGTCGTCTTCAGCGATGAGAGTCGCTTCTGCCTTGGTGCCAATGATGGTCGTATGCGTGTTTGGCGCCGTGCAGGTGAGCACCACAATCAGGACTGCATACGACCGAGGCACACAGGGCCAACACCCGGCATCATGGTGTGGGGAGCGATCTCCTACACTGGCCGTACACCACTGGTGATCGTCGAGGGGACACTGAATAGTGCACGGTACATCCAAACCGTCATCGAACCCATCGTTCTACCATTCCTAGACCGGCAAGGGAACTTGCTGTTCCAACAGGACAATGCACGTCCGCATGTATCCCGTGCCACCCAACGTGCTCTAGAAGGTGTAAGTCAACTACCCTGGCCAGCAAGATCTCCGGATCTGTCCCCCATTGAGCATGTTTGGGACTGGATGAAGCGTCGTCTCACGCGGTCTGCACGTCCAGCACGAACGCTGGTCCAACTGAGGCGCCAGGTGGAAATGGCATGGCAAGCCGTTCCACAGGACTACATCCAGCATCTCTACGATCGTCTCCATGAGAGAATAGCAGCCTGCATTGCTGCGAAAGGTGGATATACACTGTACTAGTGCCGACATTGTGCATGCTCTGTTTCCTGTGTCTATGTGCCTGTGGTTCTGTCAGTGTGATCATGTGATGTATCTGACCCCAGGAATGTGTCAATAAAGTTTCCCCTTCCTGGGACAATGAATTCACGGTGTTCTTATTTCAATTTCCAGGAGTGTATTTATCCCAGTTTCACACGACACTGCCCCACTTCGTAATTCTACTTTCCTACAATGAACTCTGGAGATATATGCACGTGTTCCTGTGCAATGCAAGCCAAGTGGCGTTGCTGGATAGACGGCTGACTCACCTTGTATCTCTCTCAGAGTATTATAGTTTAAATCAAGCGTCACACGGAAACGTATCTCGCAAAGTAATATTAAGAACATATTCATCACACACACGAGTTCTCAACTGATACCATGGATGAGTACTTCTCTTTATCCTTTGTCTCATACACAGATTGAGACTCACACAGTACTCACCACGTGGAAGTACTCGCCTCTAATTTCAAGTCCTGCACACGCTATTTCTTAAATATTTCAACCTATAGTACACACGCTCGTAATTCAGCTTAACTTAAGCACACGGAAATATTTCAACTTATTGCTACACGTGGTTTCATTGTGACTGTTGGTCACTTCCGAAGATTACTACGATCCCATTAATATTACCTGCCTGACATTTAATTCTTCCCACAAAAGTTCCTGAAATAGAGAAATTATTATTTAAAACTACTCTTAAATATTCCACATGCATACCATGTCTCCACTCTCATGTCTTTACGGAGCACAACGAAGACAGGTCTTAACAGCACAAGATCTAGCGGCAGAGTGCTGAAACATGGCCGTTCTTCAGGTCATCTCGCACCTCTGTCGAGGTGGGGGAAGACCATGCTACCGTATTGGTCAGCCACATTTCAGGCGCTCAAAGCTCAGGTAAATTTCATCTCTTTGGTCCCACCAAAGGTGGCCAAAGGATCGTCTCAAAGATGATCATATATTCACATTCACTATCTGCGGTTAGCAGACGACCATACATTCATTCATTTCACAGATCTCACCAAACTGGATGTAGGGATTTACTTTGTGAGAGTGCACATGTGATCAATTAAATAAATAAATTGTCATTCTTTCCCACACTGGTATCTGGCTTCGCTGTATTAATTGAAATTGAGTTATTTTACAAAAAAAACTGTGTTGTTCTGACAAAAATAATGAAGTATGTTGTACCTATTTTCAATGTCGGGCGGTACTGTACCCTTTCAACACAATTATTATAATCTCATCCCGGACTCTTTCTTCAGATGTGCCGAGGCTTACTTGTATAATACTTAGTTGTCAAACATATTCTTACACAGAACAGATTGAATTGTGTTTCTTGTTTCATTTAGTAATCATTTACTTCCTAATTCATTATTTTGGAGGGTGATTAATTAATATATGTCTGATCCAGGGCACAATTTTCACACCTCCAACTTTAAGTTAGACTACTGCAAACTAGCACTATCTAGACGTTTATCTGTTAAATACTGTACCGTACTGAATTGCTGCTTGGGCTGAACAAGTAAGGCCTGACATTTCGCCCCATTACGTTGTCCTGCCCCGGGGAAGATTTCGTGACTCGGCAGCCTTCGCTCCCTCTGCGGATTGCGAGCCCCTTCGCCTCGCCTCGGCGCTGCAAAGCCAGTCGCAATAGGCGGCGACCCAAGAAGCGCCGTTCTCCGCGGTGGTCTTTGATCAATTAGTTCATTATGCCCTGCTCGGCGCATCTGCAAACAAACGCACTTAATTAGCTGAGCGCCAATCGCAAAGGGGCCGGCAGAGAAGAGAGGACAATACATTAATCACAATGCGCTCGCCGTGTTTGCAGAGACGTAGAGCTCCAGCAACACGGGCGGGGAAAGCAATCACGGCCTTATTGTGTACTTAGTGATCTGCGAACCGGAATAGTCTTCGACAAGCGTACTTTGCAGTCGTGAAAACAGTAGCCGACGGTCGTCAAAGAATGCCGCCTGCTCAAATGAAGGGAGTACTTCGTAATAACCGCAATTTTTGTTTGTCATCCGGTTGCTTATTTCGAGTAGGTGCGCCACAGTCGATGGGGTATGGACGGGAAACATGTCACAGCCTATTCCATGTAGCCAGTGAAGAAGATTGCGAGCAATGGTTAGCTTCTGCGTAATGTCCTCTTCAGAGTATACTGCGTAAAGTAATAATCCTTTATTAGCCACGATTTCTCCATTTCCTTATTACGTGTCTGATGACAGACAAAGTTGTTGCAAGTAACAGAAGGCAGTGTGTAAGTAGGCTGTAATCATACAACTGTTGGCTGTTTCCACATTTATACGTATCTTGCCCGTTACTATAGTTCGTTTTCCGAAACAGTTCCAATTAACAACTTAAGTCACTTCATAATAACTGTTAGCGCCGTCGCTAAGAAATTTAATCTTTCAGTCACACTTTGATATGTTGTAAAGTTGAAACACGTATGTAACATAGCAGCGATGGCGAGGCATTGTAGCATCTGTGACCAGAGAGTATGCGCTTGACCGCGCGAGTGTTGCGAGCGGTTCTCAGTCTGTCAATCAGTCGTTGCGAGTCTGTAGCTCTGTCTAGTTGAGGGCAGTACTCAGTCAGTTGTCGTTGAGGGCAGTTCAGTGGTAGTCGTCGTGGAGTACGCTAGTAGTCGTCATGCAGAGCAGTCTGTGGGCAACACTGGTCAAGATGCTGAATGAGGTATATTGTTAATTAAGGTAATCATCAGATAATGTAAAGTTTATTTATTGTAATTAATTTCCAACAAGTGCCCCAATAATAATTTTGATTTCAAAAGCAATTTTACAAAAAAAAAATTTATTTAATTGAAGTTCCACTTCCCTTAAACAAAAGTCTCAGTTAAATTAAAAAAAAAAAAAGGAATATTATTATTTGCAATGCAGTTCCTCCAAGCTGTGCGCAAGAATAAGAGCAGAAATGTGACTAGCAGTTACAATGAGGTAAGAATTTAATTCTGATTTTTGTACAGGGCCAAAGACCGATATTTCGGTTTAATTGAATTATCATTATCACTGAGATTTCATTAGCACTGAATTGTTTTTCATTATTTTTGCGGAAGCATACACCAGAGTCAGATTGCGAATTTTTGTTTAATTGTCATTGTCAGTAAATTTCATTGCGGGAGGTTATACTTGGCTCCCATTTATTATTATATTTTTTATTTAAATATTTCTGTGGGGACAATATTGCTTCTTGGCTCCATTTATATTAAATAATTGTCTTACGAAATTTTTGTGGGGAGGTTACACTTGGCGACACCCAGTCCAGGATCGTATTTCGTGGAGAATCGTTTGAACAACAGTCAGATATCTGCTCTTATTTGCTTAGATATAATTAAGATTTGGCGCAACGCTTTTACTAATATTGTGACTTTCTTTCTACAGGTCAACGGCAATTCGTTGCTCTATTGTAGTTGTGTGTTGCTTTTGCATTTGTGCTTATTGTTTTGTGAATATTTGTGAATATTGTAAAAATGCCGCGAAAGACTGTGAATAGTGTATCGCGAGGTATTATGAACGAAATTACCGGCATAAATGACTTTACCGATAGTAATTGTGACACGCAGTGTAATGATGACAATCCTGCGTTCACTAACAATCAGTGTATTCCAACCACTAATGATGACTTTTGTCTTAATGATGAACGAACGAACTCAATTGTCTCGTCTGTTAATTTGACGACAATTGATGATGCGGAGCGGTCTATAGTAATGAGCGCTGCCCAGCGGAACACACCCGGTTTGGAAAATTCAAGTAACGTTCAGACGAATTCTTCTAATGAAAATGAACAGGATACACAAAGTACGACGGATTTATTTAATTCCGAAATAGTGAGTGACAGTGTAGGTCCGAATGACAATCCTTTTTGTAAATTACAGAATGACCAAATGGTCACACAAAGCGCGACAATTCCAGGTACACAATCAAACAGTACAGATAATGGAGTAGGTAATGTTACTTTGGAACAATTTATGGCAATAATGCTACAGTTTAGGAACGAACAGAACGAGAAACTAGACAAACTTAGTGAACACATCAGACGACAGAATGAAAGTTTCGACAACCATAACAAACAGCTTAATGAAAGTTTCAACAACTATTTCAAACAACTTAGCGAAACGATTGATGAGAGTTTCAAACTGACGAGCGAAAAACTAGACAACCTTAACGAACAGAACATACAAGTTAGTGAACAGAATACAGCTGTTACCGTGCAATGCCAGGACATTAAAGAACAATTACGTGAGGATACTGAGGCTTGTGCTAAAAACAGTAATAAAGAAGTTGGCACTGTTGCACAAGAAGTGAGTAGCACACGCGTAGGTACAACAGAATCACATAAAGACAAGATTAATGCAGTCACTGAACAATGCCGTAAAAACTCAGTACAGATACGCGACGAGTTTAATTTAGAGTCAGTGGAAGTTTCACACACTCCGAATACGGAAGTTAACGAGAAATTTGCACGACAGATCAACCAAATTGACGAAAATGTTACAGTAACAAAGTTGAAAACTATTTCAGTCACCAATACGTCACAGAATCCGCTACTTTGCGAACATTTGTCAGAGTCACGTAGTGTGTATAATGTGAACAATTTACAGAAACTACGCGAATTAAAATCCGAAAAGCCACGCGACTTAAAATCTGAAAGGCTACGCAACTTGAAATCCGAAATGACACAGACGAACAAATTCTCATACAAACCCGAACGTGTTTACAAATTCAATGACGAGAACGTAGATTACGAGCAATTTTTATCCGCCAGAAAATGTAAAGAATTTAATAATGACAGCGTACAGGTACACGCTTTGAACTGTATGCGACAATCTATTTTTGTACTTTCACCGCTATTGCCTGTAATGCGGAAACGAGTTTTGAACCTGATGCGACAATTTGCTATTGCATTTTTATCAGCATTGCCTCTAATGAGGAAACTTGAATTAGCAAGAATACAGCAATTTGATTTTGGAATTTTACCGCCATTGCGTGTAACGCAAAAGCTAAAATTTATTTGTAGCGCATAATGAACCTCAGGGGATTCATTACACTTTAATGAATATGTGCCGTAGCGAGCATAGGGCCCCGAGCTGTAGTAGTGCTGTTTCATCTTTAGTTTTCTGCACTGCTGCCCTCTCTTCTACTATCCTTTATATCTATCAAAACCGCTCTTTAACTATTGCTCTACCTAGAATTAAGAAGAATGACTAATGAATACCCGATAAGACAAATTTTACCGAAAGCGACAATTTTCATTAGGCACTCCAGAAATACCAGCGTAATTTCTAATAACAGATAAAATCGTAATCATCAGTACGTGTAAAATTATCAGTAACAGTAAACGCATTTTGGTAACAATAGACATTTTCTCCACAACAGCATGAAAGTCAGCCGCTTTGCATACCTAACCAACAATGCAGTCTACAAGGTCAACCAAGCTTTAATATTTCGCCGCGTGCACGTATAGTCCCAGCTACAACAAATAGTAACGCATAGCCACGAGGAAATAACTACGTACAAAAAAAACAGTATTTCAATCTCTATCGCAATGCGCCGTATGGAAATGACTATCACGACATACGTAAAATTAATTAGCACAATTTTCAGCATACATTCAATAACACGTCAGATAGAATTTGATTAAATACAGTACAGATTGCATATTCCAGTAACGCAAGCAATACTTTTGACACGCAGAATTTTGTTCATGAGAATGTTATTGAAACATGCTTTGTTGAATGCTCCACTTTTATCGCACCCAGATCTTACCAGAAATTTTTCCATTGCCACCGACAGTTCTAACAGCGCTTTAGGCGTACACATTTTCCAGGAACTTGAAGAAGATGGTTCGATAGTAATTAAAAACATCGCATTTGCAAGTCGCATTCTGTCACCTGCTGAACGAAATTACTCCGTTACAGAATTGGAAACATTATGTGTTGTATGGGCTTTCACGAGATTTAGGCACTTTCTTTATGGCAGACATACCACCGTGTACACAGACCACAGAGCGATACAATTTTTACTTTCAGCTAAATTCACACACGACAGATTAAGCAGATGGAAACTTTATTTACAGGAATTTAATTTTACAATTGTTCATATTCCCGGCACGCAAAATGTTATAGCAGACGCACTATCGCGTTCTCTCAGCAACAATCAGCAAGACGTAGCAACCAACTTCTGCAAAACAAATTTCAGTGTCATGTACATCCAGCAAGTTGCATTTGAAAATTTTATTTCATCGTCATTACAGGACATAGCACAAGAGCAAAGTAAAGACAACGTGTGGAAAGAAATTAAAAACCTTTGGCAAGATAAGAATAATGTTACGATTAGACACCACTACACTGTACGCAATAACATTCTATTTCGCCGCTCTCATCCTGACAGCAACAATTGGTTATTATGCATCCCTGACGAACTTGTTAACAAATTAATCTGGTACACTCATTTAAGTTACGCACATTACGGAGCACGAAAATGTTTTCTTATACTGAGACAGAACAGTTATTTTAACAACATGGAGAAACGTATACGACGAGTTTTAGCGTCATGTAAAATTTGCCAGAAAGCTAAGTCAGACACAACGTCACATATTCCTCCATTATATCCGATTGTACCTGTTAAATTAAGACACATGGCCGCAGTAGATATTTTTGGTCCGATTCCTAGAACTAACAGAGGTTTTTGCTACATCTTTGTCGCTGTTGAACTCACTTCAAAATTTGTTACTTTCACTCCGTTACGCAAAGCTACTGCTAAAACTGTTTCGAAAGCATTTGTAAAACATTTTCTATTTCATGTAGGGCATGTGATGAAAGTAATTTCTGACAATGGATCTCAATTTCGTAGTAGCGTATGGACACGCATGTTACGAGCCAGAAACATTTCTCCGATCTATATATCCAAGTACCACGCTTCTTCGAACCCCTGTGAAAGATTAATGAAAGAAATTGGTAAGCTGTGCCGAATATACTGCCACAAAAGACATATTGATTGGGATACACACATACTCTCATTCCAAGATGTAATTAATTCGATTCCAAATGAATCCACTATGCTATCTCCGTCTGTTATACTGAAAAACGTTGAACCACCAAACAAAATTAAAGAATTAGTCAACTTCCCTACCTGTCGTCGACTAAGACACCGTGAAATAATTGACATTGCACTGAACAACATCAAACGTGCCGCAGAGCGCCGGAGAAGACAGCAAAAACAGGTTTGTACACGCCGCGACTTTCACGTTGGACAGAAAATATTAGTACGTACACACCATTTATCCAGTAAATTAAAAGGTAAGTGCAGTAAATTTGAACTTCTATACGCAGGTCCATATCGGATTCGCAGCATCCCTCACCCCAATGTTGTACACGTCGAAACTTTGAGAACCAGAAAATCGAAAGGCAATCACCATATCTCAAACATTAAACCGTTTATTGAATGAAATCACTTTATAATGTAACATGCTATGATGCCATTTACTAATGCAATTATTTCACCTGGCTACCTACTGATGACTGTCGTATTTTTCTTGGCAAGTGCTCGGCAAGATAAGGTTAGCAGGTCGCTTTTCTTGTCGTTATACGTCAGACCGTGCACATTTTCCATTTTTTATGTATATATGATTGTTTTCCTGTTTTGTTTGTATGCACTATGAATTAGCTAAGATATAGCAAACACCAGTTGACTTTGACATTTTGCTTTGTGATATCTCAAGATCGTGACTACTTTAAATTTTTTGCTGCTGCATTGTGATATTCCGTATACATTTTTTGCCTTTGAACACTGTCTATGCTTTTGACATATTACGTTTTCTGTCATGTTATGCTGTATGCTTGATTCTGTTACCGTTAATCAGTAATTATTTAGTGGGTATATGATTTAAATGCAAGACGTTAATCTCTGTTCATCAATTTCAGAAAGAAATGATGCGTGTAAGAAATAAATTCAACAGAAATGGGAATTTCACCTACGGAATAAACGATAGAAGATGCAATAACTTTATGAGGAAAAGTAAATGGATCAGGATTAACAAGCATTAACAAGAATATACTATACTCATCGTAGAATAGCAGTCTTAACTAATTTTTTCTTTCAGAATACAAGGTGATTGATGCAGGCTGTCAGACAGAACTACACATCTTAGTTTTAGTGATGAAATATGTTAGAGATAAGGAATAGTTGTATAATGAGTAATGAAGTGATATTTTTGCAGATGATAATGAATACTGATGAATAATGATGAAGAATATGCTACTATGGATAATGAAGTTTTTCTTTACAGGTGATGATAATGATGGAGTTATGAATAATGAAGTGATGAATAATGAAGTTTTTTCTTTACAGATGAGGATAATGTTGAAGTTATGTATTTATGCTACATAGTTATTTAAGTATTTGTTGCAGTTTGTTTTGACAGCAGGTGTTATATTGCATAGTAGGATGACGGAAAGTTTTGGAAAGAACAGCTATGGAACACATTTTATACACATTTCACTACTTGTTAATTCGAAGTTCACTACTTTTCAGCATAGTGTGCGTTTCTTCTTTCAGGTCAATAATCCATTTTGTATTTTTTCCAGGAGAAGTTTTTCATGATACATACTAAACCTATTACTTATTATACCTGTTCTAGTACTTGCATTTATTTTTTTTACCCATTTGTGTCTATCATTTATACATGTGATCACATTACTGCCTTGTTTCACAATCTTGCTACAGCTGACTCATGACGAATGACGTTACACATTTTTCATTTACAGGAACAACCCACTACCAATTTTTTTTTTTTCTCCTTTTCTCTTCTTGCTTTCTCTTATAATTACCAAACGCAATGCATTGCTAACAAAAAAATGTATTACCAGTCCCAAATAGTGATACCAGTTTGAGAAAGTTCTGAATAATACTGATCAACTCTGAATAGTATGTCACTTCAGTAATGACTTCGTAAAGATACAAAAAAAATATATGTATAAAATAATGCTTTGTAACTGGCTAATAACTGCCACTGTTTATTGTAATGAGACTACTTATAATGTGTATGATTATTAATGCTATGACTGTAATTAGCTGATTTTTAATAATGACTTCATAATGATCTGAATGTCACTCAATGAATTGCTATTACTTCTTAATGATCTGAATAATACTGAATGAGGAACAATGTTTTATACTATTCAATATTTGCTGGGCCACTGAGTGCCAATGATTGAGTGTAATGTTTTGTACTATTCAGTACTTGCTGGCCACTGAGTGCCAATGATTGAGTGTAATGTTTTGTACTATTCAGTAATTGCTGGGCCACTGAGTGCCAATGATTGAGTGTAATGTTTTGTACTATTCAGTACTTGCTGGCCACTGAGTGCCAAGAATGAGTGTAATGTTCTGTAATATTCAATACTTGCTGGCCACTGAGTGCCAATAATTAACATTATTCTGTCATACTAAATATGCTTTGTAACCGTCCAAGGACTGCCACTGTTTATTGTAATACGATTACCCATGATGCCAATAATTTAATTTTGTGAACATTTTTCTGTAATACTACATTCATGGTACAGAAATGTTCAACACTGGGCTATGAATGCCCCAAATGAAAACTGTAATTGTCAATATTATGTGACTTAATGTCCTTCACCTCATGAGCCAACTACCCTGAATTACTGCAATGTCCATTTGTCCTGTCTATCCTAGTGATCATGGAGCACTACCTTTGGGTTTGCACTACTTCTACGTTGGTGTGCCTTGTAAAAGCGTGGTGTTGACACGACATGCTGTCCACCACCATGAGCGATGAAGACGTTATTATGGTCCCACTGTTTGGTGTACCTAATGTACTGCCGAAATGAGAACATGAAATATTACTACGAGAGTTCAGTGTCTTGGCTACACTGATGGATTCTGATGGGAAAAGAACTGCAAATTGTGTCACTTGGTGTTGTACTTCTGTGGAAAGATATGGACTTTCAGAACAGCTGTGTGCAATCTAAAGTGCTACAACCATGATACAATCCTTCCCTTTCCTATCCTAATTCTTGTCACATAGTGAAAATAATTTTTTGCTAACATTATTTATGTTCATGACTATACATTTTTTTGATTCGCTGAACTCCAGTGCGAGTACACTTATGTCACTTGTCGATATGATTTTTGCCATTATGTTTATTTATTGCAAAAATACCTAAGACATTTTTTCGATTTGTTCTCAAGTACAGTATGTGCACTCTTGTCTTTTATATTGTATATACAATTTTTTAGTATTTTATTTTAATGATATGTTCTGAACTACAGTGCATGTGCACTTATGTTGTGTGTTAATATGTTTTCTACTGAACTCCAGTGCCTGTGCACTTTTCTCATTTTTCAATATGATTTGTACTATTCTGTATATTCAATACTTCAATGCGTATGCACTTATGTCATTTGTTACTAATTGTATATACATTTCATCATTTACTGATATGTTCTCAACTGCAGTGCATGTGCACTCATGTCACTTGTCAACATAATATTTTTTGCCAGTCTGTTTATTTGTTCTGAATATGCTAAAGAATTTTTTCAGTGCCTGTGCACTTTGTTATCTGTCAAATAATTTGTATATACATTTTTCTGATTTGCTACTATGTTTTGTACTCACATTTTGTCTTTGTCTGATATATTTTGTACTTAGTGCGTGTGCACAACATTTAATTCATGTACTACATATAAATATTCTGTAAGTTGTAGAAGTTTGTTAATTAAAGAAAAATTTTGCCGCGCTTGGCAAGTCCAAATGACTCACCATCGCTGCCAAATTTTTGCCCCCCCAGTGGAGGGTTATGAAACACGTATGTAACATAGCAGCGATGGCGAGGCATTGTAGCATCTGTGACCAGAGAGTATGCGCTTGACCGCGCGAGTGTTGCGAGCGGTTCTCAGTCTGTCAGTCAGTCGTTGCGAGTCTGTAGCTCTGTCTAGTTGAGGGCAGTACTCAGTCAGTTGTCGTTGAGGGCAGTTCAGTGGTAGTCGTCGTGGAGTACGCTAGTAGTCGTCATGCAGAGCAGTCTGTGGGCAACACTGGTCAAGATGCTGAATGAGGTATATTGTTAATTAAGGTAATCATCAGATAATGTAAAGTTTATTTATTGTAATTAATTTCCAACAAGTGCCCCAATAATAATTTTGATTTCAAAAGCAATTTTACAAAAAAAAATTTATTTAATTGAAGTTCCACTTCCCTTAAACAAAAGTCTCAGTTAAATTAAAAAAAAAAAAAAAAGGAATATTATTATTTGCAATGCAGTTCCTCCAAGCTGTGCGCAAGAATAAGAGCAGAAATGTGACTAGCAGTTACAATGAGGTAAGAATTTAATTCTGATTTTTGTACAGGGCCAAAGACCGATATTTCGGTTTAATTGAATTATCATTATCACTGAGATTTCATTAGCACTGAATTGTTTTTCATTATTTTTGCGGAAGCATACACCAGAGTCAGATTGCGAATTTTTGTTTAATTGTCATTGTCAGTAAATTTCATTGCGGGAGGTTATACTTGGCTCCCATTTATTATTATATTTTTTATTTAAATATTTCTGTGGGGACAATATTGCTTCTTGGCTCCATTTATATTAAATAATTGTCTTACGAAATTTTGTGGGGAGGTTACAAAGTGATGTTACACTTCTGGCCATTAAAATTGCTACACCAAGAAGAAATGCAGATGATAAACGGGTATTCATTGGACAAATATATTATACTAGAACTGACATGTGATTACATTTTCACGCAATTTCGGTGCTTAGATCCTGAGAAATCAGTACCCAGAACAACCACCTCTGGCCGTAATAACGGCCTTGATAAACCTGGGCATTGACCCAAACAGAGCTCGGATGACGTGTACAGGTACAGCTGCCCATGCAGCTTCAACACGATACCACACTTCATCCAGAGTAGTGACTGGCGTATTGTGACGAGCCAGTTGCTCGGCCACCATTGACCAGACGTTTTCAATTGGTGAGAGATCTGGAGAATGTGCTGGCCAGGGCAGCAGTCGAACATTTTCTGTATCCAGAAAGGCCCGTACAGGACGTGCAACATGCGGTCGTGCATTGTCCTGCTGAAATGTAAGGTTTCGCAAGGATCGAATGTAGGCTAGAGCCACGGGTCGTTACACATCTGAAATGTAACGTACACTGTTAAAAGTGCCGTCAATGCGAACAAGAGGTGATCGAGACGTGTAACCAATGGCACCCCATACCATCACGCCGGGTGACACGCCAGTATGGCGATGACGAATACACGCTTCCAATGCGCGTTCACCGCGATGTCGGCAAACACGGATGCGACCATCATGATGCTGTAAACAGAACCTGGATTCATGCGAAAAAATGACGTTTTGCCATTCGTGCACCCAGGTTCGTCGTTGCGTACACCATCGCAGGCGCTCCTGTCTGTGATGCAGCGTCAAGGGTAACCGCAGCCATGGTCTCCGAGCTGATAGTGCATGCTGCTGCAAACGTCGTCGAACTGTTCGTGCAGATGGTTGTTGTCTTGCAAACGTCCCCATCTGTTGACTCAGGGATCGAGACGTGGCTGCACGATCCTTACAGCCATGCGGATAAGATGCCTGTCATCTCGACTGCTAGTGATACGAGGCCATTGGGATCCAGCACGGCGTTCCGTATGACACCTCTGAACCCACCGATTCCATATTCTGCTAACAGTCATTGGATCTCGACCAACGCGAGCAGCAATGTCGCGATACGATAAACCGCAATCGCGATAGGCTACAATCTGACCTTTACCAAAGTCGGAAACGTGATGGTACGCATTTCTCCTCCTTACACGAGGCATCACAACAACGTTTCACCAGGAAACGCCGGTCAATTGCTGTTTGTGTATGAGAAATTGGCTGGAAACTTTCCTCATGTCAACACGTTGTAGGTGTCGCCACCGGCGCCAACCTTGTGTGAATTCTCTGAAAAGCTAATCATTTGCATATCACAGCATCTTCTTCCCGTCAGTTAACGTTCCCGTCTGTAGCACGTCATCTTCGTGGTGTAGCAATTTTAATGGCCAGTAGTGTAGTTACCAAAGTAGCAGTGAAATTCACGTTTAAAAACATTGGAAGTCTTTTCCAGTCATCTATTTTTATACATGTTTATTTCAATGGGGCAAAGACCTCAGTGCAGTGCTTTACTCCACCGTGTCGGATAAAACACTGCGATTTTCGTTTTAGTTAAATTGTAAATTTCTCTGTAATTAATCATTACCCAGATCTGGAATTTAGATGAGTTATAGCTAACAACCCAGCCTATGATTTCAATTTGAAATAGCGAGAAAATCTGCTTCTCATTGACCACAATGTTAGAAAAACTGGACACGGCTGGGCTTTACCCCCACCTATGCTACTTTTAACGAATCACCCGAAACATGGGTGACTGATACCGAAACACTCAGAAAATGTCCCTGAACAACATCAGAAATGTTATAGTTGGAGTTCGGCTTCACACTGTGATCCACCATCGTCATTTTGCGACAAGTACAATATAAAGTAGATATTATTTTCATTGACGTCTGAGGAATTATTCCGCTCCTTCGTATAATTTGTTAGGCATGTTTGCACGAGTATTTGTGTGGAACGACACCGGTTAGTACGTATTACGGTCATCTCGCAGGTTTATGTGACCAGTGTGTCTCCAGTGGCACGTTGTATAAACTGTCCGCTCGGAGACGTTAGAACTCTCTGCCTCATCTCGGCATAACGTTGCAGCCTCTGCCGCTGCGAGGAAAGGAAAGAAGGAGCAGGACGAGAAAGATTCTGCCCAGCGCTCTGGAGCCCCTCCGTTTTGATGTCCCGCTAGCAGCGTAAACACCGCCCGCGTCCATCATACGCGGACTGTCGGCGCTGCTTGTTTATTAGAGTGGCCCGCATTTTGATCTTCATTTGTCCACCTCGGAGCCGTCGGCAATTACGCAGTGGGCGGCCGGAGCGGCTGCGACCGGCCGCGTCCAGAGGCGCAGCTTAAGCGCACAAACACGCGGCACACATGTGCGTCGTCCGCGGATGAAGAAGTCGCCCGCTTTGCGGCCTTTGAGGGCCCGAGGACCGCGTCTCCAAACAGCGCCACATCTCCCTGCTGGCTGTCCGTCCTCCACCGGCAACCAAGAAACCGCGACCGGTAAACAAGGATATTGCTGCCCACTCTGACTCCACGGGCTGCGTCTAGGAGGTGACGCAGAGCACGCATCAGCAAACATACGAGTAGTCCAAAATATCCGTATCTGTCTTGTTTACCTTATCGCGGACTCGCTGTACTACCTGAGTCATAAAAAGAATTCCACGATTAAATACAGCTTTCCACTTTCGACAGTTTCAGAAAATGCTATGATCGTTCCCATAAATTTTATTTTCTTACAGTTTTCCGTTGCTGATAGTATGCTAGTTGAGATCTGATTGTGGCTTTACCGTAATCCCATTCTAGAATAAATTATTTGCCAGTACCACACTGTTTGCGAAAGTACTGTTCGTCTGCACGAACAGAATTTATTCGACAGCTTGTTGGTTTTCTTGCCGGCCGGAGTGGCCGAGTGGTTCTAGGCGCTACAGTCTGGAACCGCGCGACCGCTACGGTCGCAGGTTCGAATCCTGCCTCGGGCATGGATGTGGGTGATGTCCTTAGGTTAGTTAGGTTTAAGTTGTTCTAAGTTCTAGGGGACTGATGACCTCAGAAGTTAAGTCCCATAGTGCTCAGAGCCATTTGAACCGTTTTTTTTTTGTTTTCTTTTGCGTGGTTTTTGTGGTTGTTTTATGATATACGAGGGTTGAATGAAAAGTAATACCTCCACCTTCGTTTAACGAACTCAGAAATCATATGGTTCAAATGGCTCTGAGCACTATGGGACTTAACATCTGAGGTCATCAGTCCCCCAGAAGTTAGACCTACTTAAACCTAACTAACCTAAGGACATCACACACATCCATGCCTGAAGCAGGATTCGAATCTGCGACCGTAACAGTCGCGGGGTTCCCGACTGAAGCGCCTAGAACCGCACGACCACCGCGGCCGGCCACTCAGAAATCCTTAGAATGTGATCTTCAATTGCCAATATTCACTTTTCCACATAATCACCAGCCAATTGGATACATTTCTGCCAACGATGAACAAGTTTTCTGAAATCGTCACGGAAGAAGTCGACACTATTTTTCCGCAACCACAGTCTTACAGTGCTCTCATCAGAAGTACAATGATATCCCCGCAGATGGTGTTTCATTGTCGGGAACAGATGGAAGTCAGACGGTGCTAAATCTGGACCGTGGCTCTGAGCACTATGGGACTCAACATCTTAGGTCATAAGTCCCCTAGAACTTAGAACTACTTAAACCTAACTAACCTAAGGACATCACACACACCCATGCCCGAGGCAGGATTCGAACCTGCGACCGTAGCAGTCCCGCGGTTCCGGACTGCAGCGCCAGAACCGCTAGACCACCGCGGCCGGCCTGGACCGTATGGAGGATGCCGTACGGTGGTGAGGTTCAGTCTCTGAAGTTCTGGTGTGGTAGGAGGTGAAGTGTGTGGTTTGGCATTGTCATACTGCAGGAAAACATTTCCCCTTTCCTTTCGGACCCTTGTTAGCCGTCGTTTCAGAGTTCGCAGCGTTGTGATGTAACGCTCTGAATTTATTGTTGTTCCACGATTAAGGAAATCAACATGCATAACACCATCTGCGTCCCAGAACATTGTGGCCATGATATTTCCAGCTGAGCGCTGCGTCTTGAATTTCTTTTTCTGGGGCGAGTCTTTGTATAGAAATTCCATAGACAGACGTTTCGTTCAAATGGTTCAAATGGCTCTGAGCACTATGGGACTTAACATCTATGGTCATCAGTACCCTAGAACTTAGAACTACTTAAACCTAACTAACCTAAGGACAACACACAACACCCAGTCATCACGAGGCAGAGAAAATCCCTGACCCCGCCGGGAATCGAACCCGGGAACCCGGGCGCGGGAAGCGAGAACGCTACCACACGACCACGAGCTGCGGACAGACGTTTCGTCTCCGGCTCGTAATGGTGTACCCACGTTTCGTCTCCTGTCACAATTGAATGGAGAAAGGCGAGAGGAGTTCCTGGTAAATTTCACGTCTGTGCGCTTTCATTTCAGGAGTCAGCATCCGGGGTACCTATCGTGCACAGAGGTTCCGATAGCCAAGCAAAGCAATAATGTGACCCATACGTTCTTGTGAAATGCCGATTGTGCTTGTAATTTCTCTCTGAATCAATCTGTCAAAATTTCGCTTGTGAAACTCGGTGGGTGCTTTCACAGGACGTCCAATTCTTTGTTTGTCACGCAGGTCAGATGTTCCCGCCTCAACATCTTTAAACTTATTCGCCCAACGACGCACAGTACTCACATCAACACAACCACCATAAAGTGCTTTCTTTCTCTGATGAATCTCCTGTGGGGTGACACCTTCTGCTGTCAAGAATTCAATGACAGCACAGTACTCACATCAACACAACCACCATAAAGTGCTTTCTTTCTCTGATGAATCTCCTGTGGGGTGACACCTTCTGCTGTCAAGAATTCAATGACAGCACGTTGCTTAAATGGCATTGATCGACCGTCTGCGCAGGGTTCCATACTTTACACTGTAACAACACAACCGTTCAGTGCTAAGGCTTCCCGCCAACTGGAGCTGTAGAGAAGAGGTTACGGAACAAGCCATTACCTGCTGCACACCAATGCTGCCAACTGTTGAAGAGTTACGAAGGTGGAGACATTACTTTTCAGTCAACCCTCATAAATTATTTTAAGTTCGTCTATGATGCTTAAAATTATTAAAGCCTAATACAAGCATCTTCAAACCATAAGAGAGCGACAACGATCTACCAAACAAATGAGTAATCATGCGGACAAGCAAGCGCTATAATTCGCCCAGTTACTGACAACAGAGACAAAATATTCAAAGTGCGCTAATTACTCAGTATAAAAATTGCTCACTAACTCAGAGTGCCCGTATATTAATACAGGATGTTACAGAAAGGTACGGCCAAACTTTCAGGAAACATTCCTCACACACAAATAAAGAAAAGATGTTGTGTGGACATGTGTCCGGAAACGCTTAATTTCCATGTTAGAGTTTGTTTTAGTTTCTTTCACCTACGCTCAATGGAGCACGTTATCATGATTTCATACGGGATACTCTACCTGTGCTGCTAGAACATGTGCCTTTACAAGTACGACACAACATGTGGTTCATGCACGATGGAGCTCCTGCACATTTCAGTCGAAGTGTTCGTACGCTTCTCAACAACAGATTCGGTGACCGATGGATTGGTAGAGGCGGACCAATTCCATCGCCTCCACGCTCTCCTGACCTCAACCCTCTTGACTTTCATTTATGGGGGCATTTGAAAGCTCTTGTCTACGCAACCCCGGTACCAAATGTAGAGACTCTTCGTGCTCGTATTGTGGACGGCTGTGATACAAACGCCATTCTCCAGGGCCGCATCAGCGCATCAGGGATTCCATGCGATGGAGGGTGGATGCATGTATCCTCGCTAACGGAGGACATTTTGAACATTTCCTGTAACAAAGTGTTTGAAGTCACGCTGGTACGTTCTGTTGCTGTGTGTTTCCATTCCATGATTAATGTGATTTCAAGAGAAGTAATAAAATGAGGTCTAACATGGAAAGTAAGCCATTCCGGACACATGTCCACATAACATATTTTTTTTTCTTTGTGTGTGAGGAATGTTTCCTGACAGTTTGGCCGTACCTTTTTGTAACACCCTGTATACAAACTTCGCGCTCTTGCACCAGAAATATTCATCCACGGGCTGATTCACACTAGGCATACATTCGATTCTGCATTGCGATTGTGGATCCACGGAAAATATCTGAAATCTACCCGCAAGGGTCAGTACTCCGTCCGCTGTTATAGATCAAAAATACTGTTGATACTGAAGCTCCCTTACCACCGATGGGGACAGACGGACGGACAACAAGGTTGCTCCGTTTTTACTGACTTAGATACGGAATCCTAAAAAAAATCTGTTTGGAATAAAACTTGTTGTTGAAGGGTTTTGAGAGACTTATTTTCTTAAAATTCAAAACATTGAATCCAACGTAAGGAACTGTTTCATGAAAAAATTAATTGAGTTGAAAAAATAGTTTCATAAGCCTTCATAAAGTTGTTAAATCCAAAAATATGTTACATTTGTTGTTAAATTACATATGACAGATGAACAAAAACGGAATTTTCAATTGATAAATTCTTTCTACAAAAATAGAGTCATCAAAGGCTGAAATAACATAGAGAAAAAAAGATTTTGTTAAGTATTTTCTTCCATTTATTTGAGAAAATAATACTTTGTAATTCATTATATAATAAATCTTCAACTATTTACAGTCGCTACAATAACTAAAATCATCTGTTGCATCTGAGCTAACATCAAATTTGTTCGGTGATAGCTGTTGCCTGTGGATAAGAAAGTAACAATAATTGTTGAGCAACGGATGACAATACTTTAGAAATGTTTGGTGGTTTAAATCGCAAACTGAAACTGAGGATCTGATGACACAAGCAACCAATTTAGACTACGTCACGGTATTTTCTGTCGTGGACTTTTGAGAGTAACTATCTCAGTATTTTTTCACAAATTTTTTCGCGATTCCTGAGCTCCCCGGCAGTTACCCGATTGACACTGCTGCCCATTCGACGGTGAGGGGAGCATGAATCAGCACTTTATGCAATGACATAGGCAACTCCACGGACGATTTTCTGCTAACATTTTCGTAGAATCCACAGACTAATGTTCAAAAAGATCTACACTGACACCGAGCGCGCATGACACATTTTAATGTCTCCGTGAAGTAGAAATCGCTTCGTTACGTCGGTAGATAACAGTGTCCCCTAATTTTCAGCTTCATCGTCACGTTCCAAATGAAATTGCTTTCCCACAGACTGCACTACACCAAACACTGACTTGTAAAAATTAATGAATTTAGTTAGCAGGAACGGATATTGAGGCAAACATAGTTCGTTTAAGTTTACAACTACACAATAAAACGAACTTAACTGCCTCTTCTCTCGAGAGCACGTCTCTTAGCTAAGCGAGGGTCGAAAGGTATAATATTAAAAGTGATGTTACAAACGCAGTGGTGCCTCGCGTTACGACTCCTCGGAAAAAATAGAAAGAGGATACTCTAAAATACACTGAACTGTACCCCACGTCACTCCAGACAGATCCGCAACTTTCTCAATCGCTGATCTTCCACAGTGATTTCGCGATTTTTTTCAATATTTTCATCGGTTCGGCCCGTGGAAGGACTTTCACAGCGGGAGTATGCGTCAGTCGACATCTCATTTCTTTGAAACGGAAAACCACTCAAACACTTGAGTTTTTCCCAATGCTTCATCCTTGTAGGCCGTTTTAACATTTTAAGATTTCTGTCGCAATTTTCCAAGAAAAAAGCAAAACCTTATATGGCGGTACGCTGCTCGCAGTAATAGGCCATTACAAAGTTGACGAACCCACAATACAACGGTCACTGAAAATTCTCATAAAGCGAAAAGAAACTTCTTCACCGACGCCGCTTGGCTTACTGGCGCGGGAACGGTAGCTCTGCATGATTTTAGTGGCAGAATGTGAGATTACGATAACTTCTCCCACAACGACACCAATTCAGCTTCTTTTGGGTACCGCCACGTGTCTGTGAAGCTGGACTGAGCTCTCCGTCTACCACCATTTACCATGACTGACACTCATCGTTTGTACATACAAGCAAAGTTTAGGATTCAATCTGGGCCACAAGAGGAACATGACTCTTCTCTAGCGTTCTGCAAAATTTGCTAGTGGCGTCTCTATACATCTGACTGGGCATTGAGGACAGACCTAAGGTGAAGTGCGTTCTCGTGCTTAAACGCATATGTCTCCAAAAATATTACAGCTAAAACAGTAAAACTTGAGGCTATTATGTGCAACGTAATACTAGATACTCTATGCAATTATTGTCTGAAAATGAGCATAGACGTACCTTTGACAACGATTTGAATTTTTAATTGCCATTGTTTCTATGATGTAATTTTTCTCGTAAACTGGAAATTCACACATTGTATCTGCATAAGAGGCTAATAAAATGTATGAAACAGATTTTTTAAGGCCATAGTTGTTTTGAAATTAATTATCCGAGACTGCTCTATTTTTCTCAAATTTTAAAGGAGAACATTTCTCAAAGGAAAGATAACGGAAAAGTGCTGCGCAGGACTATTCTGTAAGTAATTCTTAAGAACTACGCCAAATTTCAGGATATTAGCTTTTATAGTTCCTGAGGAAAGGTACATTATAGCTCAAAAGAGTCAGTTTAGGGCAATTCGCATTTAAAGTTTTTATTTCAATTTTTGACATTATTGCTATACCTCTAGTGACTAATACTGTCCGTATTCATAACCTTTATTCTCTTTCTCGTCTTCCTGGAGTAATCTCTCCCCCGCCTCCTTTGCCCAGCCAACTTTTGAATTGTGCAGTCGCGCTTCATCAATGCTTCTGAGTATCTTCAGTGTGAATGCACATAGATTGAATCCTAGTCTCTGCAGGCACTTAATCCTATCTACGGTACCACTATTGAACATCAGACCGGCATCACACGCAGCTATCTTCACAACAGCTGAGGACACTTGTCATCATACAGTGTAAGGCCCTTTGACCCACAATAATTTCAGGCACATGAAACATTAATTATATGTGCAAGTATTTTTAAGTCAGTTAACCTAAATCTACTGAAAACTCGTCTTTGGCACTGTACACAGCATCATCAATTCCTTCATTATTTTACTTCTTCAATGAACTCAGTGACTTGCTCGAACATTGTTCTTCACACTTAGGAGGAGAATCTGTAACACTGTTATTTAAATTTCGTGTACCTTCTACACGTGAAATTTGACGTTTCCTGACTTACTTGAATAATGCGTCCGCCGTACGACCCATTTAGAGCAAAATAGATTGATATATGCAAAACTAAGTAAGAATTGAAATAAGTCTGTAGCACGTACTATTAAAAAAACCACATTGTAAACAAAGAAACAAGCAAAGATGATCTTTCCCACAGCATCCTAGACTCGACAGTTCGTTTCGATTGTGTGAACGAAAAACTAAAGCATAAAAAATTTCTACCGTGGAGAAGGGGTGGATCACAGCGTAGAAAGAGGGGATAGCAGGCGCAGACGCCCAAACAAACTTGTTTTGAAACATAATCTGACCAGAATATCTGCCCTTAAGGATTCTTCATCTTACTAAACTTTTTGCTTGTCAGCAACCTTCATTGGTGGTGGGAGGGGGGAAGGAGGGGGGGGGGTTGCACACTTTGCGCATACTAGGAAAAACAGAATGTTCATCTTTAGAAACAATCGTGTGTGATCTTGTGTACTGTTTACTTTCTCCAGTGTATCCAAACTCCTTGTCCTTTTGAGTGGTCAATTTGTAAGGTCCCTTAAAGCCTCTGTTTCGCAATTATCATTGATATGCAGGGCAATAACGAGCCGTCGGTCGCGTGCCCCGACAGTGCTCCTTCGGAAGGCATTTCGAGAGTTATTATCTGACGGGACGTCTTCCTCTGCTTTCCCTCTCTGTGATTCCGTACAGCTTGTGATACCACTCTTTCACAAAAATCGCAATGTCATATCTTTTGTTGGAATTGTATTGGTAACGTAAGTAATGTTTCGTAGTACAGAAAGCGTTTTTTCATTTCATTAACTGAATCGGCAGTTCTTGTGAACACTTCGACAAGATTCTACTATGGACAGACCTGGCAGCGTTACATATGTTTCCGTGGCGGCACGACACTACTTCATGGACTGAAACTTCCTGGCAGATAAAAACTGTGTGCCCGACCGAGACTCGAACTCTGGACCTCTGCCTTTCGCGGGCAAGTGCTCTACCAACAGAGCTACCGAAGGACGACTCACGCCTGGTACTCACAGCTTTACTTCTGCCAGTATCTCGTCTCCTACCTTCCAAACTTTACAGAAGCTCTCCTGCGAACCTTTGCAGAACTAGCACTCCTGAAAGAAAGGCTGTGGCTAAGCCATGTCTCCGCAATATCCTTTCTTTCAGGAGTGCTAGTTCTGCAAGGTTCGCAGGAGAGCTTCTGTAAAGTTTGGAAGGTAGGAGACGAGATATTGGCAGAAGTAAAGCTGTGAGTACCGGGCGTGAGTCGTGCTTCGGTAGCTCAGATGGTAGAAAAAAAATAAAAATTTGGTAGAGCACTTGCCCGCGAAAGGCAAAGGTCCCGAGTTCGAGTCTCGGTCGGGCATCAGTTTTAATCTGCCAGGAAGTTTCATATCAGCGCACACTCCGCTGCAGAGTGAAAATCTCATTCTGGACTTCATGGACTGTTGTCCTCAACGGTCACGTAGGTAGCCCATGTTTCATCGTAATTGAGATGTCTAGCAGTACATGTGATGTCTGTGCTATTTCGTATATCCTTTTGGTTGGTGATCAGACACTTGATGCAGATTCTGGTGTCTCAATCAGTTAAACACTCTAATCATATTTTTTTTCTTTATTGAGTTTCGATTCCCCCTAAAGGGGGCGGGCTGGCAGCAGCTTATTACGCCGCTCTTCGGCCTACAGAATTTGTTTTAAAAAGGGGAGGATAATAAAAATAATAACAGTTGGCGATAAAATCGGTGACTTAAAGGTAAAATGGCAGAAAATACTGGAGCTTAAAACATAAAAACACAGGGTGGATGATGCTAATAAAATGCACAGGAAGCAGAAAAAATAAGAGACAGACAATTAAAAAACACGGCGACAGTCTGGTTTCTGTTCGCAAGAGAGATAAAATGCACACCCAGCGACAGCATGATTTCTGTTCGCAACACTGTGGAAAGACGCATAACACTGAACACTCACTTAAACACCGCACTAAAAAAATGGCACAAATATGACGTACCACACCCGAGAGCAGGTGGGGGGAAACTGGTCAGATGACGGGAAAAAGGGGGGGGGGGGCAGGAGAGGAAAAGTGAAGGGGGGGGGGAAAGGAGCCAATTGAAGATGAGGATACATAAGACGGGGGGGGGGGGGGGTTCTAATCATAAATCCTTGTTTGTTAAGAAAACGTAAAACGTATAACTGCAGCCGAGGCCTTGTTTGTTAACAAAACGTAAAACGTATAACTGCAGCCGAGGCTGTCTGACATAGACTCAGAACTGACGCATGGAATACGCACACCGAACAGAACGATACCGCAATGGCTGTACTGCGTTGTATTTTTTTCACACGAATTGTTTATTTCCCCATAAAGTATTACTCGACTAGGCACACTGAAGACATAGCCAAGGTGGCAGCACCGTCGTGTTTTCGCCCAAGAAACAGGAAGGGGAGGTAGTAATAGCGTACATTTCAGTATTGTTACAAGTTGTGCGATACAAGTCTCTAGGATAATGGCCTGCATTGCTCAACAACGAAACAGTGACCAACACCTCTGCTTCATAATGCCCTTCGCACAGTATCACTTCGACTATGTTTATTCACAGTGTAAAGTATATAAATCCACGGGCTACTATAATTCTGATGCTTATTTTTTTGCAAAAATTTAATGTAATATGCCAATTTTAAAGTTGCATTGTCATGTTCACACACATGACGACACATTTATTATCGTATCTCTGAAATCCAGATTCGATACACAGAATCATGTCTATTAGAATTTCCTTGCTAATCATGTACACTTCTGTGTGACAAAAGCTGTGAAGTTCTGCGGCGCAGAAAAAGTTGAGAGTGGAAAATAGCTATGTGTTGTGTGATCAGAAACCTTTAAAAATATTTAAATATATTTATGAGTCTATTTGAACAACACCAAGCACATACACAAGACGACACAAGTAGGGTATTCAGAGCTCAGTTTATCTTCAGGGCTCAATTTATCGAAACGCAAAACATAATATCAATCACAGTAGAGCACACGATAAAATAATCTGCTCATATGAAAGTCACCAACCTTACAATCAAAGAGGAAAGAAATATTATTCAAAAATAATAACACAGCAGTAAAAGGAGAAGAAGTAAACACACAATAATCAATCTTAGCCCAGATACCAAAACCTAATATATATACAAGCAAAAAGTGACACCCTAGCTACTAACATAACACCAAACAAGCAATTAACCAGAAAGCGAAAATCAGTAATAGAGTACATGAGACCAAGTTATTCTCTGCTGGACACCATAAATGAGAGTGACAAAAGAGATCAAAATTTCACTGAACACCACAACAATAAAATGAAATTTTCCAACTTTCACGCACTCGGCCCTACAGCAGCCTTATCTTAGTTTAAAAGTGATATCTCTCGGGAGCTTAATCTGGCCAGTTCGGCCACACTCGTCTGCACTACAAAACTGCACTGATCACAACCGTCATAATTTTCTTTATCATCGAAGATGGAAACACAGCACTGGTAACAATACGAGACTCGTGACCGTGCTGCGTTCCCCGATCCACAGAGCAAAGCACCGCCCGCTGCTTTTGGAACTTTTGGAAGACTGGAACGCTGTTCCGTCTTGGCAGCAAACGATTGCCAGCACCGGCAGCATACAAAGGATGCCTCGCTACTTTTCCCCATGACTTCTTGCTTTGCCACCTCCAGCCGCCTGCTCTCCAGAGCCTGTTTTCTAGCCAGTGGTTCTGATATTTTCACTCCACCGATGATCCTCACAGCTCTCCGGTAGGTATGGCGGTTATCACTGAAACAACCGGTTTTCGGTTAATTCGTTATTGCCACACCAGTTTAACCTGAGTGTTAAAACCGCTCCAAATAACCGGTTTCCGAAATTACTGGTTTCCGGTTTTTTATTTCCATTATTTCCTGTAATAAACGCAGAAATCGAACAAACATTGAAAACTTTTGACCCTCAGTTTCTAGATAATTATGTTGTTGTTGTTGTGGTCTTCAGTCCTGAGACTGATTTGATGCAGCTCTCCATGCTACTCTATCCTGTGCAAGCTTCTTCATCTCCCAGTACCTACTGCAACCTACATCCTTTTGAATCTGCTTAGTGTATTCATCTCTTGGTCTCCCCCTACGATTTTTACCCTCCATGCTGCCCTCCAATACTAAATTGGTGATCCCTTGATGCCTCAGAATACGTCCTACCAACCGATCCCTTCTTCTGGTCAAGTTGTGCCACAAACTTCTCTTCTCCCCAATCCTATTCAATACTTCATCATTAGGTATGTGATCTACCCATCTAATCTTCAGCATTCTTCTGTAGCACCACATTTCGAAAGCTTCTATTCTCTTCTTGTCCAAACTATTTACCGTCCATGTTTCACTTCCATACATGGCTACACTCCATACAAATACTTTCAGAAATGACTTCCTGACACTTAAATCTATGCTCGATGTTAACAAATTTCTCTTCTTCAGAAACGCTTTCGTTGCCATTGCCAGTCTACATTTTATATCCTCTCTACTTCGACCATCATCAGTTATTTTGCTCCCCAGATAGCAAAACTCCTTTACTACTTTAAGTGTCTCATTTCCTAATCTAATACTCTCAGCATCACCCGACTTAATTCGACTACATTCCATTATCCTCGTTTTGCTTTTGTTGATGTTCATCTTATATCCTCCCTTCAAGACACCATCCATTCCGTTCAACTGCTCTTCCAAGTCCTTTGCTGTCTCTGACAGAATTACAATATCATCGGCGAACCTCAAAGTTTTTATTTCTTCCCCCTTGGATTTTAATACCTACTCCGAATTTTTCTTTTGTTTCCTTTATTGCTTGCTCAATATACAGATTGAATAACATGGGGGAGAGGCTACAACCCTGTCTTACTCCCTTCCCAACCACTGCTTCCCTTTCATGTCCCTCGACTCTTATAACTGCCATCTGGTTTCTGTACAAATTGTAAATAGCCTTTCGCTCCCTGTATTTTAATCTTGCCACCTTTAGAATTTGAAAGAGAGTATTCCAGTCAACATTGTCAAAATCTTTCTCTAAGTCTACAAATGCTAGAAACGTAGGTTTGCCTTTCCTTAAACTTTCTTCTAAGATAAGTCGTAAGGTCAGTATTGCCTCACGTGTCCCAGTATTTCTACGGAATCCAAACTGATCTTCCCCGAGGTCGGCTTCTACTAGTTTTTCCATTCGTCTGTAAAGAGTTCGTGTTAGTATTTTGCAGCTGTGGCTTATTAAACTGATTGTTCGGTAATTTTCACATCTGTCAACACCTGCTTTCTTTGGGATTGGAATTATTATATTCTTCTAGAAGTCTGAGGGTTCTAAATATTAGGTTAAAAAGGTAAATAAAAGAAAACAGTCCTTCCACCGTCCGCTGCTTTTCTCGAAAACTGATAAGTGGTTGGATATTACAACAGGTCTGCAATATTCTCCTATTGATTCCAGTTTTTTGTAACTCTCCTCAAAAATCATGTCGTAATTAATAAAATCATACCCCTATCTGGGCATTACGAATAGTCAGTGCTAAAGAGTGAAAAATGATGTTGAAGAACTCAGTTTTTCAGGTTTTCTTTACCGTTTTCAAGAGCTATAAGCAGATAAAGGCATATTATGTAGACGCAGTTAGCAGACCAGCTGCTTTCTATCTTTATTGTGTACTATGAATGGTTAAGTTTTTAATTTATTTCTGTTATCGTAACTTCCTTCCTCTTTTATTATTTCATAGACATGGCAGATGAATCTTTAATCTTTAAATCAAATTAAGCATTGTACTTGCTACATCACTTCGTAAAAGCATTACTAGACTAGGTTAGTGCCATTCCTCAATACAACAGATGTCCTGCGACGACACCGGAAAATTGTCGTATACAGGGTGAGTCACCTAACATTACCGCTGGATATATTTCGTAAACCACATCAAATACTGACGAATCGATTCCACAGACCGAACGTGAGGAGAGGGGCTAGTGTAATTGGTTAATACAAACCATAAAAAAATGCACGGAAGTATGTTTTTTAACACAAACCTACGTTTCCTTAAATGGAATCCCGTTAGTTTTGTTAGCACATCTAAACATATAAACAAATACGTAATCAGTGCCGTTTGTTGCATTGTAAAATGTTAATTACTTCGGGAGATATTGTAACCTAAAGTTGGCGCTTGAGTACCACTCCTCCGCTGTTCGATCGTGTGTATCGGGGAGCACCGAATTACGTAGGGAACCAAAGGGAACGGTGATGGACCTTAGGTACAGAAGAGACTGGAACAGCACATTACGTCCACATGCTAACACCTTTTTATTGGTCTTTTTCACTGACGCACATGGACATTACCATGAGCGGTGAGGTAGACGTACACACGTGGTACGGAGTGAAATAGAGTGTGTCCCGACATGTCAGGCCAATAGATGTTCAATGTGGTGGCCATCATTTGCTGCACACAATTGCAATCTCTGGCGTAATGAATGTTGTACACGTCGCAGTACACCTGGTGTAATGTCGCCGCAGGCTGCCACAATACGTTGTTTCATATCCTCTTGGGTTGTAGGCACATCACGGTACACATTCTCCTTTAACGTAGCCCACAGAAAGAAGTCCAGAGGTGTAAGATCAGGGGAACGGGCTGGCCAATTTATGCGTCCTCCACGTCCTATGAAACGCCCGTAGAACATCCTGTCAAGGGTCAGCCTAGTGTTAATTGCGGAATGTACAGGTGCACCATCATGCTGATACCACATACGTCGACGCGTTTCCAGTGGGACAGTTTCGAGCAACGTTGGCAGATCATTCTGTAGAAACGCGATGTGTGTTGCAGCTGTTTGGGCCCATGCAATGAAGTGAGGACCAATGAGGTGGTCGCCAATGATTCCGCACCATACATTTACAGTCCACGGTCGCTGTCGCTCTACCTGTCTGAGCCAGCGAGGATTGTCCACGGACCAGTAATGCATGTTCCGTAGATTCACTGCCCCGTGGTTTGTGAAACCCGCTTCATCGGTAAACAGGTAGAACTGCAACGCATTCTCTGTTAATGCTGATTGACAGAATTGCACTCGATGATTAAAGTCATCACCATGTAATTGCTGATGTAGCGACACATGATACGGGTGAAAGCGGTGACGATGCAGTATGCGCATGACACTGCTCGCCGACCGTGCCCCGTGTTTGTTACAACACGCAACTGAACGTCGGAGGTTTCAAGCGTCAACTTTAGGTTACAATATCTCTGGATGTAATTAACATTTTACAATGCAACAAACGGCACTGATTACGTATTTGTTTATATGTTCAGATGTGCTAACAAAACTAACGTGGTTCCATTAAAAAAACGTAGGTTTGTGTTAAAAACATACTTCAGTGCATTTTTGTATGGTTTGTATTAAACAATTACACTAGCCCCTCTCCTCACGTTCGGTCTGTGGAATCGGTTCGTCAGTATTTGATGTGGTTTACGAAATATATCCAGCGGTAATGTTAGGTGACTCACCCTGTATATCAACTGGGAGCACGTAAGGCACACTGCATGTACACGCACTGCTTAAGCCACTGTACAAGGAAACGAGACATTATTTTCTAAGCAATGGTGAACCAATTCTTATGCCATGTGTTTGTTGCTCGTTTCTGTTAGCATTGTTATTAAAATAGCACTGGTAGATTTTCCCATTTTCTATAATAATGCAATACCTTAAACCAATGTAAATTTTACGAATAAGAATTACGCCTTTTTTACAGCTAATTGGTATTTCGTTTTTTTACTTGGTAATTAGTAAAAAAATAAAAACACCTGTTATAACCGTGACCAAATAAATACCGGCAAACACCCGTTATTCAGAACTAAAATACCGTTATCGTTTTTAACATGTCGGTTTTTCCCATCCCTACTCTCCGGCTACGGTGACCCTCAGTGGGATCCACTGGCAAATCATGCTGGGCACGCCTCACCCTCGGGGATGGGATACGAATGTGCCGTAATTCAGGCACAGTTTACACAAAGCTGATACTTCTCTTTATTGCTGATGGTACCGCAGAAATTGCAGTCTAAAACACATGTATTCTTATTGTCAACGGAATATTTATTGTGTGTACTTCGCTTCTCGTTTGAGGCAGATACTTCAATCTCACACCGCTGACTCCCCTTGCCGTAATTTGCACACATCGCCTTTCTCAAGTTCAACATTTTTCTTGCACCTCCTGTCAGCTTCTCCGTCCGCACAGTCACTCATTCCTTCGTCTCACCGTTGATAATTTCAAAGACTTTAACAGGAAGCCGTCGTGGTTGCCCGCGAGGCGTCTTCCCCAGTCACGTCGGGCAAGGAAACCACCCCCACGCAGTCGCCGTGTCACTGTGGAGTGTTAGATTGCGAGCTTAGCAGACCCGTTAAATGTGGTCTCAATTCCATCTACTAATTGGGTGATTTCCTTCTTGCCTGTTGCACAGTATATCGGTCATCTGCTGCTGTATGAGACCGTGGTCAGCGACCTCCTCTCCTTCTGACTGCAGTTCTCCATGCTCGTGACACTATGCTGTGAGTAGTAACAAACTTCTGGGCTAGACTCGTCACACTTCGTCGTACTTCCAGTTCCACGATGAAAGTGAAGTCATCCAAATGTTGTCTCCGGGGACGCTGTATTGAACACCACCACAGTGCAAAGTAACTGCTCGCCGGTTGAAACACAGTGTCTTTTAAGGTTCCTTCAACTAACTCGTGTTGCGGTGCCAGCCCCATTCAGCGCCACAGTCATGCTCACTTCAGGCCCTGTGACATCCAGGTTTCTGTGCACGTCTGGGAGACCTTCCACAACGTGGTCCCGCGTTTACATTCATTTCTACTGAGCAATGAATATGTTGATTTTTATACATCTCGTCACTGAATTTTGCAGGGCAGGAGACAAGTTGCACTGCAGATGCGATTAACGAACGCAGCGGTTGTTAAAAACCTTTGTTTCATGGAACACAACGTCACAGCGACCTTCTCTCTCTGGCTAAAGCAAGCACGGTACCCAATAACGTCGACTATGTACATTTTTCAAGCGCAGTATGTTTTTCAAACCGTCTCTGTAATAAGATGCATCACCGCTCTGCAGAAAATAAAACACAAATGACATGGCTGCCGCTGTCACAAGTCGCAGCAATAGATTAGAAGGTGTAATGGATATAATTTGCAACGGTACTCGCTCGTCAAGTTCGTGCGACGTATGTCTGATGTGGAAACTTGAATTTCCAGTACTTCTGGTTGGCATGAAAAAACGACTCGACCACCGCGTAGAACTCAAAAAGCTCTTATCCCTCTCTCTACGAAACAACAACCGGATTAAATTGCCTATAAGGAAAAGCAGTTCCACCACAGTTGTTATTAAATTGTGGGCTTTGATGAAAGGTTTCTTCCAAAGAAATTAAAACCAGAACGAAATTGCTAAACGAAAAATTCAATAAAATTTATTTTTAATAGCGACTGATAATAATTACGTATTTTGTTGGCACATAGTCCATATCAGTAGTTCTTGATTAAACGTTACTGGTTTCGTCTTGTTTTTGTTATCGTCGCACTTTTGAGAATTGTTTTGTAGTCGGTACAGTATCTCACTTCAAGAAATTTCTCATGATTAGTACCATTTGTATGAAACATCCTGAAAGACTCAAGCACATGATAGTACTTATCCCTCAGTCTGAGACCTACACCAGAGAGCGTTGACAGGGATATAGTCCGCAGCTCGTGGTCGTGCGGTAGCGTTCTCGCTTCTCACGCCCGGGTCCCCGGGTTCGATTCCGGGCGGGGTCAGGGATTTTCTCTGCCTCGTGATGACTGGGTGTTGTGTGCTGTCCTTAGGTTAGTTAGGTTTAAGTAGTTCTAAGTTCTAGGGGACTGATGACCATAGATGTTAAGTCCCATAGTGCTCAGAGCCATTAGAAACCATTTGAACAGGGATATAGAGGTCGATGAAGGCTCCACCAACTTCCGTATCGGAAATCGGTAGCTGGCCAGTTATGTGGAAGAGCGGATAAGTATATTTCAACAGTCAAGTCCTCTGCACTGTGGAGCACGACAAATGTGTGGAGGAATTTTTCATTGTCGTCTAAAATCTTTGTTTAAATCCGTTAACCGTAATATTTACATTTTTGTAAGTAACCTGCTCAATAGTGTCGGCTCTAATTTCGTACCGAAAAATTACAAGAAAACCAAACAAAGAAAAATATTCATCTAGAAAAAGAATTGGGCAACAGCAAAATGGTGAAATTGACAGACTGAACTTACTGAAATGTGTTTCGCACGAAGCTTAAACGTTATCGTAGGCTTAAAAATGTCTGGTGGATAAAAGTGTTTGCAGCTGAAGGTCGAGTGTATTCTTTGATGTTTACGCAGCCACATGGTAGACAGCAGTATCACGAGAGGATGCCACTATTCATATCGTCTTCAGTTCACTGCACAGTCGGAGCTCATAAACTGAAACTTTCAAATAGTCGGCTCAATCCGCCTATAGTTATGTCAGCTGCCACAGAGGGCACTGATAACTAGAACTCCTTACCTCTTCCGCGAAGTAGAGCGCAGATGGAAATTATTCTGAATATCGCGAATAAATGGAGAACGCGGCCACGCTAAGTCCTGCAGTGCAGTTATTCCGTGCCAAAGTTAAAGCCTGCAGCTCTTCAGTTTCTGTGTTAGCACAGTTCCAATCCTTTGTTCCAGTCGACGCTTGCCGCCATTGTAGCCAGCTGCTGTCACTGAGAGATCATCGGATAGTTAAGCACCAAATGTTAAGTGTCAATCGATAGTAAATATTCCAAGCCATACTCAAACAGTTAAATACAACAGTCCTTACTGGACTTTATAGATTAGATAGTTCGTTTTCAGTATGTTAGGTTAACTTGAGTATAAGACGCGAACTCCAGTGAAACGCACCATCATTGCTCAAAGCTGACTACTGAGTGTAATTCTTTTAATAAGCGTTTATTACATGTTTCATATCGTGTTGCTCATGTAAACTATTTTAGAGATAACATCCAGTGAGCACAGTACGTTGCAAGTCCTTAAGCCAACTACCTTGTACGAAAACGATTATTTTATTGTGGGATATTCGCTTCCTACTACCTTGGGTGATGGGCGCTTGAACTTTCTTTAGTGAATAAAACATCACATACTATCTTTTCTCTAAACACAGTTTCCTCTTCCAGGACCTTTTTCTTAAATTTTATAATAGAAGTGTAACAGTACTCTTTAGCTAACACTGCTGTACACCTACCTGCAATATGGATTACTCACTGTTGCAGAAAGTGGCCAAAAGGAAACTACAGGTCTGCCGATAGTTGTGGATTTGTGCTACTAGTGGTGGCAAGTTGCGGAATTCGCGTGCTTAACAGGTGAAAGTAGCACTAGTATACAAAGCACCGTCGATCAGACACAGTAAGGTAGTTTGTAGAGTGTATACGTAAATCTAGTCGTACATACAGGGTCAATTTTTAAAATCTTAAGACAGCGAAATATCTGCGGATCGGATTAAAAAACGGAAAAATACATGTTCAGATGCTGACTTCCCTGCCACACCCCAATGGGGTGTAGTAGGGGGTATCTTTGAAGTATTAAATAGCAACATCCCATTTTTTATTGTAGAATCAGATTCTACTGGAAAAAAAGTAATTTTCGCACCTAACGCTTTTCTCGTTGCGTAATAGATGGCCCTCTAATTTGCAAATGACGCAATTGAGCTATAAAATGATATCGAGAAAAATACATTGGATCAAAAACGTAAAACCAGAAGTGTGTGACAAACGATAGTGTAGCTGTTATTATATATGCATTCATTCACTATGTGAATGCATCTCATTTTGTGCTCCTCGTTTCTTAAATACGTTACAGTGCAGGTTATTACGCTAGAAAAGGAAATTAAAATTGTTTGCATTTATGGAGAAAGAGGCAGGAATGTTGATAAAGCTGTAATCGCTTATGCTCAACGTTTTCAAAACAGAGCGCGGTTACGCGCTTTTATCGAGTGAACAGTACAACGATGTGAAAGTAATCGTCGAAGAACAGTTGTTGGAGAGAATAATGAAACTGTGATATTGGCTGCAGTGCATCATAACCCCGACATTGTTGTTGTTGTTGTTGTGGTCTTCAGTCCTGAGACTGGTTTGATGCAGCTCTCCATGCTACTCTATCCTGTGCAATCTTCTTCATCTCCCAGTATCTACTGCAACCTACATACTTCTGAATCTGCTTAGTGTATTCATCTCTTGGTCTCCCTCTACGATTTTTACCCTCCACACTGCCCTCCAATGCTAAATTTGTGATCCCTTGATGCCTCAAAACATGTCCTACCAACCGATCCCTTCTTCTACTCAAGTTGTGCCACAAACTTCTCTTCTCCCCAATCCTATTCAATACCTCCTCATTAGTTACGTGATCTACCCACCTTATCTTCAGCATTCTTCTGTAGCACCACATTTCGAAAGCTTCTATTCTCTTTTTGTCCAAACTAGTTATCGTCCATGTTTCACTTCCATACATGGCTACACTCCATACAAATACTTTCAGAAACGACTTCCTGACACTTAAATCTATACTCGATGTTAACAAATTCCTCTTCTTGAGACACGCTTTCCTTGCCATTGCCAGTCTACATTTTATATCCTCTCTACTTCGACCATCATCGGTTATTTTACTCCCTAAATAGCAAAACTTCTTTACTACTTGAAGTGTCTCATTTCCTAATCTAATTCCCTCAGCATCACCCGACTTAATTTGACTACATTCCATTATCCTCGTTTTGCTTTTGTTGATGTTCATCTTATATCCTCCTTTCAAGACACTGTCCATTCCGTTCAACTGCTCTTCCAAGTCCTCTGCTGTGTCTGACAGAATTACAATGTCATCGGCGAACCTCAAAGTTTTTACTTCTTCTCCATGAATTTTAATACCTACTCCGAATTTTTCTTTTGTTTCCTTTACCGCTTGCTCAATATACAGATTGAATAACATCGGGGAGAGGCTACAACCCTGTCTTACTCCTTTCCCAACCACTGCTTCCCTTTCATGCCCCTCGACTCTTATAACTGCCATCTGGTTTCTGTACAAACTGTAAATAGCCTTTCGCTCCTTGTATTTTACCCCTGCCACCTTCAGAATTTGAAAGAGAGTATTCCAATCAACATTGTCAAAAGCTTTCTCTAAGTCTACAAATGCTAGAAACGTAGGTTTGCCTTTTCTTAATCTTTCTTCTAAGATAAGTCGTAAGGTCAGTATTGCCTCACGTGTTCCAACATTTCTACGGAATCCAAACTGATCTTCCCCGAGGTCGGCTTCTACCAGTTTTTCCATTCGTCTGTAAAGAATTCGCGTTAGTATTTTGCAGCTGTGACTTATTAAACTGATAGTTCGGTAATTTTCACATCTGTCAACACCTGCTTTCTTTGGGATTGGAATTATTATATTCTTCTTGAAGTCTGAGGGTATTTCGCCTGTCTCATACATCTTGCTCACCAGATGGTAGAGTTTTGTCATGAGTGGCTCTCCCGAGGCCATCAGTAATTCAAATGGAATGTTGTCTACTCCCGGGGCCTTGTTTCGACTCAGGTCTTTCAGTGCTCTGTCAAACTCTTCACGCAGTATCTTATGTTCCATTTCGTCTTTATCTACATCCTCTTCCATTTCCATAATATTGTCCTCAAGTACATCGCCCTTGTACAAACCCTCTATATACTCCTTCCACCTTTCTGCCTTCCCTTCTTTGCTTAGAACTGGGTTGCCATCTGAGCTCTTGATATTCATACAAGTGGTTCTCTTCTCTCCAAAGGTCTCTTTAATTTTCCTGTAGGCAGTATCTATCTTACCCCTAGTGAGACAAGCCTCTACATCCTTACATTTGTCTTCTAGCCATCCCTGCTTAGCCATTTTGCACTTCCTGTCGATATCATTTTTGAGACGTTTGTATTCCTTTTTGCCTGCTTCATTTACTGCATTTTTATATTTTCTCCTTTCATCAATTAAATTCAATATTTCTTCTGTTACCCAAGGATTTCTATTAGCCCTCGTCTTTTTACCTACTTGATCCTCTGCTGCCTTCACTACTTCATCCCTCAGAGCTACCCATTCTTCTTCTACTGTATTTCTTTCCCCCATTCCTGTCAATTGTTCCCTTATGCTCTCCCTGAAACTCTCTACAACCTCAGGTTCTTTCAGTTTATCCAGGTCCCATCTCCTTAAATTCCCACCTTTTTGCAGTTTCTTCAGTTTCAATCTGCAGTTCATAACCAATAGATTGTGGTCAGAATCCACATCTGCCCCAGGAAATGTCTTACAATTTAAAACCTGGTTCCTAAATCTCTGTCTTACCATTATATAATCTGTCTGATACCTTTTAGTATCTCCAGGATTCTTCCAGGTATACAGCCTTGTTTTATGATTCTTGAACCAAGTGTTGGCTATGATTAAGTTATGCTCTGTGCAAAATTCTACAAGGCGGCTTCCTCTTTCATTCCTTCCTCCCAATCCATATTCACCTACTATGTTTCTTTCTCTCCCTTTTCCTACTGACGAATTCCAGTCACCCATGACTATTAAATTTTCGTCTCCCTTCACTACCTGAATAATTTATTTTATCTCGTCATACATTTCATCTATTTCTTCATCATCTGCAGAGGTAGTTGGCATATAAACTTGTACTACTGTAGTAGGCATGGGCTTTGTGTCTATCTTGGCCACAATAATGCGTTCACTATGCTGTTTGTAGTAGCTAACCCGCACTCCTATTTTTTTATTCATTATTAAACCTACTCCTGCATTACCCCTATTTGATTTTGTTTTTATAACCCTGTAATCACCTGACCAAAAGTCTTGTTCCTCCTGCCACCGAACTTCACTAATTCCCACTATATCTAACTTTAACCTATCCATTTCCCTTTTTAAATTTTCTAACTTACCTGCCCGATTAAGGGATCTGACATTCCACGCTCCGATCCGTAGAACGCCAGTTTTCTTTTTCCTGATAACGACGTCCTCCTGAGTAGTCCCCGCCCGGAGATCCGAATGGGGGACTATTTTACCTCCGGAATATTTTACCCACGAGGACGCCATCATCATTTAATCATACAGTAGAGCTGCATGTCCTCGGGAAAAATTACGGCCGTAGTTTCCCCTTGCTTTCAGCCGTTCGCAGTACCAGCACAGCAAGGCCGTTTTGGTTAATGTTACAAGGCCAGATCAGTCAATCATCCAGACTGTTGCCCCTGCAACTACTGAAAAGGCTGCTGCCCCTCTTCAGGAACCACATGTTTGTCTGGCCTCTCAACAGATACCCCTCCGTTGTGGTTGCGTTCGCCAGTGGTCGCTTCAGTATATACACAGGAGCTTGTTCTCCGACGAATCGACCATAAATCGATACAACATGCATAACTGTAATGTGGAAAATCCACGCTGGTAGAGTATCAGCGTTCGTGAAATGTGAATGTTTGGTGTGGAATAATTGCTGACAAACTCATTGGTACATGCTTTATCGATGGCACCTTAAACGGTGGTTAATATCGAACATTCTTGGAGGACGATCTTCTAGTATTGCTTGCAGATCTTCCCTTGGACGTGTGATAAACAATGAGGTTTCAACATATTGGTTGTCCAGCACAGGAGGTATTACATCGCCTGAACAACCGTCTGTGAATAGGAAGAGGCTGTCCAGTGTCTTGGCCTGCAAGATTGCCAGATATTACATCGCCTGACTTTGAGGGATTACTTGAAGAGTGAAGTTTATAATAACGGGCCAACAATACGAGATAACATGATTCAGCATATCAAAAATGTATGTCAGCAAATTACATCGGAAATACTTCTCAGTTGGTAGAATCATTCGATGAGTAGATAAATAAGTACACCGGAGTGGGTCGTGATACTTGTGAGCATTTACTGCGAAATAATTCTTACAAATAGTGACTTCGCTAGTGAGAGGACGTACCTCAAACAAGCTTCATTCACAATTACTAACACGTCTTGTTTGTTCTTTTTTGAACCGTTGGATTTTTCTCGAGATAATACCGGTTGGGAACTCAACTGTGTTATTTGCCGGTTACAACGCTATGTATTGCGCAACGAAGTAAGTGTTACATCCAAAGCTTAATTATTTTTCCCATAGAATCTGAATTTGCTGACAGCAGTGGCCGAGCGGTTCTAGGCGCTTCAGTCTGGAACCGTGCGACCGCTACGGTCGCAGGTTCGAATCCTGCCGCGGGCATGGATGTGTGTGATGTCCTTAGATTAGTTAGGTTTAAGTAGTTGTAAGTTCTAGGGGACTGATGACATCAGGTGTTAAGTCCCATAGTGCTCAGAGCCATCTGAACCATTTTTTAACCGAATTTACAATCAAATTGAATGTCCCTATTTGAGATTTCAACAACAACTTAGTGACGGCTAATGAATTTAACCGACGTGAACGGAGGACAACTGCCTGTGCGTCTATACTTCTAACAAAAGATCTACTCTCAAATAATTCAACAGTCCTGAAGACGGAAGTAATAAAAATAAAAAAAAACTGAATAATTCTGAAGTGAAGTTAAAAACCTTCTGAGTTGCTAGGCTGCCTCATATTTCTTCTATACGATCTCGTTTCGTCTCGTGTGCTGGGATCTTCTTCAGGATCTTGTTGTGTCCACGGTTGACTGCCGTTATTGTTGTGATCTTCAGTCCAAAGCCTGGTTTTATGCCGGTCTCCATGCCTGTCTATCCACTCCTAGTCTGCATAACTTCCGTAAGCTGTATTCTATTTACTGTACTCTAATTTGGTATCTTTCTTCCTTCTTTTTGTCTGAACTGTCATTTATCCACGTTTTACTTCCGTAAAAGGCTACATTTCAAACAACTGCCTTCAGAAAAGACTTCCTAATGCGTAAATACGTGATCTATGTTAACGATGTTATCTTTTTCAAAAACTTTTTCCTTGCTACTGACAGTCTACATTCTTATGTCCTATCAACTTCGGCCGTAGTCAGTTTTTTTTTACCTAAATAACTAAAGTCGTCTACTACTTTTACGTCTCATTTCCTAATCTAATTCCCCCAGTATCGCCTCATCTAGTTTCACTACAATCCAACTACCCTTGTGTTACTTTCGGTATTATTCATCTTAGAACCACTTATCAAAACACTATCAGTTCCGTCCTCTTCCCACCTTGATGTTTTCAATTCTTCGCAATGAATTTTAATTCCATTTTCATATTTTTCCTTAGTTTCCTTCACAACATACTCATTACACAAACTGGGAAACATCGTGGTTACTCTACAAACCTGTCTCACTCTGTTTGGAACTATCGTTTTCTTTTCATGTCCTTTAACTAATTTACTCTTTTCCTTAGTATAATTCAGTGTCTCGTGCATTAACGAAGTACCTACATTGCGCCTTGTTTTGCTTAGTTGATCCTCTGCTGCCCTCTCTACTTTTTTCTAAAGTTACCCATTCGTCTGGTTTTGTATTCCTTTCCATCTTTCCAGTCAATCACTGCGTAATGTTGCCTTTAGAACCTACGGAAATCTGGTTCCTTCGACTTATCTATGTCCCATCTCATTAAATCGTATCTTTCAACGTTTGCTTAGTTTTTACTTTGCAGTTCATAGCCAATAAATGAGTTCAGATCGACCTTTATGACTGTTTAACAGTTTGAATTCCAGTTTATAAACTCTTGTCTACAAAATTACACTTTTCTATCTCCACGTTTCTCCCATGTATACAAATTTCTGTCATGAAACTTAAATCAAATGTAAGCACTTGTTAAATTTGTATCTGTGCGTAATTCTACCAGGTAGCTTTCCCTTTCATTGCTTTCCTCTAGTCAACGTCACTTAGTTTTCCTTTTCTTCCTTTCCTGTTATTACATTCGAGTCACTTATCACAATTAAATTTTCTCCCTTAAGGAACTTACAAATTTCCTTTATTTCGTTACACATTCTTTCAATCTCTTCATCATTTGCAGCGTTACTGCCTATATTAACTTGTACTACTGATGCAGGTGCTGATTGCTTGTCTATCTGGGCTGCTGTAATGCGTTCACTGTGCTGTTCATAGTAACTAAAAGACATTCTTACTTTCTTATTCATTATTAGACCTACTCTTACATTTCTCCTATTTGATTTTGTGGTGATAATCTTGTAGTCAGTTGGCCAGAATTTCTGTTCGTCTTTGCTTTCGCAATTCCTAATTCTCACTATATCTAACTTCACCCTATCAATTACTCTTAAAGTACTCGAACATACCTCCTCGAGTAAGCCCTGGAACGCCACTTTTAGTTTTCGATGATGACGACATCCCCCTGAGAAATCCCTGTTCGAAGATCTAAATGGGGGCTATGTTACTCAAGATGATGCCATTATCATTAAATCATACACTAGAGTTGCAGGGAACTGAGAAAAATAACGGCTGTAGTTTCGCACTGCTTTCAGCCGTTGTCGGCACCAATATGGCAAGACCATGATGGTTAATGCTACAAAACTAGATCAGTTAACCATCCATACTGTAGCCCCTGCAACTGCTCAAAAGGCTGCTGCCGCTCTACAGGAACCACATGTTGAATTTTTCTAAGGAACGAAAACTATTTGGCAAATTTTGACGTCGATCGACTACGTATCGGATGCATAGTGCAAACAGTGAAGGTTGCATCGATAAGAAGCCTGTTGCAGCATGTTAGCCTCTCATGGGTTTTTCCTAGTATGTAACACTTTTACCCTTGCTCGATAAAAGCACAAGGACTTCGTTTCTTCTGTAGATACAGTTCATGAGAATGAATGCGTCCGATGTGATGGTGGGACCAACGATCCTTATTTCATGTTGCGCTCTTCTATAAGTACTCCGTTTGGAACTAAATGCCACTAATATCCTTCTACTGTGAATAAATACATAAATCAAAAAGGTTTTGCATCACCCCGGATCCCAGAAATCCTGAAGATAGACGTTGACTGTGGATATTGTGTCAGACACAGTCGCTGTGACTGTTCAGAACTCACTGTATGAAGCGTTTTGTGGAAGAACAGGAAATATTAAGATATGAACCATTTTGAACGGAAACATCATATGAGGATGTTATCTACACACATCAAAAAAAGTTTTCCATCATCCCGGTACCCGGAACTCCTGGTTCCTTTGACTGTTCAGAGATGTCACTAAACCCACCAAAGATGTAAACAACCATGCGTGAGCAGCGCCTATTAGGCGGAGGGAGTCCGACAGCCGATCACTTCCGGTCATTCCATCAGGAAGGAGGTACACGGTCGTGTTGTCTGTAGTTCAACCCTGCCTAGACGGTCAATAACGTGGTTAGATTGCGTCTGCATTGTTACTTTGCGCCAGGAACGGATCTCAACAAGGGAACTGTCCAGGCGTCTCGGAGTGAACCAAAGCTATATTGTTCGGACGTGGAGGAGATACAGAGAGACACGAACTGTCGATATCATGCCTCGCTCAGGCCGCCCAAGGCTACTACTGCAGTGGATGACCGCTACCTACTGGTTATGGCTCAGAGGAACCCTGACAGCAACGCCACCATGTTGAATAATACTTTTCGTGCAGCCACAGGATGTGTTTCGACTCAAACTGTGCGCAGTAGGCTGCATGATGGGCAGTTTCACTCCCGACTTCCATGGCGAGGTCATCTTTGCAACCACGAAACCATGCAGCGCGTACAGATGGGCTCAGCAACATGCCAAATGGACCGCTCTGGACTGGCATCACGTTCTTTCAGCCATGAGTGTCGCATATGCTTCCAACCAGACAATCGTCGGAGACGTGTTTGGAAGCAACCCGATCAGGCTGAACGCTTTAGACACACTATCCAGCGAGTGCAGCAAGGTGGAGGTTCCCTGCTGTTTTGGGGTGGCATTATGTGGGGCCGACGTACGCCGCTGGTGGTCATGGAAGGTGCCGTAACGGCTGTATGACGGGTGAATGCCATCCTCCGACCGATAGTGCAACCAAATCGGCAGCGTATTGGCGAGGCATTCGTCTTCATGGACGACAATTCGCGCCCCCATCATGCACATCTTGTGAATGACTTCCTTCAGGTTGAAACGTCCCCTTTGAACATTTATATACGACTGTGCTTAAACTGACACACAATATTTTTTAGCGCAACGCAATCTGACTTTCAGAAATCCCTACAAAGGAATGGACCTAACTAACATTAACCTGTACCTTTCACAACAGCCTACTTACAAGGTTAACGACATCGCTCGACTAGAGTGGTCAGCATGTTCTCCAGACATGAACCCTATCGTACATGCCTGGGATAGATTGAAAAGGGCTGTTTATGGACGACGTGACCCACCAACCATTCTGAGGGATCCACGCCTCATCGCCTTTGAGGAGTGGTTAAATCTGGACGAACAGTGCCTTGATGAACTCGTGGATAGTATGCCACGATGAACACAGGCATCCATCAACGCAAGAAGACGTGCTACTGGGTATTCCAGGTACCGGTGTGTACAGCAATGTGGACCACCACCTCTGAAGGTATCTCTGTATGGTGGTACAACATGCAATGTGTGGTTTTCATGAACAATAATAAGGGCGGAAACGATGTTTATGTTGATCTCTATTAGAATTTTCTGTACAGGTTCCGAAACTCTCGGAACCGAGGTGATGTAAAACTTTCTTTTGATATGTGTATTTCCTTTGTTTTATACACTTGTCTGTTCATTCAAATTCTTCATATTAATTTTTGTCTCTAAGCCCCGAGTTAAAAATTGTATAAGTTATTTATAAAACAAAACATTTGTTTTCGTAACGAACTATTTTACAACCAACAGTAACGAAAATAGAAAAAATTAAGTGAAATGGAAGAGTGAGAATTTTACGCCTGTTTAGAGAATAAGACACTAATAATCACGAATGTAAATAACTGTTGCACATTGTACTTTGTCCGATGAAGTTTCAACAGTAAGACTTAGGAGAGTAAGTTCTAGGTCTCCTGATACTTGTTAGATATCCAATAACACCAACAAAATATTTGGTGGAGGAACTGGTACGTGGTAGTGTAATTATTTCCAGTACTAATTAAAAAGCCGGCCGCGGTGGTCTAGCGGTTCTGGCGCTGCAGTCCGGAGCCGCGGGACTGCTACGGTCGCAGGTTCGAATCCTGCCCCGGGCATGGGTGTGTGTGATGTCCTTAGGTTAGTTAGGTTTAAGTAGTTCTACGTTCTAGTGGACTTATGACCTAAGATGTTGAGTCCCATAGTGCTCAGAGCCATTTTTGAATTAAAAAACATATTATCAGTAAAACTATATGTCGGAGTAAGTAACATATACACTTTCTGCTACTTATTGGGGGAAAAAATGAGATGAAGAGTACCGTAGATATATTTGTCAAATGCTGCTTATGTTGTCACTTTTATAACGTCACAAGTCCCTTTCCTATCAGTGACATCATCACTCTTATAAGTAGTGTCATCACTCTTAACAACGACATCATCATGTGACTAGCCACGCCCCCTTTTTCCCTTCCCTATTCTCCAGCCAACCACATTTCAAAGTCATGCAAGTGGGAAATTTAAAAGATCCAAGATGACAGAACTAGCTGATAGTGCTTTGTATCCACTCCCGTTCCCTCTCCATCTTTCAAGATAATCACAGTGCAGTGTTAAAATGAAACAACCAGTCAGAATGTAGATGCAAGTTTCACTTCAGTTTGAGCCAAGTTAAAAACTATGCATTATTTGCGAAACTTTCACTTAAGAGTCAAATCTGTTTGTGTAAAATGGCGTAAGATGTTTACCTATGATGTGTGTGCACTTAGGTAGATACCTCCGTAATTAGTCAGTGAAGCTGTTTACATAAAATGGGACAAGATGAACTGCTCTAGCGCGCGCGCGCCACGGGCACACACACACACACACACACACACACACACACACACACACACACTCATAAAAACATACATCCGTATATGTGAGAGTCAAGATGGTCAAGAAAAGGGTGCCCACTATTCTCTTTGCCCTGAACACCATTCCTTCATTATCTTACAGGGTGGCCAACATCGCCCTTGGGGAAAACCATTCCCCTCGGGGTAATGATGGTTACCCAAGTGGGAATGATGACCACCCAGCGGAAACGATGCTGTATTGCTAAGGAAAGTCATACTGAAAAACCCAGTATATGTAATATTTGTACTACTACGTCGAAACCAAAAACACTGAAAATTGAACACGCATGGCGGTCATCTAATGGGTCTGGGTCGGCAACTGTGTACTTTCATAGACCTGTTGCGACTACATTACTACATTACCTGAAGACATTGTTAAATATGAATCTTCATCTACATGTACATCTACATACATAGTCCGCTAGATATCGGAGGGTGCTACGTAACCTCACTGGTCATTTCCTTTCCTGTATCCCTCACAAACAAAGCGAGGGAAAACGACTGTCTAAAGGCCTCTGTACGAGCCCTAATTTCTCTCATTTTATGTCCGTATTCAGTACGTGGAATGTACGTTGGCGGCAGCAGAATCGATCTGCAGTCTTCCTCAAATTCCTGTTCTCTAAATTCCCGCATAATGCCTCGCGAAAAGAGCGTCATCTTCCCTCCAGGCATTCCCGTTTGAGTTCACGGAGCATTTCCGTAATAGCTGCGTGCTGATCGAACCTACCGGCCTCTGAATTTCCTTGAACGACTTCCTTTAATGCGACCTGATGGTGATTCCAGACAGTCGAGCAATACTCAATAATGTCACACTAGGTTTCTACAGACTGTCTTGTTTATAGATTAACTACAATTTCGCAAAATTCTCCCAATGGAACGACGTCGAGCGGTAGCCTTCCGGGCTGCCAACCTGACATGCTCTGAAACGTTATGTCTAGATGTTTAATCAGTGTGACTGTGTCAAGTAGCATATTGTTGTTGTTGTTGTGGTCTTCAGTCCTGAGACTGGTTTGATGCAGCTCTCCATGCTACTCCATCCTGTACAAGCTTCTTCATCTCCCAGTACCTACTGCAGCCTACATCCTTTTGAATCTGCTTAGTGTATTCATCTCTTGCTCTCCCTCTACGATTTTTACCCTCCACGCTGCCCTCCAATGCTAAATTGGTGATCCCTCGATGTCTCAGAACATGTCCTACCAACCGATCCCTTCTTCTAGTCAAGTTGTGCCACATGCTCCTCTTCTCCCCAATTCTATTCAATACCTCCTAATTATCTATGTGATCTACCCATCTAATCTGCAGCATTCTTATGTAGCACCACATTTCGAAAGCTTCTATTCTCTTCTTGTCTAAACTATTTATCGTCCATGTTTCACTTCCACACATGGCTACACTCCATACAAATACTTTCAGAAACGACTTCCTGACACTTAAATCAATACTCGAAGTTAACAAATTTCTCTTCTTCAGAAACGCTTTCCTTGCTTATTACTAACTCTGTATTCGAACGTTGCAGGATTGTTTTTACTACTCATCCGCATTAACATGTGTATTTCTATTTTCAGACTAAGCTGCCAATCATGACACCAACTAGGAATTCTGTCTGAGACATACTGTACATCCTTCCAGTAATTCAACGACTATACCTTCCGGTACACTACTGCGTCATCAGTGAAGAGACCCAATCTGTCCGTCAGATCACTTATGTACACAGAGAATAAGAGCAGTCCTATCAAACTTCCCTGAAGCATTCCTGACAATAACCTTGTATCTGGTGAGCACTCGCCGCCGATGACAATGCACTGGACTCTATGAGCAAAAAAGTCACATACAGTGGAACCTAATCCATATGCTCGGATCTTCATCATCAGTCTGCAGCGGGGACACCATGTCAAACGCTTGCCGGAAATGTAGGAATGTCAAAAATACGCTTTGCCCTCCATCGATGGTTTGTACGACATCATGTCAGAAAAGGGCATGCTAAGTTTCGCACGAGCGATGCTTTCTAAATCCGTGCTGATTTGTGGACAGAAACCTTCCTGTCTCTAGGAAATTTATTATGTTCGAACTCAGAATGTGTTCAAGAATTCTGCAGCAAACCGATGTTAAGGCTATCGGTCTCTAATTATGCGGGTTCGTTCTTTTGCCTTGCCTATATACAGCAATCACCTACGCTAGAGACTTTGCCCTGGGCGAGAGATTCGCTGTAAATGCAAAAAAGTAACGGGCCAATGGCTCAGTCGATGCGACAGTCAAACGATGATATGTTTGGACGATCCTCCTAAGTGAATGATTTCTTAAACGCAAAATTTATAACTTCGGCTTTCTGTTTGCTGTCTTCTGTTACCACACCAGGTTGGTTGACGAGTGACTGCCCTGGTTGGTAGTTTTACATATGGCCAGAATTTTTTCGTTTTCTCGGAGGGATCTTTCGCTAAGGTTTGAGGGTGGAAGTTGTTGATTATCGCACTCATCTTCTTACGGACGCTTCAGTTTCTTCTAACTGTCGTCTGTCGACATTTGCAAGAGTACAACAATCTCTGTTTCCTTAGCATTTTCCATCCTTAATCGACTTGCTTGGCACTCTTCTGCCGCATCTGGAAATATATTCAAGTCTTGAGGGGCACATTACTCTACATTTGTTGTCGTTGTGAACGTTATTGATTTTTAGTAAGTTACAATTGAGCGCTTCGCAACAAATACGACCCTGTCAAAAATTTACGTTTTTCAGCAGAGTGAAAAAGCTTTCTGAATATTTGTATAGCGTCTTGTCAATCATATTTTTTATGTGGCTTCTTGAGAATGTCTACAACTTTTTATGACACTGTACTAATTTAACTTTCAGTCTACCTAATAAGATTTATCTTCAGATTACAGTCCTCACTGACACAGGCTGTTTTTGTCACAAAATGTAGCTGGGAGTATGAAGGATTGACTCGATAGGCGCAATTACTTTATAAATCTTTTAACATTCTGATTTTTTACAGAATAAAAGATTAAATTACATTAAAGATACACAGAATTGATCAAATAAATGTTCACTGGTCCTCTCCACTAATGTTGTCAGATTCAGTCATATCCAAGTTCGGCACATCCTCTTCCTCTCCACAGTCAATCAGTGTTTTCAAAAGTTTTGCCAATCAAATAAGGAAAAAGCGCCTTGACATCTTGAACTTTCGACTTCTTCTTCTTGGGTACACTGTTGTAAATCTGACTGAAAGGTTAACTCCTGTGGAAGCTTCACTTTGTTGCGAAATGCAACCGATCGCCAACGTTGTGTATGTGTGTCCTGCACAAAACTGTAGCTCGTGGATGCCTCAGTTTTATTCAGCTATGGCCCTTTCAATTTAACCGCTTTTTTCACAGATTGTTTGAAGTAGTTGTCTACAGCCTCTTTCATGCTGAATCACATTGAATGGTGTACTTTCCAGAAGCGGAAAACCGTATAATGTTTTCGAGATGTAATTACTGCACCCCAGTCATCAGGTACTACAATGACCTGATTCTGTTTCTTACATGAAATTAAGGAGAAATCTTTTCCCATGGGGAAGATGAAAATTATTCTGTTGAACATTTTCAGGCTGTGTACTACAGTACACAGAAAATACATGGTGACAACATTTTTGTTCTGACCAGCGCTTCCATCTGAAATCGAAACTAAATCTGTCTCTCCAAATATTGCATATTTTTTAAGTAACGAAACAATATAAAGAAGTCACTTCGTTCTGCTCCCTCTTGGCAATTCCTTTTTGATTTGTAAACATTATTGCTTCATTGCTGGCAAGGGCATGGACGCCAAAAACATAATACCATAGCTGTCACACGTAATGTATTGCATAAGTTGTTAGCTGAGGTACAGGAAAGTTTTGCATGTAACCGATAGATACAACTGTCATTAACACCTGCCTGAAGAGTCTTTTTAGATCATGAAAAGCTTCTGCTTTTCTTAAGTGAACTTCTACTTGAACAGTCAGTCCGTATTTGTTACTGGTGCTAGCAGCAGGTATCTGTTTGTCTATAGCGTTCACAGTTAGAACCGCGGATATCCAAACGAAACAATGAAGGAACTAAACACCTCATGGTAGAGATTGCAGGACACGTCCAGAAAAACTTCGTACGTTTTCTCCAAAGTTACAATATCAGACAGATATCTTTCGGACAAATTCTTACGAATTAGCAATGAAAAATCTTTGATTGAAATAAAGTTACGTGATGTTCAATAAGTTCTCTGAGTGGCCGACGAATTGCACGGGGTGTGTTATCGTGCTTTCCTCTCATATCCCTTGCAGATCCGTTGTTTGAGTTCAGATATTATTGGACAGTTCGTAGTCGGTCTCGAGAGATTGAAAAGCTATGAATGCCTCTCTACAAAGAGGTAACTCTGTAGTAGTAGCTTCAGCAGTCACTCGGACTTGAAAATAAAAAGAAATGTTGTGTGAAAAAGGGTTGCTGGACACTGAATCGGTGACATCGCCATCTCTTGTTCCATCTTCACCCAGTACTTTGTGTGATCTTCTTTGTTTCACATTACCAACAGTGATAAGACTGGCCAAAAATAAGGCTTGTGCATTTCTTGTCTTCTTCCTATAGAACTCTGAGAAAAGCGTTGTCTGTGTTCGGTTGTAGTAGTCTGAAAGCGCCACAGTCTTTTGCATCTGCAACCAAAGGAAGCGGACGTCAGGTCACCCACATACCCACCCATCAAGAAAATCAGATGGAAAAATTTACTGGTGAAAATAAAGAATGTAGACAGTAATTAACTACAGTCATCTCCAACATGTTTGGCCTTAAGTTAAAATTATAATTTGTCTATCTTCTGTTGAAAATCAACTCCTTCTTCAAATGATGCATTTCATCATAAATATTGAAATTTCGTTATTTGTTCTACCGTTTTCCCATTTGTTAAGCACCGCAATACTAAGTGGATGGGGACATTATGCCCACCGTTTGAAAATAGCGCAATCTAATCAGTTACTTTGTATTTCAAAATATTGAAAAAGTTATTGTTTAAATTTTTCAGTTAAACTTAACCCAAAAATTTTAGTCTTAGTACTGGATGTCACTTCCCAAGCGCATGTGCCTAGTATGTGGGAGACCTGGGTTTGGATCCGGGAACGGCACAAGTTTTCAACTTGTCCCACTCATATAAATCAATGGCCAGTGGTAGCTGATGTCTTTAATTCCCTTGTGTTTTATTTATTTATTTTTAGTTTTAACGATGGGAATAAAGTATCCCCCCGTCGATAGTACATGTATTCGAAAGTGCCTTGATCTTGCTAAGATTTTACTAGAAGACATCTTCGGCTCCTGGTACTCAGACATACGTATAATAAGTATGTTGTTAATATAAATCAACAACAATAAACAACTTTTGTGTTTTTTTTCAGTTTCTTTTTAGCGTGGACGAAAGAACCCTTCTCCTCCTTCCGCGTTATGGAAATGCGTTGGTATAGCAAGGGTTAAAATTTTGGACATAATTTTGGTTTCCCCATAAAATGCCGTGGAAGTAAAGAGCTTTTAGTAAGAGATAGGTGGAGAGGGACCACAGAAGAAAATGAAAATTGGTGGACGGAGTCTCACGAGCTGCCCGGAGATGATGAAGGCCCCACACGTTCCGCCCTTTCGGAGACAAATCTGATGGCGGGGCCCGCGTATTAAGGGATTAGCTGCCGCTGGGCGTGGCTTCCGCCCGCGCTGATCACGGCTCCACCCCCGCCTACACGTAATCCGCCGCGGCTTTTAAAAATGCCGTCAGACATAATGTAGATTGCGGCTCTCCCCTTCATAAGACGTAACAGGTTCCGCAGGAGGTTGCCTCGAGTTTCTGAGGAACGCGAGCAAGGACGGCCGCTGCGAAAAAAAGTGTACGGAAGATGTAATTAGTCACAGTTTTGTGGAGGAGCGCATAAAGGCGCAGCGGGGCTCTTTGTACAGTAGCTTTTTCCGCCATCCGCGGGAGAGAATTACGGGAAAAGGGCCGGCCATCGGCCATCTTCCGGAGCGCCGGCCACGTCAAGGGAGAAAAGGCCCCGCAAAAGAACGCCGAATAAAAGGCGCATAAAAGAGATAAACATTAAGTTTTTCCCCGGCGGGGCCGCGCACACAGGGCAAGGCGAGCGCGGAAAGGGATGCGTCTTTCACGTAATTACCGGCACAAAATGGCGGCGGATGCAAAACGGAGCGGCGCCGGCCGGGAAGGGCCAGCGAGCTATTCATCAGAATTATTGTAGCATGTGTGTATGCCCGGTACTCCTATTAAGGATGCGGTTAGGCGGCGACCAAAGATGAGGAGCTGAGCTGGCCCGGCGGGGCTGATTACAGAGAGGAGAGCAGAGGAGAGAAGTCCGCGCCGCGGAAAGGAGCCGCCCATTAAGAGATGAAAGTGCGCCGATTCGGCCGGCTTCTTTCGGCCGGCGGCAAATCATAATGGCCGGCCCGCAGCCGCCGCCCCGGCAGGCGCCCGAGCTCCCTCCGCCCTCGCGTGACTCGGCGTGTGATCGGCTGTACGCCCCCAAACACGTCGTATCTGCGGTTTAATATTTCTATACATTACAATAACGACACGCGGGCAGATGGGAAGGGGGTCAGAAGTCACGGGGGACACTAAACCCCCATTCCTAATCCAAAACCAATCTTAAAGAAATGTATTTCATCCACTAACGAAGTAGCTTCCAAGGCGCTTGTTCGACCGAGTCTTGAGTATATGTCATGAATCAGGAGCCCTTACCGAGTAGCACTGATAGAGGACAGAACACCCTACGAAGAGCGGCACGTTGCCTCACAGGATCGACTAGTCAAGACATACTTAAGGCACTCCAGTGGCAGCCGCTTATGGACTTGTAGTCCGGGGTGATATGTTACAATACAGCATCACCGGTCTATTGCGGTCTAACTGTGTTGGTGAGCCAGTACATTTCCACTGTGCAGTGACTGCGTCACTGCAATTCACTTTGGAGGTGTGGCGGTGGGACTTGTAGTCCCGTGCCACCCTCTGACGGTGATAGTACTACATGAGTCAGGCAGGAAATTTTGCCTAACATGGGCAGGTGAAGGTGTGGCGGTGGGACTTGTAGCCCCGTACCGTGTGGTATGCGTAGCCGCTTCTTTTTTTTTAAAATGGACTTGTAGTCCGAGGTGATAGGTTACAATACAGCATCACCGGTCTGTACGAGAGGCGTTGTACATAAGGGACAGGTTTGCTGTTAAAACTGCGAGAGCGTATTTTCGTGGACTAGTCGCACAAGCGTATTCCTTCTTTCCAAATGTTGTTGTTGTTGTTGTTGTTGTTGTTGTGGTCTTCACTCCTGAAACTGGTTTGATGCAGCTCTCCATGCTACTCTATCCTGTGCAAGCTTCTTAATCTCCCAGTACCTACTGCAGCCTACATCCTTCTGAATCTGCTTAATGTATTCATCTTTTGGTCTCCCTATACGATTTTTACCCTCCACGCTACCCTCCAATGCTAAATGTAACTTAGATTAAGTAGTGTGTAAGCTTAGGGACCGATGACCAAAGCAGTTTGGTCCCATAAGATGTTGCCACAAATACACAAAATCTATTTTTTTCTATGCGAAGGCAATACAGTGCAGCAAAGTCTTAGAAATGTAAAATATTGCTTTCGAGTCCGTTTTGACCAACCCATTGTTGAAAGAGTTACAGAAATGATTATGAGCTATCGCCACTGCACAATCAGAGGAGTCTCTGAAGAGGTTGACAAATAATATTTTTATATACCATAATATTATTTCGAATGTTTTCTGTAGGAAAAGTATGACGCAAAATTTGTTGCAAAATTGTTGGATTTCGAATCAAACAGAGCTGACTGAAAGTTACTGTCGAGTCTGTAAGTGAAGTCGACAACGATATGGAACTACTGAAAAGAGTCATAACAGCTGATGAAACGTGGGTGCACGGATATGACGTCGAAAATAAGACTCAATAGTCCCAGTGAAAGCATTCTGGATCGCAAAGACCGAAAAACTTGTCGCTTCCGGTCAAATGTGAACGTTATGCTCAGCATGATCTTCGACTCTAACGGTATAGCGCACCAAGAGCTTTCTGCCACAAGATCGAACTGTCAGTAAGGAGTACTACTTGCCGTTTGCGTGAAGCGTTCCGAAAAAAAAGTCCGAATCTGTGGTGAAACCAACTACGATTTTTACCCAACTATGAAGTAACTGCTCACGCTTCGTAGCTTGTTCGTTAGTTTTTGGCCAAAAGCAGTTCTGTAACGATTCTCTAGCAACAATTTTTTTTATGTCTCCAAAAGTAGAGAAAACCTTAAAGGGCCACTGTTTTACAACCATTGATGACATTTAAAAAGTATCGGTGAGACAGCTAAAAGCTATCCCTAAAATCGAGCTCCAGAAGTGTTTTCGGGACTGGAAAAAGCACTGATATCCAAACGAGGCTATAGTGAAGGGAATACCATTATGTAGACAAAGAAATAATATTCCTTCAAACTAACACAATTCCTGTTTCTTCGACAAGTTTTTGTTAGGTAGTTTCCTTGTCTGTTTGTTCGGTACAAATTTTGCAAAATGGTTCAAATGGCTCTGAGCACTATGCGACTTAACTTCTGAGGTCATCAGTCGCCTAGAACTTAGACGTAATTAAACCTAACTAACCTAAGGACATCACACACATCCATTTCCGAGGCAGGATTCGAACCTGCGACCGTAGCGGTCGCTCGGCTCCAGACTGCAGCGCCCAGAACCGCACGGCCACTCCGGCCGGCAGAAATGTTGCAACTGATATTGAACTAACTTCCCGATGAGCTAGAGACCTGCAACACTCATAGCCCAGAACCTGATGACAATGCTACATTACTCGCTTTCCTGCCTGGTCTGTGGCGGAGGTTACAGTGTTCATCACTATCATTTCCCGATGAGTTAAAGACTCGAATCTTTCAACATAGCTCAGATCCGGATGACAATCAAATATTTACTAGCTTTCTTGCCTGGTGTGTGGCGGAGGATACCACTTCTATTTTCCCCCTTTCGTGTTCTACTAGGGAACGTTTCGTGGTAACAACGGTTGCTGGCAGGTCCACGTGTGAGCTTGATTCTCTGTAATTTTTACGTTCGAGGTCTTTTCCTGTCTCACGAAAAGACAGTCGTAGGAGGAAGCAATGTGTTGGTTGACTCAGGGCAGAGAAACGGAAATAATCCTGTAGTTTACCTCATGTCTCTGGGTAATCTCATCACATTTTAAAAACGGACTAAAAGGTACACTCCTGGAAATTGAAATAAGAACACCGTGAATTCATTGTCCCAGGAAGGGGAAACTTTATTGACACATTCCTGGAGTCAGATACATCACATGATCACACTGACAGAACCACAGGCACATAGACACAGGCAACAGAGCATGCACAATGTCGGCACTAGTACAGTGTATATCCACCTTTCGCAGCAATGCAGGCTGCTATTCTCCCATGGAGACGATCGTAGAGATGCTGGATGTAGTCCTGTGGAACGGCTTGCCATGCCATTCCCACCTGGCGCCTCAGTTGGACCAGCGTTCGTGCTGGACGTGCAGACCGCGTGAGACGACGCTTCATCCAGTCCAAAACATGCTCAATGGGGGACAGATCCGGAGATCTTGCTGGCCAGGGTAGTTGACTTACACCTTCTAGAGCACGTTGGGTGGCACGGGATACATGCGGACGTGCATTGTCCTGTTCGAACAGCAAGTTCCCTTGCCGGTCTAGGAATGGTAGAACGATGGGTTCGATGACGGTTTGGATGTACCGTGCACTATTCAGTGTCCCCTCGACGATCACCAGTGGTGTACGGCCAGTGTAGGAGATCGCTCCCCACACCATGATGCCGGGTGTTGGCCCTGTGTGCCTCGGTCGTATGCAGTCCTGATTGTGGCGCTCACCTGCACGGCGCCAAAAACACGCATACGACCATCATTGGCACCAAGGCAGAAGCGACTCTCATCGCTGAAGACGACACGTCTCCATTCGTCCCTCCATTCACGCCTGTCGCGACACCACTGGAGGCGGGCTGCACGATGTTGGGGCGTGGGCGGAAGACGGCCTAACGGTGTGCGGGACCGTAGCCCAGCTTCATGGAGACGCTTGCGAATGGTCCTCGCCGATACCCCAGGAGCAACAGTGTCCCTAATTTGCTGGGAAGTGGCGGTGCGGTCCCTACGGCACTGCGTAGGATCCTACGGTCTTGGCGTGCATCCGTGCGTCGCTGCGGTCCGGTCCCAGGTCGACGGGCACGTGCACCTTCCGCCGGCCACTGGCGACAACATCGATGTACTGTGGAGACCTCACGCCCCACGTGTTGAGCAATTCGGCGGTACGTCCACCCGGCCTCTCGCATGCCCACTATACGCCCTCGCTCAAAGTCCGTCAACTGCACATACGGTTCACGTCCACGCTGTCGCGGCATGCTACCAGTGTTAAAGACTACGATGGAGCTCCGTATGCCACGGCAAACTGGCTGACACTGACGGCGGCGGTGCACAAATGCTGCGCAGCTAGCGCCATTCGACGGCCAACACCGCGGTTCCTGGTGTGTCCGCTGTGCCGTGTGTGTGATCATTGCTTGTACAGCCCTCTCGCAGTGTCCGGAGCAAGTATGGTGGGTCTGAAACACCGGTGTCAATGTGTTCTTTTTTCCATTTCCAGGAGTGTATAAAATAATTTCTCCTAGCCCCGCGCAGATTCCTAAGCCCATACAAACAGTCTTGATAATTCGTGCTTGTGAATTTTTAAAAACTATGAATAGTTCACCTTCTTGCTATTATCTATTGCATGCATCCCATGTTTTCCGTTTTAAATTTTATAAGTGTTTCCATAGCTGTTGAAACTTCACGAGCTCAAATTTTTAGGATATGTGTATGGGGCTAAAAAAATATTTTATACATTTTAGTCCTTTTTAAAAAAAATTTACATTAAAATGTTTTTTATTTAAATATTTATTCTGAACTCACCTCGTATGTAAAAGGACAGAGTGATTATAATTAAAGTTAAACTTTCAGAACGCTGTAGAAGTAACATCACTGTTCAGAATGACGTCAAATTGCAACGGAATGTTATAGGAGAAGAAGGACAGCGTGAGGCAGAAGAAAAAAAAGTGTGAAAATTGATTAATATATGGCGCTGTATACGTCAAAATAAGTAAAGGAAAACACTTGTCATGCGCACGACCCATTGCAGTTGGTATAAACACACCGGGTACATGGCTTTTCCTCCTTTCGTGTCTGCGACGTTCGTCGTTACTATCTCAACTCAGGATCGCACTTCGCTTGTAAAGCTGTATTACAAGAATGATGAGGTTGCACACGTCGCTCTGCAGAAGTTCCGGACACTGAAGGGTTTGAAAAAAGGCGTTGGTCCGGTGAGCGCAGTGGGTCTGGAGAAAATTCGAAAAGACGAGTTCTTTTGGTGTGCAACCTGGTAGAGGGAGGAAAAGAATTGATTCGACGTCAGTGGAAGCAGTGGCCACTGCAATGCAGGAGGAGACGAACGTTGGTGTGCAAACGTGTAGTGCACGGAGAATTGCCCGAACATAGGAAATACCCGTGAGCATGGTGCGTAAAATCCTACGAAACATCCTTCTTTGCTATCCATTCAAAATTGCTCATGTGCACGAGTTGCTTCCTTTTGACCTGCCAGCAAGAGAGACCTTTGCTTTAGGATTTCTCGCTCGCATGGAAGTGGACAATGATTGGATGTGGAAGATTTTGTGGACAGACGAAGCCCACTTCCATCTGACTATATCAATACACAGAATTGTCGAATATGGGCAATATAAAATCCACACGCAAATCAACCAGTATCACTTCAACCTGCAAAGGTCGCTGTGTGGTGCGGGTTTACGGCATCATTTATCATAGGTCCATATTTTATCGAAGAGACGGGTGCTTCCGGTCCTGTTACCTGAACCGTCACTGGTAAGCGCTATGATTGTCTTCTGCGCAACCACTTCATTCCAGCTCTCTAACAGCATGGCTGTGTGGATGGGATCATTTTTATGCAATATGGCGCACCTACGCTCATTGAAAATCCGGTTAAGCGACTGCTGAACAGCCATTTCGGAAATGCTAGAATTATCAGCTGCCATTTACCTACAGCCTGGTCGTCCCGATCACCTGATCTTAATTCGTGTGACTTCTGGCTGTGGGACCAACTGAAAGATGGTGTGTTCAGTGTTCCGACTGCAAACTTAGCAGCATTGAAGGCACGCATTGCGCAACATATTCTGAACATGATCCTGGAAACACTTCGATCAGTTGTGGAATGTGCTGTTTCTCGATTTCATCTTGTTGGAGAAAACGGTGGACAGCATATTGAACATGTTTTGGGCCACTCACACTGAAATTAATAACCCGATTTGATTTTGATTGATTTTTTTAATGCGGTTTTTGGCCTCAGGATAGTTAAAAACCTGTTTTTCCCATCTGATGTGAGATGACCTTGCCGTGGTCGATGGGCTTACGTAACTAATAGTATCACACCTGTACACCAATGCACATTAAATAGTACAGTTTGTTTAACGTCAAGCACACACCTGTTGTTGTGTGATTCATTTGTCATTTGTAGCTGATCACTATTACAGTATGATGTTTACAGCGCCATCTGTTGCTACATTTTATAACTATTTATTTTTGTTCTGCCATACTTTTTCCCCCTTCTCCGATAATATTCCGTTGCAATTTGACGTCATTCTCACCAGTGGTGTTATTTCTACAGCGGTTTGAAAGCTTAACTTTAATTATAATCACTATGTATAAATGCCTATACGAATCAAAATTTGGAGGAACCGGTCAGTGATAGCCTCCATGACGCTGGTCCCTTCTCCAGCCCAGTGGCTTCACACCTGGCAACCCATGTACTGCAGTGTGTTCTGGATTAACGATTATCGGGGTGAGACAGCTTTATCTGAGAAAATATTATGCAAACGTCTGCAAAATCTTCCGGAGAAGATGTAAGTTATCGAACTCCTGCCCATAAATAAAGAATCTCAGATACAAACGGAAAAACTTGACACCTGAATATAATGCGCACATTGGCAACATTGTGACATATAATGTGATACAAATACGAGGTATACCTACAAATCAGATGTGACGATACTGTGAGGAAATAATGTAATGTCACGTATCACTATGCTATATTAATTCATTTTACCGCCATTTCGTCGTTATTTCAGCGAGTATGCTGGAGTAGTGTGTTTGGAAAGGCAGCATTGCATTCACCGCGCTAGGATGATGTGAATCCACAAACATCTCTATGTCCTCATTAGGTCAAGAGGATCTACTCTAGGGATAGGGGCAGTTTCTCAGAAGTCGGGAAACAACCTGCTCTGCGGCTATTGAATGCTAGGCAGGCGCCTGCACCCCTGTGTTCAGTGAACGCCACGACTGCCCCAAGTCCCCACAGAATAACTGAGAAAATATTTTGCCTTTCTGCACTTACTTCTAAGAGCGAGACACTCCGGCACCATCCGTCCAGCGTGGGAGAGTCAGTTGCATTCACTCTAAAAATTTGGTTCAGGCATTAGTAGTGTGAGACTCTGGACAGTGTCCTTGGCACGAAAAGTCGACCAATCATGAAGACACTGCTTCGGATCATTACCAACTTAGTATTAAGAAATACGTGCCTTTTACACGAAAAGAGGAAAGTTACATGTGCTTCCACCGCTTTTTCATGAATTTGGCGATAATTCTCATCTGTCACATTGGCAAAAGCGTGGTGTCGTCGGTCCCGTGTAGTTTTTTTGGAAGTGATGAGTCGAGGTTGAAAATTGGACGTTAATACTTCTTTGCAAAGTGGCCAATGATTCTGCTGTGGTCTGCATATACAAACTCTGAGTCGAGATATTATTATCGCGAATAGTAGCGAGCGAACAGTTGTTGAGAGAAGTCGGAAGCGCTCGGACGCAGGCTGCGGTGGAGAGAAGCCGCGCGACATGAGAGGTCGCAGACTGCTGCAATCGTGCCAGTAGCGCCGGAGGAGACTTTGGTGTTAGTTGAGAATCTTTGGTAATTTGCCTTTTTGCTGCACGTACTTGCTGCTTACTTGGAGGACTGAGGGATTTTGTCAGATTTGTGTATGCATACATTGAGAGTAATATTCGTGTCTTTGTTGTGGCCAGAGACGTGTTTATTGAATATAGACATGATGGAATAATTAAGGTCTGTGTAAAGTTTGTCAGTGTTTAAGCGATCTTTTTTCCGAATATAGGAAATTAAAGTCTTTACACTGCGAGCTTTGTGACATGTTGCATTGTCCTGTTGGTAGACGCTGTCGTGTGAAGGGAAAACAAATTGCATGTAGGGTTGGACATGGGACCGAAGGATGAATGCTACTTGTGTTGATCCATTGAGTTGGTTCAAAGTTCAAATGGCTCTGAGCCCTATGGGACTTAACATCTGAGGTCATCAGTCCCCTAGAACTTAGAACTACTTAAACCTAGCAAACCTAAGGACATCACACACATCCATGCCCGAGGCAGGATTTGAACCTGCGACCGTAGCGGTCACGCGATTCCAGACAAGCGCCTAGAAGTGCTCGGCCACTCCAGCCGGCCATTGTGTTCGTCATCCAGCGAAAGCCACGAAAATATTCCACAGACCAGGACGCTCCCCCCCCCCCCCCCCCCCCCCCCCAGTTTGCTTTCAGACGTTCCACGCCATACATGAGAGTGGCCGTCTGTCCAGTGGAGCATAAAACGTGATTCACTTTAAAGGGCCACCTTTCGACAGTGGACATCAGGCTGCAGTACTGGTATGCAAATTCCAGCCTTGGTTGCGATGAACTGCAGCCAGCATGGGTGCATGAACCCGGCACCTACTGCGGAGGCCCAAATGCAGTAACGCTTGCTGAACAGTCATTGAGGAGACACTGTTGGTAGATGCTTGGTTCACTTGGGCTATCGAAGAGTAGCACTCTGCCTGCAACTGCAGTTGTTTTGGCCCCAGATGTGGTTCAAATGGTTCAAATGGCTCTGAGCACTATGGGACTTAACATCTATGGTCAGCAGTCCCCTAGAACTTAGAACTACTTAAACCTAACGAACCTAAGGACAGCACACACCACCCAGCCATCACGAGGCAGAGAAAATCCCTGACCCCGCCGGGAATCGAACCCGGGAACCCGGGCGTGGGAAGCGAGAACGCTACCGCACGACCACGAGATGCGGGCCCCGAATGTGGATGGCGCCATTTTGCCATCATGGTGACAAACGAACAATTTATAAACTTAGCGGTTTCGGAAATGCTTCCGCACTAGGCCCAAAAGCCACTGATCTCGTCCTTTTGGCAGTCAGATAAATCGCTCTCTTTCCACATTACGACAACTGCGCTGTCCCCGCCCCCCCCCCCCCCCTCCCCTTCACTCCTCACCCCTTTACCTCTCGACACGGTTTATACAGGGTGTTACAAAAAGGTACGGCCAAACATTCAGGAAACATTACTCACACACAAAGAAAGAAAATATGTTATGTGGACATGTGTCCGGAAACGCTTACTTTCCATGTTAGAGCTCATTTTATTACTTCTCTACAAATTACATTAATCATGGAATGGAAACACACAGCAACAGAACGTACCAGCGTGACTTCAAACACTTTGTTACAGGAAATATTCAAAATGTCCTCCGTTAGCGAGGATACATGCATCCACCCTCCGTCGCATGGAATCCCTGATGCGCTGAAGCAGCCCTGGGGAATGGCGTGTTGTATCACAGCCGTCCACAATACGAGCGCGAAGAGTCTCTACATTTGGTACCGGGGTTGCGTAGACAAGAGCTTTCAAATGCCCCCATAAATGAAAGTCAAGAGGGTTGAGGTAAGGAGAGCGTGGAGGCCATGGAATTGGTCCGCCTCTACCAATCCATCGGTCACCGAATCTGTTGTTGAGAAGCGTACGAACACTTCGACTGAAATGTGCAGGAGTTCCATCGTGCATGAACCACATGTTGTGTCGTACTTGTAAAGGCACATGTTCTAGCAGCACAGGTAGAGTATCCCGTATGAAATCATGGCGGTGAATCGAGGAAGTACAGTACATACTGACGAAACTAAAATGAGCTCTAACGTGGAAATTAACAGTTTCCGGACACATGTCCACATAACATCTTTCCTTTATTTGTGTGTGAGGAATGTTTCCTGAAAGTTTGGCCGTACCTTTTTGTAACACCTTGTATATCCACCACCGCTAGTCCTGCCATCTACCATCTGTCAGAGGTTATTGCACGTTGACATCATACATAGGCGATGGTCACATTAATGTAACTGGACCGTGTATCTGCAGCATGCTAGAACGGTACGGTAATAGGTCAACAAATGAAAAATTCAGTTATATAAACACCAGAAAAATTTTATAACTGGAGTCGATAAATAAATTTTTGCTAACTTGAGTACCAACATGCGATGGGAAGACTTCTTTCTGTAACCACCTGTATCTCTGTAACGCATTAAACTGGACACTTGTTATGAGGAATGTTTCATTGGAATTACTCTGTGCTACCACTGATCCTGCTTAAACGCGTTTATAAATGAGGATGGAAAACCACGGATTCGATTGTTAAAGTTCTCGAGAACGAGTCCACAGTATGTACATACCGCCGATTTCAATGTGTCTGATCACATTCTTGAACTTAAGACGGAGGAAAGAAGAGCGGGAAGAAACAAGATGCAGAGAGGTCACCAGTTCCATAATCTGCAACCTGCTCGATCCAGAAGATTGTTTTTAGCAGACTGGACATTCAGTAGACGGTACGTTATAACAATGCACCTCCGCCATGGAAGTCCCCGCCGAAACCTGCACACACAAGATAGCAGAGGCTCTCCGACTACTTGGCGCGAATCAGTATCAAAACTGTATTCCTACCACACTTGCGCAAGGACGTTCTGTGAGTGATGTAGGAATTTTGTGTCAAACCTACGGCCTGCAAGGTAGGGAGATACCATCTAATGCATGCAGAGTTCAGAACAGTGCAGCAGTATGGGCAGTGATGTAATCAGACAGTGATCTCAATGTCGGCTCCACAACACTCCCTGTAAAGGAAACATTATCGCTAACAGAAAGTAATGCACGAGTTCAGGTGTAACTATATGTTAGCAAAAAATGAAAATCTTAGATTTTCGTTGTTAAGATTTATTTTTACTTCATGACATAGCAATGTTAGAAAAATTATGTACAGGATGGTAAAATATTGATACTGGGTATTTACAGCTGTGAAGCGAAATTCGTAACTATTATAAGGTTGTGTAATGGTAGGATGGTTGATGACCACATGACCACATCTGGGGATCGATAAAAATAAAAACAAATTAAATGCAGTTGGGCCCAGAGATATCAATTACGCTAAAATGCACAATGAAAATACCCTAAATTGAAAGGGGGTCGGTAAATAGCAATCAAAAAGAAGGATACAATTAAAACAATTCATAATTCTACAGTGGCTGTTAAGTACTTTTCATAAGATCGGATGTCTCGCATGTCTGCTTGAATTAATCCTGACAATCAGGACCAAAAATGAGGAGAGATGGAGACAACAGCAGTTCTGAGTGTCAATTGAATATCACTTGCTGAGCTCAAACGCATCTCATTACCTTGCGTCGGCGTGGCGGTGGCAGCTGTCGGAGCGAGCTGTGAATCTGAGAATCTATTATAAATTTCTCTCAACTGTTAAACATCAATCTCAAACATTTCCTACATCTCTGGTGAAGCTGAGGCTCTTATTTATTCCCCAGCTAAGTTAATTGGCATGATACCACTATTTGGCTGGAATAGCGCACATGTCGTTGCGCGCAAATCTCTCGCAAGCATTAACTGTCAGTGCTCAGCGCGATTCTCCGTACTAGGAGACTTTGCAGTTTAACACCTTACGACTTAAGACCAGCCTGTGAAGAAGTGTTTACATAATGACTCTCGCAATCACCTCCGCTTGGCGCGAGTCGCCCTGCTCAAACACTCGACGATTTCCTGCAAGAGAAGAAGCCAATTACACTGTCTGCAATTTGCCTATATCGAAGCTGGTGGTCACACATTTTCTTTCTGGCCAATTAGGACATTTTTACTTGTTATATCTCACCCACTAGAGTTTTTGTAGCCTATCACAGGCGTCGTTTCTTTCGTAAGACAGAGTTCTGCTACATAATACTGAGATAAACAGCTCTTTTTTTCATGCGAGTTTTAATGCAGGGGGCTACAGTGAGTCACCAATATTTTGAGTTGGGTTTCTCTGGACATTTATCTGCGATCTCCAGTCCTGTTCCTGTAGAAAGGCTTTCCGGAGGGTCGTTGTTAAAAGCAGGGACAAGGGCTGCTTTTGCCACCGCCTACGCAGTGGCCCCAGCATTTCATTGTGACCGATAGGTGTAAGGTGGCGAGGGTGTCAGCCACGTGAGACGGCGTGCCATCGTAAAAGTCCCCCATACCTCAGAACTGCGTCTAGTAGCTCGGATCAGGGAAATTACTTGCTTGCAATTACTAGTGTGAGTGTTAGTGGTTTATATTCCGAAATGTTGGTTTGTTTATTCGTTTCGTTTTGCCTACCAATAAAATTCGTACATTTTCACGTAACTGTGTTGTTTGACATATCGAGTTAACCAGAATTGCTTCAGGAATTCAATGTGAGGTGTACTATTTGTTTGACATCATACAGTGGATTTGAATGACATTTTTTTTTGTGTGTGACACGTTTTGTGGTCATCAGTTAACTTTGCCTAAGAGACTAAGCAAATTTAATCATCATTTTCCCGCTAGTATCACTACTAGCCTCACAGCAAGGTAGTTAACAAATTATAGAGCCATTATAAAGCCATTATAACTACCATATACAATTGCATGTCAACACCTGCGGGCATCTCGATCAGTGTCTTGCCAAGGTACTTCGTGGAAGTGCACTGTTTACTGCCAACTTCCATACAAAAATAGTTATTGTTACAGAATTAAGTTGTTAGACGAAAGATATGTATGTTGATTATACAGGCAGACTCGTGCCTTTAAATCCTGTCACAAGAAAAATGAAATGGCCGGAAATGTCTTGGCAGATTAAAACCGTATGCCGGATAGGGCCTCGAACCTGGGATGTCGGCCTTGCGTCGGCAAGTGCTCTACTCACTCAGCTATCATCTTTTTTATTGTTGTTACTTTTGTTATCTTACACTGCCTACTTCCATAATTTTTTTATTTAATTTTATTTTTTTACTGATGGAAAACGCAAAACACGGAAGTGCCTGGACGTTACATTCTCCATAGACCAGATACGATGTTCTACAACATTTGTGAATACGAAAGTAAACTAAAATAAGTGTCATACACAAGATTTAAATAAAGGAAAGATAAATGAGCGTAAATAAGCGCAATCCTTATTTACGGCTGTTGTCACATTGCAAGACGTTGGGAAATTAGAGGGAGATACTTCACATACAGTCTTTATCATCTGCTAGTGCTATTCACAGGTAGTCTTGGGAAATAACATTGTATTTACCATGAAATCCGTCTTTTTAGTATCGAGCTATCCAACCACGACATTCGACCCACCAGATATGCATTAAATCTTCAGCGAAGATTGGAAGGTGGGGGAAAAGATAGTGGCGTGACTAATGCTGTGTGCTGTGAGAGTGGGTCGTTTCATTCATGCTTGTGCAGCACAGTCGTTGGTGGATAGCCTACTCCCACAAAAGTCCAAGTTCTCAGGTTCGAATCCCGATCAGGAGCACTGTTTTAATCTGTCAGGCAGTTTCGAATCAGCACAAACTCTACATCTACATCTATATACATGCTCTGTAAGCCACAGTATGGCACGTGGTGGAATGTACCCTGTACCAATACCAGTCACTTCCTTTCCTGCTCCACTTGTAAACAGAGCGAGAGGGAAATGACTGAGTGCCTCCGTATGAGCCCTATTTTCTCGTATCTTACCTTCTTGGTCCCTTCGTGAAATGTATATTGGCAGCAGTAGGATCGTTCTGCAGTCAACTTCAAATGCAGTTATCTAACTTTTCTCAGTACTGTTCATCGAAAAGGATGTCGCCTTCTCTCCAGGGATTCGAATTTGAGTTTCCAGAAGACTCCCTTAACACTTGCTTGTTTTCGACATTACCGGTAACAAACCTAGTGCCCGCCTCTGAATTGCTTAGATGCTGTCCTTTAATCTGACCTAGTGCGGATCCCAAATACTCGAACAGTACTCAAGAATAGGTCACAGTACCGTTCTCTGTGTGGTCTCCTTTAGAGATGAACCACACTTTCCTGTAATTTCCCAATAAGTCGAAGTCGACTAGGCCTAACGGTTCTAGGCGCTTCAGTCTGGAACCGCGCGACCGCTACGGTCGCAGGTTCGAATCCTGCCTCGGGCATGGATGTGTGTGATGTCCTTAGGTTAGTTAGGTTTAAGTAGTTCTAAGTTCTAGGGGACTGATGACCTCAGATGTTGAGTCCCATAGTGCTCAGAGCCATTTTTTTTTTTTTTTTTTTTTTTTTGAAGTCGACTATTCGCCTTCCTTACCACAATCCTATTTCATATGGCTTTGTAACGTCAGGCCTAGATACTACTAATGGTGTATCCAAACGTTATATGTTTGTTTTTCCTACTCATCCGCATTAACTAGCGTTTTTCTACATTTAGAGCTATCATCCATTGTTCACACCAACCAGAAATTTTGTCTAAGTCATCTTTGTGTCCTACATTCACTGAGCTTCGACACCTTCCAGTACATAACGGCATCATCAGCGAACAACAGCAGGTTGCTGCCAACCCTGTGCGCCAGGTCATTTGTGTATACAGAAAATAATACACTCCTGGAAATGGAAAAAAGAACACATTGAAACCGGTGTGTCAGACCCACCATACTTACTCCGGACACTGCGAGAGGGCTGTACAAGCAATGATCACACGCACGGCACAGCGGACACACCAGGAACCGCGGTGTTGGCCGTCGAATGGCACTAGCTGCGCAGCATTTGTGCACCGCCGCCGTCAGTGTCAGCCAGTTTGCCGTGGCATACGGAGCTCCATCGCAGTCTTTAACACTGGTAGCATGCCGCGACAGCGTGGACGTGAACCGTATGTGCAGTTGACGGACTTTGACCGAGGGCGTATAGTGGGCATGCGGGAGGCCGGGTGGACGTACCGCCGAATTGCTCAACACGTGGGGCGTGAGGTCTCCACAGTACATCGATGTTGTCGCCAGTGGTCGGCGGAAGGTGCACGTGCCCGTCGACCTGGGACCGGACCGCAGCGACGCACGGATGCACGCCAAGACCGTAGGATCCTACGCAGTGCCGTAGGGGACCGCACCGCCACATCCCAGCAAATTAGGGACACTGTTGCTCCTGGGGTTTCGGCGAGGACCATTCGCAACCGTCTCCATGAAGCTGGGCTACGGTCCCGCACACCGTTAGGCCGTCTTCCGCTCACGCCCCAACATCGTGCAGCCCGCCTCCAGTGGTGTCGCGACAGGCGTGAATGGAGGGACGAATGGAGACGTGTCATCTTCAGCGATGAGAGTCGCTTCTGCCTTGGTGCCAATGATGGTCGTATGCGTGTTTTGCGCCGTGCAGGTGAGCGCCACAATCAGGACTGCACACGACCGAGGCACACAGGGCCAACACCCGGCATCATGGTGTGGGGAGCGATCTCCTACACTGGCCGTACACCACTGGTGATCGTCGAGGGGACACTGAATAGTGCACGGTACATCCAAACCGTCGTCGAACCCATCGTTCTACCATTCCTAGACCGGCAAGGGAACTTACTGTTCGAACAGGACAATGCACGTCCGCATGTATCCCGTGCCACCCAACGTGCTCTAGAAGGTGTAAATCAACTACCCTGGCCAGCAAGATCTCCGGATCTGTCACCCATTGAGCATGTTTGGGACTGGATGAAGCGTCGTCTCACGCGGTCTGCACGTCCAGCACGAACGCTGGTCCAACTGAGGCGCCAGGTGGAAATGGCATGGCAAGCCGTTCCACAGGACTACATCCAGCATCTCTACGATCGTCTCCATGGGAGAATAGCAGCCTGCATTGCTGCGAAAGGTGGATATACACTGTACTAGTGCCGACATTGTGCATGCTCTGTTGCCTGTGTCTATGTGCCTGTGGTTCTGTCAGTGTGATCATGTGATGTATCTGACCCCAGGAATGTTTCAGTAAAGTTTCCCCTTTCTGGGACAATGAATTCACGGTGTTCTTATTTCAATTTCCAGGAGTGTAGCTCTCCTGTCGCACTTGTGTCTGTGTGTGTGGTTTGAGGTTTTCGGGCGCTAAACAGCGTGGTCATCAGCGCCCAAACGCATAGAAACAGCCTGTCGCACTTCCCTGGGGCGCTACTGACGAGACCCTCACCCACGAGGACAACAAAGTGGGTTCTGTTACTTACGAAGCCCTCGAGCCACTCACATATTTGGTAACCTCTGGCAGAGAGTGAGGATTCATTCCGGGAACAAGACAGCCATTAATCAACAGAAAATGTGTATTAAGTTGGTGTATATTCCACCTGTAATATGCGTGAATGAATATTCAAAGCGTTGCGTGCGACATGAGGATGCATGTCTAGATGTGTGTGTCTGTTTGTGCGTGTGTGCGCGCCTTCACACGCTCGTGAGGTTATGTATAGAAGTTAGTAATATGAAATTTCGTAATGATAATAATTAATGCTACGCTCTATAGCTGTTAAAGTAAATTATGTTGGTACAGGAGTTTTGCGCTCAGATGTAAATATTCCAGAATTCACATGGAGAACATCTGCCAACATGAGTAACGTAGAAGTAAATATCTTCGGAGTAGTGAAGCAACTCAAATCACTTAATTAAAGCAAGTCTTCCGGTCCAGACTGTATACAAATAAGGTTCCTTTCGGAGTATGCCGATACATTAGCTCCATTCTTAACAATCATATACAACCGTTCGCTCGACGAAAGATTCGTACCCAAAGACTGGAAAGTTGCACAGGTCACACCAAAATATTCAAGAACGGTAGTAGGAGTAATCCACTAAATTACAGGCCTATATCGTTAACGTCGATGTGTAGCAGTATTTTAGAACGTATATCGTGTTCGAACATTATCAATTACCTCGAAAGAAACGGTCTATTGACACACAGTCAACTTGGGTATAGAAAACATCGTTCTTGTGAAACACAACTAGCTCTTCATTCACATGAAGTGCTGAGTGCTATTGAAAAGGGATTTCAAATCGATTCCGTATTCCTGAATTTCCGGAATGCTTTTGACACCGTACCACACAAGCGGCTGGTAGTAAAATGGCGTGCTTATGGAATATCGTCTCAGTTATGTCACTGGATTTGCGATTTCCTGTTAGAGAGGTCACAGTTCGTAGTAATTGACGGAAAGGCATCGCGTAAAACAGAAGTGATTTCAGGCGTTCCCCAAGGTAGTGTTATAGGCCCTTTGCTGTTCCTTACCTACAGAAACGATTTGGGAGACAATCTGAGCAGCCGTCTTCGGTTGTTTGCAGATGACGCTGTCGTTTATCGACTAATAAAATCATCAGAAGATCAAAACAAACTGCAAAACGATTTAGAAAAAATATCTGAATGTTGCGAAAAGTGGCAGTTGACCCTAAATAACGAAAAGTGTGAGGTCATCCCCATGAGTGCTAAAAGGAACTCGTTAAACTTCGGTGACACGATAAATCAGTCTAATTGAAAAGCCGTAAATTCAACTAAATACCTACGTATTATAATTACGAACGACTTAAATTGGAAAGAACACATAGGAAATGTTGTGGATTGGTTCAAATGGTTCTGAGCGCTATGGGACTTAACATCTGAGGTCATCAGTCCCCTAGAACTTAGAACTACTTAAACCTAACTAACCTAAGGACATCACACACATGCATGCCCGAGGCAGTGTAATGTCTCTTACAGCGGTCTCTCCGCGATATTTTCAGAAATTTTATAAATCATATAACTCAGTACACATCTCGAAATATCTCTTCTTATCTTACCGATTCCTAAACTTTAATATACGATGATTATCAATGCAAAGTAGTTTCAAGCCCTATTATTCCTTGGAGCGTCCATTTACTCCATGGAATAGCTTCTCTGCTATCTGTTTTCTCTTATGAAAAGAATGAGACAGTGCTTGCCGATTAGCCGTGAAAGAAGGAGGATGTATGTGTATGTATTGTTGAGCTAGTCGCCATCTTGATGAGATTCTGTATGAGAAGGAATTTAATACAAAATGCGGCAATCGGAGTATAAAAGAGAAAAATTTGATCGTCAATCACTACTAACAAAGACTAATTTCAGCTGGAGAGGTCATGCAGCAAGACTTAATCAAACGTTCTCTTTCGGTATTCAAAAAATTTAAAAACCTCTCTTACACCGGCCTGATTTAGCTTCACTGATCAGGATAGTAAAAACATGCGTATGTTAAGGGAAGTTTCATTCACAAAGCAGGCTTATCACATTCACACAGTTCAACACAGTTCTATCCTGATTAAATTGATCTTAACTTAAATTCCATAAGGCAGTGAAGCAATTTCGAAGTCTCGGTGCGACGAAAATTGTCAGTCGATCTCCTGAAAACATTTGTAATAATTATTAACTTTCGGTGATCACATGGGGAAGACCGGAGATCTGCTGGTAAGACCGTGTTAGCCCATTTATTGTAATAAACAGGATATCTTGAGCATACAAAAAGGCAGGTTCTTCCAGTGTAAATCAGACGTTCCCCACTGATCCCGTGCAACACAGCGTAGTAAGCAGACACTGTCAATAATAATCAGTTAAATAATACGCGAACACACTTACTTTAGTTTAGTTCATGTATTAAATTCCTTCTCGTACAGAACGTCATCAAGATGGCGACTAGCTCAACAATACATACATATACATCCTCCTTCTTTCACGGCTAATCAGCAAGCACTGTCTGATTCTTTTCATAAGAGAAAACAGATAGCAGAGAAGCTATTCCATGGAGTAAATGGACGCTCCAAGGAATAATAGGGCTTGAAACAACTTTGCGCTGATAATCATCGTATATTAAAGTTTAGGAATCGGTAAGATAAGAAGAGATATTTCGAGGTATGTACTGAGTTATATGATTTATAAAATTTCTGAAAATATCGCGGAGAGACCACTGCAAGAGACATTACAGCAGGATTCGAACCTGCGACAGTAGCGGTCGCGCGGTTCCAGATTGAAGCGCTAGAACCACTCGGCCACAGCGGCCGGCAAAATGTTGCGGGGAAGGCTAGCCAAAGGCTGCGTTTTATTGGCAGGACACACAGAAAATGTAACAGGCCTACTAAGGAGACTGCCTACACTACGCTTGTCCGTCCTCTTTTTAGAATACTGCTGCGCGGTGTGGGATCCTTACCAGGTAGGACTGACGGAGAACATCGAAAAAGTTCAAAGAAAGGCAGCGCGTTTCGTATTATCGCGAAATATGGGAGAGAGTGTCACAGAAATGACACAGGATTTGGGCTGGAAATCATTAAAAGAAAGGCGTTTTTCGTTGCGACGGAATCTTCTCACGAAATTTCAATCACCGAATTTCTCCTCCGGATGCGAAAATATTTTGTTGACACCGACCTACATAGGGTGGAACGATCACCACGATAAAATAAGGGAAATCAGAGCTCGTACGGAAAGATATAGGTGTTCATTCTTTCCGCGCGCTATAAGGGATTGGAATAATAGAGAACTGTGAAAGTGGTTCGATGAACCCTCTGGCAGGCACTTAAATGTGATTTGCAGAATATGCATGTAGATGTAGATGTAGTTCATACGCCATACTATAGTCTATCTGTCAAACGATAATGCCGTATCCGTGCACTGGTAAATTCTTATCTTATGTAAGACATCGTGTAGCAGAAGCTAATGTCGCAATATCAATTCAGAACAAATAACGTGTGAGGACTATTATTTACCCCTTTTCCTCAACCATCTAAAATAATTTCCGTTACCAAGGTGTGTTATTATTATCAGGCTGGCACAGGTGTGGAAGACGTGGAGTCAGAGAGTGATGATCCCCCTTTATTTTTTTTTTTTTTAGAAAAAAGCAGCTTCTACGTGCTCTGTAAGTATCAAACAAAGTTTCGTTGTAATTAACAGACGAACGTTTCAGTTAAACACCACTGTCCGCATAGTAACCGCCCAGTCCCCGGGAAATAAGAAAAAAAATACCGTATGACGTATTGACCGGCAACGATAATGAAAGGCGCTCAGTAAATACAGCTTTTAACAGTCACACTGGGCAGCGATAACTACAAATACGAAACGACGTATCTTACATCTGAGAGACAAAAGACTCTCTGTCAGATTCGCTGCTAATGGCGATGATTGCCTTCCACCCGCAGGTATCGCCCCGTTAAACAGTCCGCCACCGAATTACGAGCTCCCACCGGTAGCTGCGACAATATTATTTATGGCGGATGGCGTCGCCGTATTTTCCAGCGGCAATCGCGACGGCAATAATTAAAACGGCAGCGCAGAGCCCCATTTTCATAGGGTCCCCTGCCGGACGCGGATGGAAACGAGATTACAGCGCAGCCCTAAGTGGGCCGCGCGGTTTTAATCAGGCGGGCTGCGAACGTTTTAATTATTATTGGGGAATAAATCGGAGCAGTGATTGCTACCGCAGCAGCAGGAGCGGAGCGAGGAGCGAGGAGTGAGGAGCGAGGCGCTGGCCGCGGGAAGCGGTTTTTGCGAGCCTCCTACCATTATCCGGGCATCCTCATCTGCATCGGTAATGGCGACGCCGAATAATTGCCGGTAATTTGGTGGACAGCGCTGGCAGTGTACACAATTACCCGCGGCATCAGCGACCTCGCTGGACCGCTGTCGCCGGAGAGAGATACATCGGTCCGCTGTAATGGGGCCCCTGCAACATTCTGTGCAGATCCCGACGGGGTAATCAAACGAATTGCAAATGTTAGGTGTCACTTCAAAAGGGTTTCTCACCCAAAAGGTGGCAATCACTGTCGAAGAGATGAATCTCTACCACGCTGCGCTGTCGTTTAAGTTGTCAGGATCGAGATCAGTTCTGCAGTATATACTGACGCAAGAGGATAGCAATTAATGTAGAGTAATGAAATTTCGGGAATACATTTGTCTTGGTGACCTAAGTATTTTGAATAGCAACGGACCTACGACACTACCCTGCGGCACACCTGAAATCACTCTTACTTCGGAAGACTTCTCTCCATTGAGAATGACATGCTGCTTTCTGTTATCTAGGAACTCTTCAATCCAATCACGCAATTGGTCTGATAGTCCATATGCTCTTACTTTGTTCATTAAACGACTGTGGGGAACTGTATCGAACGCCTTGCGGAAGTCAAGAAACACGGCATCTACCTGGGAACCCGTGTCTATGGCCCTCTAAGTCTCGTGGACGAACAGCGCGAGCTGCGTTTCACACGATCGTCTTTTTCGAAACCCATGCTGATTCCTACAGAGTAGATTTCTAGTCTCCAGAGCAGCGCGCTTCGTTACAGGATCATTTAGTAATCGCGAAAGCGTTACGGAGACGGTAGATAAACTGCAGTGGAAGACTCTGCAGGATAGACGCTCAGTATCTCGGTATGGGCTTTTGTTGAAGCTTCGAGAACATACCTTCACCGAGGAGTCAAGCAGTATATTGCTCCCTCCTACGTATATCTCGCGAAGAGACCATGAGGATAAAATCAGAGAGATTAAAGCCCACACAGAGGTATGCCGACAATCCTTCTTTCCACGAACGAGACTGGAATAGAAGGGGAACCGATAGAGGTACTCAAGGTACCCTCCGCCACACTGTCAGGTGGCTTGCGGAGTATGGATGTAGACGTTGATGTATTTAACATTGCAAGATCACAGGTTAATGAAAGTACGAGATAAGTCATTGCAAATGTAAAATGCTGGTACATTAGTAATCTGTTTAACCGCCAGAATGTTCATTGCAAGTATGCAGTAGTGCATGCTTTGCGTTTTACAGGTGCCGGATGTCAGTTTGTGGGTTGGAGTTACATGCCTGTTGCACTTGGTCAGTCAATAAAGATACGGTTAATGCTGTTTGTGATTGACGCTAGAGTTGTCTTCCGATGATGTCCCGTATGTGTTCGACTGGAGGTACACATAGTGATCGAGCAGGCCAAGGCAACATGTCGACACTCTGTAGAGCATGTAGAGTTACAACAGATGTATTTGGGTGAGCAGTGTCCTGTTGGAAAACACGCCCCCCCCCCCCCCCCCTTGGTGTGTTCAGCACAATGGAAGCACAACGGGGCGACTCACCAGACTGACTTACAAATTTGCAATCGTATTGCATGGGATAACCCCGAGAGTGTTCCTGCTGTCATACGAAATCTCTCCTCAGACCATAACTCCGGGGGAAGGTCCATTATGTCTAGCAAGCAGACAAGTTGGTTGCAGGCCTTCAACTGGCCTCCTTTTAACTAACACACGGCCATCACTGGCACAGAGGCAGACCCAGCTTTCACCAGAAAACACAACATACAACATGCCCTCCAATGAGCTCTCCCTGACACTACTGACGTTGCAGATGGCTGTGGTTTGGGGTCAGTGGTGTGCACGCCACGGGGTATCTGGCTCAGAGCTGTCCTCGAAGAAAGCGATCTGTAACTGTTCGTTGGGTCACTGTGGTGCTAACTGCTGCCCCAATCGTTGCTGCAATGCAGCACGATGCGCCAGAGCCATACGCTGAACACGATGTTCTTCTCGTTCGGCAGTGCCACTCGGCCGTCCGGAGCCCGGTATTCTTGGGACTGTACATTCTCGTGACCACCGCTGCCAGCAATAATGTACAGTGGCTACATTCCTCAGAAGTCTTTCCCCATGAAGAAATATCTAGCTTGTCGTAGCCCTCTTACACGACCGCGTTCAAACTCAGTGAGGTGTTGATAATGGCATTTTTGCAGCCCTAAAGGCATTCTTCGTTAACATCAAGTCACCATGTCCAATCTCAAAGGCAGTCAACGCTCACGACCGTTACAGCGAGTATTTCAAGTAAATCTGATTTGTATCCTCATAGTGGCCCTACTAGCACCACTTTCATCTACATCTACATTTACACTCCGCAAGCCACCCAACGGTGTGTGGCGGAGGGCACTTTACGTGCCACTGTCATTACCTCCCTTTCCTGTTTCAGTCGCGTACGGTTCGCGGGAAGAACGACTGTCTGAAAGCCTCCGTGCGTGCTCTAATCTCTCTAATTTTACATTCGTGATCTCCTCGGGAGGTATAAGTAGGGGGAAGCAATATATTCGATACCTCATCCAGAAACGCACCCTCTCGAAACCTAGCGAGCAAGCTACACCGCGATGCAGAGCGCCTCTCTTGCAGAGTCTGCCACTTGAGTTTGTTAAACATCTCCGTAACGCTATCACGGTTACCAAATAACCCTGTGACGAAACGCGCCGCTCTTCTTTGGATCTTCTCTATCTCCTCCGTCAACCCGATTTGGTACGGATCCCATACTGATGAGCAATACTCAAGTATAGGTCGAACGAGTGTTTTGTAAGCCACCTCCTTTGTTGATGGACTACATTTTCTAAGGACTCTCCCAATGAATCTCAACCTGGCACCGGCCTTACCAACAATTAATTTTATATGATCATTCCACTTCAAATCGTTCCTCACGCATACTCCCAGATATTTTACAGAAGTAACTGCTACCAGTGTTTGTTCCGCTATCATATAATCATACAATAAAGGATCCTTCTTTCTATGTATTCGCAATACATTATATTTGTCTATGTTAAGGGTCAGTTGCCACTCCCTGCACCAAGTGCCTATCCGCTGCAGATCTTCCTGCATTTCGCTACAATTTTCTAATGCTGCAACTTCTCTGTATACTACAGCATCATCCGCGAAAAGCCGCATGGAACTTCCGACACTATCTACTAGGTCATTTATATATATTGTGAAAAGCAATGGCTCCATAACACTCCACTGTGGCACGCCAGAGGTTACTTTAACGTCTGTAGACGTCTCTCCATTGATAACAACATGCTGTGTGTGCTTTTATGCGACTGGAATGAAATTTGAACAGTCATCACCTTTTAGATGTAGAAACATGGACACCGAATTTCGTTTACGTCGTACAACTCCTTTTGGTGTTGCGCTTTCTTTCCCTGATGGTGTATTTATTATTTATGTGCGGCTGGTCCCGGTGGAGGTTCGACTCCTCCCTCGGGCGTGTGGGTGTGTGTGTTTGTCCTTAGGATAATTTAGGTTAAGTAGTGTGTAACCTTAGGGACTGATGACCTTAGCAGTTAAGTCCCATAAGATTTCACACACATTTTGAATATTTTTTTAATATTTATGTATAAATTTTTACTGTTGCAGTCACTTTTCGCTAATATTCATTAGCACGAAGCGTTTAGACAGCATGATGACATCATCAAATGCGTTACAGTTATGTGTACGTACATTAATCTGAAGTCTGATGAGAATTACGAGCGGACATCAAAAACTAAGATACCCATTATTATGGCAGGCCAAGTAATTTTTACTACTGTGCCACTACACTTCAAAATGACATAGATACCAACACTTCTAATGATTCAGCCTCATATGCTCCACAATGAAACAATGAATATGCCGTATTACTTCTTCATAATAACATTGCTATGTAATGTTCTTGTGTTGTAGGTATAATTTCCTGGGCTAAAGTGCATTGCACTATATTAACTTGACAAACTGTACTTCCGTTTTCAAGATGGATTCAGAGTATAGGTCTCTGCTCCTGCTGCGTAGTATTCCATACAAAAAGGTCCTTGGTGTTACCATTAACTTTGCCTGAAGAATTAATAATTTCAGTTCACAATCCGTTTTTATTTATCCTTTCACATTTGAACACAAGTGTTTCTGTAATTACTATATACACTTCTTCGAATGCACATTGTAGAAAATGTCTTTTTCATATCTTTCAAGGAACTTCATCGAAGCCGGCCGCTGTGGCCGAGCGGCTCTAGCCGCTTCAATGTGGAACCGCGCTGCTGCTGCGGTCGCAGGTTCGAATCCTGCCTCGGGCATGGACGTGTGTGATGTCCTTAGGTTAGTTAGGTTTAAGTAGTTCCAAGTCTAGTGGACTGATGACCTCAAATGTTAAGTCCCATAGTGCTTAGAGCTATTTGAACCATTTTCTGAACTTCATCGAAATCTGTCTGACAGCAAGCTGAGAGTAATCTGGATTAATCTCGTGAAGCCAAATACGGAACTCTGAAAACAATCTCTACGAATGCTAACCCAACACTGCCTCGCTTGATGCCAAACATAGTGCATATAGAGTGAATGTATTTTCCGTAAGCTACGAGAACAGGTTGTAAACCAAAATAACATTAAGGTAACTGCCGTTTTTGGAGTTGTTCATCAGTTTCAATTTATATATTACTTTCTGAACATGTTTGTTTGATTGATACTAAAGAAGGTAATAGATTTTGGCAATATGAAAAATACAAACTTCTATTATTTTACAAAATCAATTTCACCATCGAGTGAATGAGTAAACTATAAATGGAGTAGATATTTTGTCTGCATATAAAACTGAAGAATAAAAGTTATTGTATACAGGGTGGTCCATAGATCGCAACTGGGCCAAATATCTCACGAAATAAGCGTCAAACAAAAAAAACTACAAAGAACAAAACTTGTCTAGCTTGAAGAGGGAAACCAGATGGCGCTATGGTTGGCCCGCTAGATGTCGCTGCCATAGGTCAAACGGATATCGACTGCGTTTTTATTAAACAGGAACCCCCATTTTTATTACATATTCGTGTAGCACGTAAAGAAATATGAATGTTTTAGTTGGATCACTTTCTTCGCTTTGTGATAGATGGCGACGAACAGTTCGTAACAGTTAGGTTTCTTTAAATTAAAATACAGAACGTAGGTACAGTTGAACATTTTATTTCGGTTGTTCCAATGTGATACATGTACCTCTGTGAACTTTTCATTTCTGAGAACGCATTCTGTTACAGCGTGATTACCCCTTAGCAAAATTAGTGAATTACTGTGCTGGAAAACCTCTTACGTTATTTGCTTTTCAAACAGCTGAGCAAAACTGAACGTACTCAGACATTTCTCTCTTTACTTATTCTGATCAACACTAAACTGACACACAATATTTTTAGCGCAACACAATCTGACTTTTAATAATCCCTACAAAAGAATGGCCCTGACTAACAATAACCGCCGGCCGGTGTGGCCGTGCGGTTCTAGGCGCTTCAGTCCGGAACCGCGTGACCGCTACGGTCGCAGGTACGAATCCTGCCTCGGGCATGGATGTGTGTGATGTTCTTAGGTTGGTTAGGTTTAAGTAGTTCTAAGTTCTAGGGGACTGATGACCACAGATGTTAAGTCCCATAGTGCTCAGAGCAATGTGAACCATGTAACAAAAACCTGTACCTTTCATGAATCACTTGCCTCACAAAAATCTTCATTACTCGAACTACTGCAATACAGCGAGCGCCAATACTGCCAGCTAAATAAAAGATTCTAACTACTGAAGTCACTAACTACTGATAGGCATAGTTAGCAAATGAAAGATTTTGATAAAGAACAAACAATGTATTTACCTTAATAGTGTTCAAAAGCCATTATATATATATATATATATATATATATATATATATATATATATATATATGGACACACGTCCAGATCATCCACTCTCAAAACTCCGCCATCTCTCTCCCCAAATCCACCACTGCTGGCGGCTCACCTCCAACTGCGCAACGCTACGCGCTGTTAAGAGCCAACTGCCCAACACTACAATACCAAATTCCAACAATGCAAACCAGCCACAGGCTGCACACAGCACAGTCAGTGATTTTCATATAGAGCGCTACATGGCGTTACCAACATAAAAACCTAAACAGGCTACGTACACCTGTAAATACCACATTAATGCAATAAATGCTCAAAATGCTTTCCGTCAGCGTGTAACGACATTGCTGTCAACAGCGAGTAGTTCGCCTTCCGTACTGTTCGCACATGCATTGACAATGCGCTGACGCATGTTGTCAGGCGTTGTCGGTGGATCACGATAGCAAATATCCTTCAACTTTCCCCACAGAAAGAAATCCGGGGTCGTCAGATCCGGTGAACGTGCGGCCCATGGTATGGTGCTTCGACGACCAATCCACCTTTCATGAAATATGCTATTCAATGCCGCTTCAACCGCACGCGAGCTATGTACCGGACATCCATTATGCTGGAAGTACATCGCCATTCTGTCATGCAGTGAAACATCTTGTAGTAACATCGGTAGAACGTTACGTAGGAAATCAGCATACATTGCACCATTTAGATTGCCATCGATAAAATGGGGGCCAATTATCCTTCCTCCCATAATGCAGGACCATACATTAACCCGCCATGGTCGCTGATGTTCCACTTGTCGCAGTCATCGTGGATTTTCCGTTGCCCAATAGTGCATATTATGCCGGTTTACGTTACCGCTGTTGGTGAATGACGCTTCGTCACTAAATATAACGCGCGCAAAAAATTTGTCATCGTCCCGTAATTTCGCTTGTGCCCAGTGGCAGAACTGTACACTACGTTCAAAGTCGTCGCCATGCAATTCCTGGTGCATAGAAACATGGTACGGGTGCAATCGATGTTGATGTAGAATTCTCAACACCGACGTTTTTGAGATTCCCGATTCTCGCGCAATTTGTCTGCTACTGATGTGCGGATTAGCCGCGACAGCAGCTAAAACACCTACTTGGGCATCATCATTTGTTGCAGGTCGTGGTTGACGTTTCACATGTGCTGAACACTTCCTTTTTCTTAAATAACGTAACTATCCGGCGAACGGTCCGGACACTTGGATGATGTCGTCCAGGACACCGAGCAGCATACATAACACTCGCCCGTTGAGCATTTTGATCACAACAGGCATACATCAACACGATATCGACCTTTTCCGCAATTGGTAAACGGTCCATTTTAGCAGGGGTAATATATCACGAAGCAAATACCGTCCGCACAGGCGGAATGTTACGTGATACCACGTACTTATACACTCCTGGAAATGGAAAAAAAAACACATTGACACCGGTGTGTCAGACCCACCATACTTGCTCCGGACACTGCGAGAGGGCTGTACAAGCAATGATCACACGCACGGCACAGCGGACACACCAGGAACCGCGGTGTTGGCCGTGGCTCAAATGGTTCAAATGGCTCTGAGCACTATGGGACTCAACATCTTAGGTCATAAGTCCCCTAGAACTTAGAACTACTTAAACCTAACTAACCTAAGGACATCACACACACCCATGCCCGAGGCAGGATTCGAACCTGCGACCGTAGCAGTCCCGCGGTTGTAGGCCGTCGAATGGCGCTAGCTGCGCAGCATTTGTGCACCGCCGCCGTCAGTGTCTGCCAGTTTGCCGTGGCATACGGAGCTCCATCGCAGTCTTTAACACTGGTAGCATGCCGCGACAGCGTGGACGTGAACCGTATGTGCAGTTGACGGACTTTGAGCGAGGGCGTATAGTGGGCATGCGGGAGGCCGGGTGGACGTACCGCCGAATTGCTCAACACGTGGGGCGTGAGGTCTCCACAGTACATCGATGTTGTCGCCAGTGGTCGGCGGAAGGTGCACGTGCCCGTCGACCTGGGACCGGACCGCAGCGACGCACGGATGCACGCCAAGACCGTAGGATCGTACGCAGTGCCGTAGGGGACCGCACCGCCACTTCCCAGCAAATTAGGGACACTGTTGCTCCTGGGGTATCGGCGAGGACCATTCGCAACCGTCTCCATGAAGCTGGGCTACGGTCCCGCACACCGTTAGGCCGTCTTCCGCTCACGCCCCAACATCGTGCAGCCCGCCTCCAGTGGTGTCGCGACAGGCGTGAATGGAGGAACGAATGGAGACGTGTCGTCTTCAGCGATGAGAGTCGCTTCTGCCTTGGTACCAATGATGGTCGTATGCGTGTTTGGCGCCGTGCAGGTGAGCGCCACAATTAGGACTGCATACGACCGAGGCACACAGGGCCAACACCCGGCATCATGGTGTGGGGAGCGATCTCCTACACTGGCCGTACACCACTGGTGATCGTCGAGGGGACACTGAATAGTGCACGGTACATCCAAACCGTCATCGAACCCATCGTTCTACCATTCCTAGACCGGCAAGGGAACTTGCTGTTCCAACAGGACAATGCACGTCCGCATGTATCCCGTGCCACCCAACGTGCTCTAGAAGGTGTAAGTCAACTACCCTGGCCAGCAAGATCTCCGGATCTGTCCCCCATTGAGCATGTTTGGGACTGGATGAAGCGTCGTCTCACGCGGTCTGCACGTCCAGCACGAACGCTGGTCCAACTGAGGCGCCAGGTGGAAATGGCATGGCAAGCCGTTCCACAGGACTACATCCAGCATCTCTACGATCGTCTCCATGGGAGAATAGCAGCCTGCATTGCTGCGAAAGGGGGATATACACTGTACAAGTGCCGACATTGTGCATGCTCTGTTGCCTGTGTCTATGTGCCTGTGGTTCTGTCAGTGTGATCATGTGATGTATCTGACCCCAGGAATGTGTCAATAAAGTTTCCCCTTCCTGGGACAATGAATTCACGGTGTTCTTATTTCAATTTCCAGGAGTGTACGTTTGTGGCTATTACAGCGCCATCTATCACAAAGCGAAAAAAGTGGTCCAACTAAAACATTAATATTTATTTACGTACTACACGAATATGTAATAAAAAATGGGGGTTCATATTTAAAAAAACGTAGTTGATATCCATTTGACCTATGGCAACGCCATTTATCGGGCCAACCATAGCGCCATCTGGTTTCCCCCTTCACGCTAGACTAGTTTCGTTCTTTGTAGTTTTTTCGTTTGACTCTTATTTCGTGAGATATTTGGCCGGGTCACTATCAATGGACCACCCTGTATAATCTACACTTCTTTTCAAGTCATTTCCTTTTAATGTTGTGTCTACTAATTTTCATGGTGTAAGATCGATACCTGATTACATATGGAAATACAAACAGAAAAATATATTTACGGAAAAGTTGTACTTGACAATTAGAAAGCGATAACGTGTACACAAAAGAATTGTCTAATTAACGTAAGAAAATTAATTCAAGTCCGACTAAAATATGGGTGGTATTGTAGAATTCATTAGTTTAGCAAAAATTCTGATGGGGCTGTATTCATTACACACTATTATCCAACATAGTCTTTGTATACAACGGATGTAATGTTCTACCAGTCGTTCAGTTCCTCTTCTACAGAAATCCGCTCCTTTGGTCACTGAGCCATTCGAGAACAGCCACATGAACGTCCTTATCGTTGGAAAGTCTCTTTTCTCCAGGTGACCTTTCCGCTTGCCGAGAAGGTGGAAACTTAGTGGTGCAAGATCTTGACTTGCCGATCAGCATCATACACGACTGTGCGGCAGTAGCGCTGGCAACATTTAAATGCGACATTGTGTCTGGTCCATAGACAGACAGAATTTCATGGTGAATCTGTGTGCAGTTTCGACTTTTTGCCCTCAAGAATCGTACTGTACCGCATACTTCAGCCCACGAGTGTGGTTCTAGTTACAGCGTCATCTCAATCCTACACAGTAATTCACCTATTGACCGTAACGCAGCGGAGATGTATCGTCAGGAATACCAAAACACATACTCTCTTCTGGCAACGCGCCACTCTTTTTTGCACTATTGTCTTAGTCGGGAGCGACATGTGTAACTTACTTTCTTCAATCCCCACGTATTTGCTGCATGTTCCTGTCAAGTTATGTACCGAAATTTGACCCTGTATATGAAGATTTATTTCAGAGAATATCTTACTGGAGATGAATGTTAAAACCATTTCTTTGATATCTTTACTTACATTTTTGCTGAATTTTTTTTATCTGGCAACACAGTGCACTGTAATGAGCAACCCTCACCTCTAAACATTTTCACATTCAGATGTTTACGTTGCAAAGAGTCTTAACTGTTTATAACAACATTTCTGCCGGCCTTAGTGGCCGAGCGGTTCTAGGCGCTACAGTCTGGAGCCGCGCGACCGCAGCGGTCGCAGGTTCGAATCCTGCCTCGGGCATGGATGTGTGTGATGTCCTTAGGTTAGTTAGGTTTAAGTAGTTCTAAGTTGACCTCAGAAGTTAAGTCCCATAGTGCTCAGAGCCATTTGAACCATTTTTGAACCATCAACATTTCTCAGTTGCTAAGATGGCACAAATAACAAAAACAATCCTGTTTGTACAAGCGTATATAGTGTCGTCGTCTTCGTCATCGTCCCCCCCACCGGTAGCTGAGTTGTCAGCGCGACTGACTATCATGTAGAGGAGCGGGTTTCATTCCCTCCGGTGCTGCCAGGGATTTTCCCTTGGTGGGAGGACTGGTGCGCTGGGCACTCAGCCTCATGAGGCTAACTGAGGAGCTACGCGACTGATTGTCAGTGGCGGTTTCATGGCCAAGAAATCCGACGACAGTGAGAGCGGTCTGCTGACCACGTGCCCCTCCATACCGCATCCTATGACGCCGTTGACAGAGGACGACATGGTTGTCGATTGGCCTCTCTAGAACCAGAACGCGGAACTTTGCTTTTTTTGCATATTAAAGAGTATGATTATTGGTATTTTTGGTTACTCCCCTGTCAGTCCCCAACTTATCAGGCCCATACTGTTGTTGAACGTTAGGCCTTTCAACCATTAGATATTACATTTTCTGATTAATGTGCTTCTGTCGAAATAATTGGGGTACCGTCGCTCCTATAATCCTATTCTAATTGCTTTTTGTAAATTTCCGTGCCTTCTTGCAGAACCTCTGGCTACTATAGCCTGTCTCATTTTGTCATGAAATCTTCCACCGACGTGATTGAGAACACTGACAGTTACACTAGCCTAGAGAGTGTGTCTAAATCATCTAAGACACAACAGCGTTCTGAAAGACGTAAGGGAGGAAAATTCACCAACCCTCGAATACTGCAGATCATATCCAGCCGTATGCTGACCGGCTGTGCCTTGCAGTGAAATCTACCAAACACCTACCACTATTCTCAATTACAGAAATATTCGGCTAGTGCTGCGAACGTTTTCCGTGTTACACTTATGATAGGTAAAACCACTAACTTGAATTTAAATCTGGATCTTATAAATTATAGCTTTAAAAACATCATTATCTTTCGACATAAATGTTTTCTGGTTGTCGTACCGTGTCATGATGTAGTTTTATACGTAACTACTGGTTATCTTTCATTCCTACAGTGAACAGTCCGGGATGATGCATATTTCTGGGTTCTTTTCAGCAAAATACCGTAGAGGCAGGGTGTTGAGCCCAGGGATTGTTAAATGGAATTTTAGGCGGAATACTGCCAAAACTGTCACTTGTCCCGTAATTTCTAAATATCTTGGTCGAAATCTGGAAATTCCAACACAATAATATCGCAAATAATATACCGGGTGGTTATAATCAAAGCGTAGGTACTCATGGAGGTCCAGTGAGGGCTGTAATTATTTTGTGGCAACGAAAATTGGTAATATACTAATGTGGAACCAATTTACACTGGCAATACTTAGGTACAATTTTGGCCATTGACTGGAAATCTGGCGCCTTACAGCGTCTCGTCTTGTGCTCGTATTGAAAAAACTGCGTAAGCGGCAGTTAACAACAAATCAACACGATGCCTTTCTCACTTATTTGACCTTTCCTGTCCACTTCCCGTTCTTAATCCATTACGTTTGCAAACATTTCTGTACGTTTCTTGCGTTCACAGCACCAGATTTGCGGCCGGTGTTCAAAACTGGAAGAAATTTTTTGCCAACGTAAATCGGTACTGAACTGACGCATTTGATTATCTACGAAGTTCCGCTACCATACAATAATTACAGTTCAGACTGGGCTTTCGTGAGTAGCTGCACTTTAATTATAACTAACCGATATCATCTGTGTGTTTGTGTGTGTGTGGGGGGGGGGGGGGACGGGTTTTTCAGTTCTGCTGAAAAAGCGACCTCTGTTAGCGTTGTAGCTACAAAGTAGGTGATGGAACCACGCATCGTAGGAGAAAGTGGTTGTTTGTGCCACACGTTTGAGTCCACCATCTTGTGACACTAGCACTGGTTGAAATTTCATAACAGGAAAATGTATGAGTAACAGCAAATGGTATAATAGTTATCGACGTAGTAGCTATATTGATTGTAGTGAGCAGTAACCACAACAGTCCCAAACTGCAGTAATTATTTCTCCATAAAAGTGTGAGGCGCATGAATACAATGTGTGAGACAATGAAGTCAACCGCTGTTACCTAATATTACGATATGAACTGAATTCGAAGAAATCGTCATGGTTTTTTTTTTTTTTTTCTTTTGGCCGTGCTGTCGCTGTCTGAGTGCTGCCGCTGTGTGGCCCGGAGGTTGCGCAACTTCCGGGAGACGGTTGAATGCTGGCCAAGTGGGACCGCGTCCAGTGCCCAGCGCGAAGGTGATGTGTGGCCGCCTCCGGGGCCGGTGGGCAGTATCCCGTGTCCTGACTGGCAGCCTGCTCCTGCGTGCTAAGTGGTCACACGAAACCGAGCTAGCGATACCATCCCACGGGCCAGTATACAAGACGTGAGAGGAAATCCACGCTTATCACTGTGGATGTGACATTTGAGAGGTAATATAATGAAAAAAAAAACACGTGTGTTTGTATGAAGCTTCAATTTATGTTTTCCAAATCTGTATCATACTGCACCGTGTGATGTCGACAGCACATTCAACGAATAATTGTACATCACTTTTATGGTCTGGCACATTGTGACTTACTGTATTACTGAATAACATAATTTGCATCAATATTTAGCGAGGTTTAACTTGGCTGCCCTTCGTCATTGACAATTTAATAGTAAATAACATATAAAATTCACTACAACTTCATGAAAATGCCCGTGGGTCTTTTTACCATTATACTATCTCTCAAATGTCATATAAATTAATTAATGTGACCAATGATGAAAGAAATACAGATTAAAAACTAACGATTAGTGGGATCAGATCCGTCACCTTGTCCACGACTATCTACCACAAAGTTAATGCTTGACTACCTGGTTTCGTCGGGTGTCTTCGCTCCAGTACATCAGTAACACAATACACGCGTGAAACTTCTATTGAGATTTTCTCGGAATTGAGGGAGTAGTGCACCTTACTACTTGGACGTTATGTTGTTTGGATGGCCTACTAAAGGTGTACAGAGTTTGAGATCCGTGATCCCAACGTCGTGGTCTCCCCTTGTAAGATAGGACAGATTAGAGAGCGTCTATAGGCAGACTCTTGACCATTCTCTTTCGTCCTGACTGCGGATGACATAGTTTCCTACTGTAGTTTAGTGATCAAAACCAAGTTTCCCGAATATCGGACCAAATTTGTGACTGAATTCAGACCTGCCTAGCAGACAGAACTCAACACGTGTCTACTTCGGTAGCTGTACTGCCAGCGCGACAGACTACTAAGCGAAGGGATCCGTGCTAGATTCCCGACCGCGTCGGAGATTTTCTCCACTCGGGGACTGGATGTTGTCTAGTCCTTACGTTCGTAGCGTCATTGGTTTTCCACTACGGGATGGCTGCAGGACACGTGCCGAAAGCCAATGAACACACATACACACATACACACAGACACACATACACACAGACACACATACACACAGACACACATACACACACACACACATACACACACACACACGCACGCGCGCGCGCGCGCGCTCAACACATAGTTCCGAACAGGAAGGAAACAACCGACGTAAAAGTTATGGCGGGAGTAGGCCTACACAAATAGTGGGTTAGGCTCAATTGCGCTACTGGGCATAAACCACTGGAAACCGCAACAGCTGTAAGGTTCGTTGGAGCAACTTTTTGGAAAGATCTAAAGTAGAATGTCCACATGCCAGACTGTGTTTCAATTCATCCGTAAAAGGGATGGCTTACAAGAAACTTCAGTGACTGAGTCTTGCATATTGTTCGACATTCTGGGACTCTGATCAGGTCAGATTGATAGAATAAACAGAGAAGATCGAACGAAGAGTGGCACGTTTCATTATGGATGGCTTAGTAAGTGCGGGAGGGCAATGAAATGCTCAACGAACTGCAGTGGTAGTCGCTATGAGAGGGGAGTTCCCTGTCACGGAGAGTGAATACGTTGCAGAAAGAGTCGGACAACGTAATACTTATTTCCACCTGTGTTTCGTGAACTGAACGTGACGAAAAAGTTGGGGAAATTAGAGCTCATGCGAAGGTATATCGAGAGTCACTCTTCCCATTCGCCTATGAAACATATAATAGTCGTACCACAAGTAACATGTTCCACACAACATCGGTTTACTTGTGCAGTACACAGGTTGCTTAGAAAGAGTCCGGAAAGCTTACAAGGAGGGGTGGGGGGAGTTGCAGGTTATACTGTACTGGGAAGTAATTGTCAATGAAAACAATTCCGAATTAATTGGCACCGAGGTTAGACAATGAGGCAGTTGCGCGCGAAAATCCAAGCGGCCCGTCAGGTACAATTAGGATCAGTTGTTCTCGAAGCGCAGACGATAGCGCGCGAGACTGCTCAGCCTTTGACTCGGGTTCGATTATTACTACCGCCCCATGTCTCATTTTGTATCGCCCTCTTGTTTAGTTTTAGGAAACCAAAAGAAGAGCACATTTGGCGACACCGTATCTGGCGAGGCACCTGAATTTGCGCGCGCAACGGCCTGATAGGCTAATTATCTCGGAAACGGCGCAACGTATCGATTTTTTTCTTAGCAGCTAGGTATTTCTCAACACAATCCAGCCCGCAACACTGTTACAAGCTTTTCAGACTGTCTCTGACCAACCAGCAGAGGTAGACGCAATCCTTGCTTCCTATCTGGTGTCCATCTTTGAGTCAATCCTGGGTCGAGATTGGTGTGTTACTTCTCCAATTTGGCAAGAACTAACTATACCTATAAGTTATTATTTAATGAGGATTCCACACCTAAAGGCATTTTATTTACAATTACTACCAGTTCCTCCACACTTCCCTGTCTCCCCTCCCCTCCCCCGTGGAGGAATACGTATACCCCTTCTGTCTGCGACCAATGCAATAGCATGGTCAAATGTGACATTGTTTTGCAAAGTGTTTACGCAGCGTGATCTGACAAGGGGAACTTCCCATTGCACCCTCTTCAGATTTAGCGGTAAGATGGCCCAATGAACAGCCTGTCAAAAACTGAACACAGATCAAGCATGAAAACAGGACGAAGGTGTACTAAACTATGAAGAAAAAGCAAAGTAGAAACAGTGGACAGCCCAAGTTTAAGAAGTGCAGCATTGAGCGTAACAGCAGAGCTGCGGCCTCTTGATTGAGTGGTCACGGTGGTGGACTGCAAAGCGGACGAGCCTTGTTCAGAACACCTTCTTGCCACTTATTTTATTTTGTTTTTTCACATCATTATGAACTGTCTGTCTGGTCTTTCTGTACTCTAGGTAGTTGTCATACTATACATTGGCTATAGAATATAAGCCATTTGGTAAGAATAAATAAATTACCGTCGCAAGTAAATGTGATGAACAGCGAGAGCATGCGAGATACGACACAGACATCTCACGAAAATGAACGTAACAAATAAACGGGTGTGTACTCTGTTACAACAAAGGAATTGAGGAGTCAAAACTTTTGAATCGTAACGCAACTTCAAAAATGTTTGAAACGTAATTGTGTGATAGTGAAACCGTTGCTTTCATTTGTTGCAGCTTATGTGACAGACTACTACGTTTTCATCATTTCCTTGGGATTGACCATATTCACATTCGTACAAACTAGATGTGTCGATTAAGAGGTTCCTATCATATGACACACGTACTGTCAAACACCAGATGTGTTTTCCAATGGAGGATTCGGTTGGCTTCTCGCCTTGTCATCAAACGTTTGCTGTTCCCATTCGAAAGCTACTTCCTTTTGGCTCGTTATAAAGTAGACGTGCAGAATCAACTTTTATTATAGGTCCCTTCCTTACTCCTCGCTGTTGCAGACGGACGTTACACCACAACACAGACACAAAGTTGAATATAGCGGACAGTGCAAAATAAAAAAATAAAAAAATGGCACTAGAGAGCTTTGATCACTGCTCACCCGCTTTGCAGTCCAACACCCTGACCCCTCTGTCCTCCACGCAACACAGTAAGAAAGAGTATGTGAAGAGGGTATCTGTTCTTTCGCACATCTTCATGTAGATAAGGCTTACCGGCCAATGATCTTCTTCACTGCGGATACACTCACGTAGCCCGAACTCTTACTTGAATCGGTGGATTGACTGCCGCCAGTAATGAGTATAGTAGGCAGGGGCACTAAAAATGTAGTGTGTGGACAGTAAGATGGAAGTGTGGGTCTCACGGGAGGGTAAGAGATAAATCCCTGCAGTCGAACCACCCTCTGTCCCCTCGATGGCTCAGTCGGATAGAGCGTCTGCCATGTATGCAGGAGATCGTGGGTGCGAGTCCCTGTAGCGGCACACATTTTCAACTGTCCCCGTTGATATTCATCAACGCCTGTAAAGCAGCTAAAGGTCTGGGTTTCATTGTAATTTCAGTAAAAAAGAATTGTCGCCATTCGGGTTAGAACACAGGATCCTTTTCTTCCTCGCCTTCCTAAACGACCTACACTATGTGATCAAAAGTATCCGGACGCCTTGCTGAAAATGACATACCAGTTTGTGGCACCCTCCATCGGTAATTCTGGAATTCAATATGGTGTTGGCCCCCTCTTAGCCATGATGACAGATTCCACTGTCGCAGGCATACGTTCAATCAGATGCTGGAAGGTTTCTTGGGGAATGGCAGCCCATTCTTCACAGAGTGCTGCACTCAAGACAGCTATCAATGTCGGTAGGTGAGGCCTGGCACGAAGTCGGCGTTCCAAAACATCCCAAAGGTGTTCTATAGGATTCAGGTCATGACTCTGTGCAGGCTATAAGGCCGGAAATGCATATCCTACTATTTCCATCTATTGCACTGCAAATTTTTTTCCTTATTTTGTCACCTGAAGATATGACATTTCTGTCTCTTTATATACTGTATTGTAATTGTTTTACTGTTTGTGTATATATATTTATGCATTTATGTTGGTTTGTTTTGTGAATATTATTTGTATTTATACGCTGGGTCTGGCCTAGGGAAAACTATGCTATCGAACGAATACATCGATAGGTCATGTGGAGAACCAAAGTGTTTAGGATCTTTGGTAGTGCTAACTCTGTCGCGTGGAGCGCGGGCAGAGGGGGAGTCTGGCTGTGGTGGTGCAGTGGAGCAGGTGTGTTGTGTGAAGCTCCCGCGAGTTGCCGCGCTTTCGGGGTTTGGCAGCATGTAATTGCGCTCGACTTGCGATGATAGTTTCTGACATGGTGTCGCGGACGGGAAGCATTAGCTGGCGCACATCAAGAGCCCGTTTTCGTCTGGTGACCGTGTCGAGAAGAAGGCGCGCCAACATCCAGCTTCTGCAACAGCGACGGCCGACAATGAGTGACTGTCGCCACCTCCTCGATCGACGGCTTCAAACCTTCAATCAACCAACAAGGAAGACTGGAAGCACGTAAAGTTTTAGAACTGCATGGCAGACCTCAGCTTTTCAAGCTTTTAAAATTGTTGCATCACAAAATTACAGCAACTTAGCATGAACGTTTGTTGCTCATTGTCCCAATTGCATTACCAAGCAGGGTCCCTTCCTTTTCCGGAATGAACCCGAGTGTCATGGAAATTCAAACGCCAGCATCATTCGATTTCACTGTTTTAATTTCAAAGTTCAGTTAAGGTATTCATAGCTGGCTACAATATTTAGATTACACAAGCACAAATTAAGAGTGCGAGTTTTGTTACCGTATTTTAGATTACCTGTGACTGCAGCTCAGCTTGGTACGTACTAAATTTTACTATTGTTAATTGTTCAGAATCATTTAATTCTAGTTCAAAGTTAAATCTCTTATTTTTAAATTGCGTAGATTCAAGTAGCTTTTGAAATGATTGTTGAGGTAGTCCAAGACTAACCGTATTTTACTGAATTTCGATGTGCTTCAGAAAGAAAGCTCACTATTAACTTCAGTCACTAAATTAACTTTCGATTTTCCGGTTTTATTAATTCTTTTGCTAAATTAAGTCAGACTGTAGCGACATTTATTACTTCTGACAAACTTTCAGTTTTGACACTACACGTGTCAACCTTCAGTTGCCATGCTTCTAGTGCTAATTATATGTGTAATAACCTTTCTTTTTCAGTTACTACAGTAATTGTCCTTAGGACTGGCGACTGTAATTTCCCCAAATCTCAAATATCTAATTACCGATAGTTAATTGTTAACGTAACGGCCGCACATTTGCTTTCTTTATTAACTTTACCCCTTTTCAAAATTAATTTCCACCAATTTCATTAGCATTTTTCCTTTCATTTAGATGTAACCCTTTCCTCCCTCTTTACCGACAAATTAACTTCGGTGACGATTGCTTTTCCCAAATTTCCATTAGGTACACGCGGTTTAATTTTTCACTGTCATTAAGGTCGATAAGTGAGGGGGAAGTTACAAGGCCAGTCCATTACAGGGATTTTATTGTCGTGTAACCACTCCGCATTATGATCGGGTGCTCGATCTTGTTAAAAGATGCAATCGCCATCCCCAAATTGCTCTTCAATAGTAGAAAGAAAGAAGGTGTTTAAAACAGTGCACTAGACGTCCGACGTAAGAATAGGGGCGTGCACTGGCGACCATACGCCATTCCACCGTACAAGGGGATATTTTTCTTCAATCACACTCGACGAAATCGGCGATTGCAGCGAGGCATACACTATGATGGCCGTCGGTAGATGTTGAGGGAGAAGCACGGTCCTGATGTAGCTATGTTAAATAAAGAAATACAGTAGCTTGACTAGGAAAAGGGCCCTGGGACGTCTGGCAGCGGCACTGCGACAATACGTGAGCTCGGGGTAAGGGCCCTCATCAGTAGGCTGGTGGGGCATGTCCTAGAAAAAGAGCGCTGTTGGTCCATGGTGGAGGTGTCAGAATTTGAGGCCTCCTTTGTCCTTCAGGCGGGGCAGGGACATAGCTGACTTTGATTAACAGGCCTTGAATGGCAAAGGAACCCAGTGCAGCCAACATGCACCTGGCCATTGACGGCAGGATGGGGAAGTCTGGTCCACTTGTGGGATTCGTGACGCGATATAAACATTAGCAAAACGGGTCCGTTGCAGAATGTCCAGCATCTACTGGTTGCTGCAAGTCGGTTGTAAAATCAGTACCCAGACATCGTACCATGTCGCAGATCCGCACAGGAGCGACGCATTCACCGGGCAGTACTTGGCCTATAGGCAACGCGAGAGAATCATTGTGGCGTGATGCTGTCAGGAGACGTGCGAACATTAAGGAAGCTGCCCGAAGCAACGACTTGGGACTCCAACCACTCCAGCTTTGGGCAGGAGGAGGACCAAGTCGTCCACGTCTCCGCCTAGAGTCACCCCGTTAAGGCGTTGGCGGAGGCCGCAAAGTAACGTTTCCATGGCGAGAACGTACAGGATCGCAGAAAGAGGGCATCCCTGTCGCGCCTATCGTTGTACCAGGATGGACGGCGTAAGGCGACCATTGTTCAGGATCCTAGAAGTCGGGCCCCGGAGTAGACTCATTATGACCTCTACAAAGCTCTCTGGGAAACCCATATTCTGCATCCTCGCTGTCAGATGGGAGTGATCAACTCTGTCGAAGGCCTGATTGAAATAAAAGGAGGCCAGGACCCCTGTGGTGCGCGGGGTCCGCGCATGCACGATCATGTCACGGTAGTAAGGCAGTCCGAATGTTGTGATCGCCTCCTAAAGTAGCCTGATCGTGGGACAACACGTATCGGGCGACCCTCCTGACACGCGCTGCCTAAATCCGGTAAACATCTTCGTATCTGTTCAGGAGCGATAGGGGGCGATAGTCGTTGACAGAGGTTCCACCGTTTGGTTTATGGACAGGAACGAGCAATCCTTCGAGGAAGACACTAGAAAACTGTCGCGGCATCAAGTCGCGGCATATGTCTGTCCAGGAAGGCGTCAGTAATTGACGGTAGGTCCTGTAAATCTCTAACGGGAGCCAGTCGGGTCCTGGCGACTTGTGAGGAGAACCAGCCAGCATAGCTGCAGTGCCCTCCTCCTCGGTCAGTTCCTCAAGTAATGCCATCTGCATGTCGCGCGTTAGTGTGCCATCTGTAAGGGGGGAGATTTCCTCAATCGCGTCCGGAGGATACTGGTGGTCTGCGATCGACTGACTATTGTGAGCGTGGAGAGCATTTCCGATAGCACATTGTGTTGCGATCGTTGGCTAAAATTACGGCACGAATCAGCGCTCGTCGCTGACGCCTGCGTTCCGAGTGATGTCATACATCGACGTCTCTTCGTGGTCCATTCTATGCACGATGCGCTCACGAACAATTGTCCCTTCTAGGTGCTGCCTCGTGTGTGCTGTGAACCGCACTTTTGTGCGGTTCATTGTTGATTGACGGGCAGGTTAGCGCGGCGTTGCAGAATAACCACACAGGATGCTGTAGTAAAAATCTAGAGTGCCGCCTGCAAGCAGTTCCTGCCGTGGCCATTCAACGCCTTCCTAAGAGCCGGCTTGGCACATTGCAACCACAACGAGTGTGAGGTCGGATAAGCCTCTCGCCGACGCGGCCATGACGTCCACGTTGCCTCCATGAGCTTTAGGCATGTAGGTGTGTCACGTTCAACTTCCAGGGGCGTCACCCATGCCATAACATCTGGAGACGCAAGGTGACTGTGCTGCATGGTCGGTAAAAGGACCGGGCCGTATTTCAGCGGCCTGTGTGCCCCGAACTATGGTGCTCGAGAGATAGACGTGGTCTATACGGCTGGAGGAATAGCTGGTACAGTGTGTGAAACCCGACCTACCGCCACGTATATACTCCTGCGTGTCCACGAGGTGAAGTTTGGTTGATGGTGGTGAGGGCCAGACATGGAACGTACAGTGGCAGTTGGCCCTTCGGCATCTGGGAGGAGCTAAAATCCCCACCGAATATAAGGGCATCCTGGTGTCCCATAAAGAGGGGCGCCGCCGCACCTGCGAAGAAAGCGGACCGTTCACGTCGTCGTCCCGATCTGGAGGGCGCATAGATATTAACAATTTTGACATCATGCAGAGTGAGCGCAATGCATCTCGCGTCAGGGAGGAAAGCCACGTCGTAGGCAAGTAGGCCATCACAGAGAAGGATTGCCACGCCACTGCCAGTGGCAGATAGGGAAGTAGGCCATCACGGAGAAGGATTGCCACGCCACTGCCAGTGGCAAATAGGGAAGTAGGCCATCACGGAGAAGGATTGCCACGCCACTGCCAGTGGCAGATAGGGAAGTAGGCCATCACGGGGAAGGATTGCCACGCCACTGCCAGTGGCAGATAGGGAAGTAGGCCATCACGGAGAAGGATTACCACGCCAATGCCAGTGGCAGATAGGGAAGTAGGCCATCACGGGGAAGGATTGCCACGCCACTGCCAGTGGCAGATAGGGAAGTAGGCCATCACGGAGAAGGATTGCAACGCCACTGCCAGTGGCAGATGCGTGTGAGATGCGAGCAATGAATTCAAAAGGGCCGACAAAATCCTCGACATAGACCACCTGGTTCAAATGATTCAAATGGCTCTGTGCACAATGGGACTTAACATCTGAGGTCATCAGTCCCCTAGGCTTAGAACTACTTAAACCTAACTAACCTAAGGACATCACACATATCCATGCCCAAGGCAGGATTTCAACCTGCGACCGTAGCAGTGCGGTTCCGGACTGAAGCGCCTAGAACCGCTCGGCCCCTGTGGCCGGCAGACCACCAGGAGCAGGACAATGTCTATATCCTCCGCATTCAGCGTATCTTGTGACATCGTCAGTTTATGGCGCGCCTACAAGTTATTGATGTTCAGAGTCGCCAGCCGTTATTGTTGGGTGTCTACGTCCGTCTGGGAGGTGGCGTCCGCTCCGGCGGCGGCCGTCAGGGGCGGACCAGCCGCAGAATCCATCACGTTTTCAGTCACTGGGTCATAACTGTCCCGACACCTCCAGAGGGACATGCCCTTTCTCGCCTCCAACCAGTAGCACAGCGTCATCCTCGATGTCATCAGCTCAGTAGCTCGTTAGAACGTGTCTCGCGACAGGTCGACCGACGTGCACGCAGGTGGAAATGGCACATTATTTTTATTTATTTATTGTTCCGTGGGACCACATTAAGGAGAAGTCTCCATGGTCATGAAACGAGTCAATACATGAAATTATAACGCGATTGTAGAAACAGATAAAATGAAATATAAGAAACATATTCAGGCGACAAGTCGTAAGTTTAAATTAAGAAAATCAACAATGTAACACTGGAACTTGCTTAATTTTTTAGCTCTTCGAGGAGCTCCTCGACAGAATAGAAGGATTGAGCCACGAGGAAACTCTTCAGTTTAGACTTAAAAGTGTTTGGGCTACTGCTAAGATTTTTGAGTTCTTGTGGTAGCTTATTGAAAATGGATGCAGCAGAATACTGCACTCCTTTCTGCTCAAGAGTCAAGGAAGTGCATTCCAGATGCAGATTTGATTTGTGCCTAGTATTAACTGAGTCAAAGCTGATAACTCTTGGGAATAAGGTAATATTGCTAACAACAAACGACATTAAAGAAAATACATACTGTGATGGCAATGTCAAAATTCCCAGACTATTAAAATAGGGGTCGACAAGAGGTTTTCGAACGTACACCACACATAGCTCGAACAGCCCGTTTTTGAGCCAAAAATACCCTTTTTGAATCAGAAGAATTACCCCAAAAAATAATACCATATGACATAAGCGTATGAAAATATGCGAAGTAGACTACTTTTCGTGTTGAAATGTCACGTATTTCAGATACTGTTCTAATGGTAAATAAAGCAGCATTTAGTTTCTGTACAAGATCCTGAACATGGGCTTTCCACAACAGCTTACTATCTATCCGAACACCTAGCAACTTGAACGGTTCCGTCTCGCTTATAATATGCCCATTCTGTCTGATCAAAATATCAGTTCTTGTTGAATTGTGAGTTAGAAACTATAAAAACTGAGTCTTACTGTGATTTAGCATCAAATTATTTTCCACGAGCCACGAACTTATTTCATGAACTACATTATCAAGCTAGTGTCATCAGCAAACAGGAATATTTTTGAATCACCTGTAATACTAGAAGGCATATCATTTATATAAATATTTATTGCGGAATTATAGACCTGTTATCTGATGTTTTAAAACAGGTCGTACATCTTACAATTTTTGTTCTTTTTTATCTTTTTACAGTTTTCCTTTCTTTTGTTTTATCCACAAAATTTACAAAGAATGATACTTTTCAAAATAACAATAATGTAAGGTTGAAGGTGTTGGCACAACAGGAGGGACTTCACCAAGGACGCCTGCGGGAGGGTTCGGCGTCACCGCTTCACTACAACGTGAAGCTGTCGTGGGGTGAGGTGGCGAAACATTATCGTCCGACATCTGCGTGTCAGAGAACTTTGCGTCATCGGACATGTTGTCGTCATCTTGCGGCCGAATTCTTTGAAGATAGTCGTCCGAGGGGGCACGATGCCGTTTCCGGTGTTCCCGCCGGCGTTTTATTTACATACATGCTGTTCTGCATAGGAATGATAGCGGTCGTCTATCGCCTCTTTGTCGGATGGAAGGAAGACAGAAGTCGGTACAACGCCAGGCGTCATATCCATCTCCGTGTCGCCGACAGTGCCTCTGTTTGCAGTGAAATGAAAAGTATCGGATTAGTCTCCACGACGGTAGCCATCATCTGTGACGGGTCGCGTGGGTCGTGCAGAAGATCGTGAGTTGTTGCTGTGAGCGCAGCATATATGACAGGGAGGACTGTGGATGGCGCAACGGAGGTGGCGTCAACGAATGGTCTCTGTACAGTCCGGTACTGGAGACAGTTTTGGCGGACATGCCCTTCCTGGCTGCAGCCAGCGCATGTACGGGGTTGTCCGTCATACATAATGATGGTTCTGCATCCTCTTATAACCAACTAAGACGGCCGACGCTTCACCAATTCAATTTTCACTCGACGAAAACCGTTGAGTACAGGGTAGGTTCAAAATGGTTCAAATGGCTTTGAGCACTATGAGACTTAACTTCTGAGGTCATCAGTCCTCTAGAACTTAGAACTACTTAAACCTAACTAACCCAAGGACATTACACACATCCATGCCCGAGGCAGGATTCGAACCTGCGACCGTAGCGGTCTCGCGGTTCCAGACTGTAGCGCCTAGAACCGCACGGCCATTCCGACCGGCACAGGGTAGGTCTCAAAGGTTTTCCATTTTTCAGCCAGGTGACTGAGTACGTTGCAACACGTCTGGCGGGACCTAGAAAGGGAGTTCGAAAACCGTTACCGTACGCAGACTGAAACCCGTGTGGTCAAACCTTTCATAATGTATGTGTCTGTCGGTGTGCTTCAATTTGGGGTTTCACGCTTGGCGGCTCACAATTTCGGTACACAATTCTTCGGTGCCCATCTTCACATATATAACGTCCTCTGTGATGAGAAAGTGAATGCAAGTTGTCATTCCAGGTGAAGTTCATCCCGTATAAAGTTCTCAATATCGTGAGTTCTTGGTCGCGCATATTCTACTTGGGACTGAGATTTTGATCGTTGTCCAATGGTAAGAGTGTGACTTGGAAGAGTGTGACTTGGCTCTCTCACACGAGGGACTCTATACACGAAGCGGCGGCGAGAAGTAAGCAACGCGCGCTAGAGCTGCACAACTGGCGGGGAGAGGTGCTGGATTGCTGGATGGTGAGCGGTGGAGGGGGGGGGGGGAAAGGGGGGGCCGCAGCCGGATGTCCGCGCCTAAAGGCTGCGCAAGCCGAACGCGACCACTTGACCAAGATACCCTTCCACATTGCTCTACGTTGCACATCTTGCGCTTGGACCGTTCATAGTTCTCATTTTGCTTTTCTTGTTTCTCAATTCAGTACACCTACTTCCTGTTTTCATGCCTGATCTGTGTTCTGTTTTTGACGGGCCTTTCTTTAAATCTGAGGGAAGATGCGATGGGGAGTTTCCCTTGTGAAACGGAACATTGGAACCAGCCCGTTATTGTCTTAGGTGGATGTGGAAACCTGCCTAAACACAACATCCAGTACGAGCTAGGTGGTACAGTGCTAAGCACACTGGACTCGCATTTGTGAGGACAACGGTTCAAACCCTCTTCCGCCATCCTGATGTAAGTTTTCAGTGATTTGCCTAAATCGCTTCAGGAAAATGCCAGGCTGGTTTCTTTGAAATGGCACGGCCGACTTCCTACCCCGCCCCTCTCCCTCCAATGCTTCCCTAATTCGATGGGACCGATGACCTCGCTGTTTTGTCCCCTTCCCCAAACCAAACAACCAACAACATACAGGATGCCCGGCATACCGGTCCCTGTCGTTAATTTGCAAGGTAGGTTCGATCCGGGGCCAATGCGCCTCCCCGTGTCCCAGTAGTGGGCGCTTCAACGCGCTCCGCTATTCGGGTGGCTTCCATGTAGACGCAATATAGGAACACAATGTCCCCTGCCATGCATTGCACAATGACATTCGGAGTATTCGTGTGCACGGGAATGTAGAGATACTAAGGCATTCTGTAGTCGTCTTCCAGGAACAGCACCGAATCACTTGTTTGCTCAAGGCCGGGGTCCTTTCCAGTGTCCTTCAACACTTCATCGTCCTAGTACGTGTCTGCGATAAGCGCTGAGAAAGAAGCCTTTGAGAGAAACGATAACGTCGTTTCGGTGAGAATGTCCGCCTCGAGTCTGTAGCGGACGGTCGGCGACAGCAGATCTGTGCTGTGGATTGTCCTGTCCCAGGCAGGCACAGTGGGAGGAAAAGGACAGCAGGTCCCGACCGCAGTGTCGTTACGGCGCGAGACGCGTGAGGGGGCGTGGCGCGGCCGCCGAGGCGTTCATTACGGGCCCTTACCGGTTGTCATCCGCAGCGGCCGCCGCTGTTAGCGGGCTCGTAACGAACCGTGCCCAATGGCCGCAAGACTCCGTGAGCACTACCGGTCGGCATTGTCCGCCCACCGGCGCTCCCTCGCAGAATCGACCGTGTACGATGTAGCACAATGAAATGACCGACCGCGTCGCGCGTTACATGCTGAGAATAGCTTTGTAATTCGTGGGGCCTTGACGAAGGCACAGGGCGCGCCAAAAGAGAACGTGCTGGCAACGGATTTGCTCGTTGAGACATCTGATAGTGTAACGTTACTCGGGAAGCGATGTAGAATCTGGAACAGCTAGCTGAACGTAGAAAGCCGGAAAAATGCGAATAGACCTTCCGGGATCTAAGGTCGTGGTCCACGAAACTCTTCAGCTCCTAACGTTTCGTCCAGAGCTGCGCTGGACATCTTCAGAGGGGGGTTTCTCCTCCGGTGAGTCTTGCCGACTGACGGGTCGGACCATGGAGGTAAAAATAAGAGAAGTTGTCATGACGTCACAAACTTGAAGCCAACCCAAGTGAAGATCCGCCATGTTACCTACCCCAAAACATTCGCTTCTGGTGGTTTGATTCCGTGTAATTGTGAAGTGTTTTGATAAAAAAACGCCAGCTTGTGTCGCTTATGGGTGTACTAATCGTTCTGATTGTAGTTTAAAGTTTAAACAAATCACGTCTCATTCGTAAGTGGACTTATTTAAGCGCTATTTTCTTATATATACTTGAAATTCTGATGCACTGTAAGTTATACAGTATGGTTTTATTTCTGTGATTAGACTTAAGATTTCCTATCAATCCAACACGAAGAGCTATCTGGAGGTGAGCAATACACTTGGTTTTCATTGTTTTGTTATTCCCAAGTAATTGAAATGTCCTGGCAAGAAATATCCTGGAAATGGGGACTAATGTTTTAAAATTCGATAATTTAATATAAAAGTTATGTAACTACATGTAGTTAGTTAAATCTTAAGTAAAATGTGCGAAACACCTGTTACAGTGCTTAAATATATATTTGTTAAAGCAAATTCCCTATCTAAGTCCAGGCTATTTCGATCATTATATTAATCACTGTGTTGTCGTGTTACCCTGTAAATTGCTGTTATTTGCCACACTGAATGTCACTTGGTAGGTACAGTTTATGAACAAAGCAGATGTGTAAACTACAATGGGACTGACAATCTTAAATTCCGTTCTTTTACTTCGTAATTTAACGAATCTTTCACTTTGTTGACATGACAGCTGTCTTGTTTATATCATCCCTGCAGACATCTATGGGACACCAAAGGAAATAAGGTAAGTTTCTTGCAAACTTGAACATTTAAAATTTGCATTCGACTTGAAAATGCAACGAATGCAAATCGGTGCCTTTAAACTATCAATAATTGCTTTTGGAGTTCTGGCTCTATCAATTATCGATACAAACACAATGAAAGTGAATAGAAATGGATTAAGAAAGCACGCTATTCATAGCACATACTTCTCTTCTCGGTTATTCGAAGTGTATAAACAAAAAGGAATTACAGTACTGAGACCAGAAGCGTCATGTTTTCGTGTCGTAGTACTGTATCGAATACGCATTTAAGACCAGAAAAACGTATGAAGTTGCGTTCCTTATGCTGTGTTGTTCACTAAAACAGTGTAACATTTACTATATAAAATAAATATCGCGTGCACAAGACAGAAATAACGAACAAGAAGCAATTGTAAACACTCGTCTGCTAATGTTTTGGGGGATCCAAGATGGCGGCAGGCCCCGCCCACTGGCTTCAAAACAACTTACAGCGTAAGTCTGTAGCGCCATCTCCCCTTATTCTACCTCCATGGGTCGGACGTCTGAGAGCGACTTATATATTGTAGAAAGTGGGCGTGGCCAGAGTTACACGTGATATGCAGAGATAATCTTTGTCGGAGATAAAACTTAACTATCGGTCGTGATCTCGTCACGGATAAAACTGTCTAGCAATTCTGTAGTGCTACTGTCCAAATATCACTAAGTTTCTTGGTCTGTTCTTTCCGATTAAAATTATCCCTATGTTTATATATTTCAATTGCTTCCCTACAAAGCCGTGGGTAATAGTTCGTCGTCGTAGATAAAATTTTTGTTTCGGAAAACTTCACTTGATGATTTCCTGACTGAAAAGCGTGTTCTGCTACAGCCGATTTATCTGTTTTTCCTAATCGGCAAAGACTTCTGTGTTCTTTTAACCGTGTATTTATGCTTCTTTTTGTTGTTCCAATATAAACTTTTCCACATGTACACGGAATTTTATATACGCCACTGGCTGATAGAGGAGTGCGTTTATCTTTTACAGACCGGAGAACATGACAAACTTTCTTCGTTGGTCTAAAAACAGGTCTAATATCATGTTTACTTAAAATCTTTCCAATCTGATCCGTTACTTTCTTTATAAAAGGGAGAGAGACTGTATTCTTCCATCGTTTTTCGGGCTTGTCCTTAGGCTTTTTGTTGTTTGGGTGCAGAATTCTGCTTACTTCTTTCTTTGAGTAGCCATTTTTCTCAAAAGCGTGCTTCAGATGGTTTAATTCGGCGTCTAGATACTCCGGCGTGCAAATCCGTCTGGCTCTGTCAACGAGACTTTTAATCACACCTCTCTTTTGTTGTGGATAGTGGTTAGAGTTTTTATGTAAGTATCTGTCTGTGTGCGTTAACTCTGGCCACGCCCACTTTCTACGATAAATAAATCGCTCTCAGACGTCCGACCCGTCAGTCGGCAAGACTCACCGGAGGAGAAACCCCCCTCTGAAGATGTCCAGCGCAGCTCTGGACGAAACGTTAGGAGCTGAAGAGTTTCATGGACCACGACCTTACATCCCTGATGGTTTACCAGAAGATATGTCATCCGGTCGTGAAAGCCTTCATACTATGAAATGCGAATAGGCCTCGATCTCTGAGGGTTCAGTACATGCTTAATTATGTATATAGATGGATCGTCTATAGGTACCGGTGAGTGAGTCTGCGAGTATCAACTGATGTGACATAAATGCCCTTATCTATTGATTGCGTTGACTGAGAAGCTTAACTTTTTTTACACCGCGAAGGGATCTTAGACCTCAGTATATGATGTTAATTTCAGACTGATACCACTACCCTATCCTGAGAAAAGGAAGCCATTAGAGACGGACGTCAAAGAGTTCCTCTAAGGGATCTGGTTTTACCGACTGAGGTTACGGAATTTTTAAAATTGCAATCTGCGAATTACTATTCATTATCTGGTAGAGGAAACTTCCGACTGTACTGCTGCGATTTTATTTTTGCCTTTTTGCCCGTTTCCACTACAGGACTGCCATTCTTATGTTGGTTGAGACATGGTTAGCGGCAACTGGTGGCTGCATGCCCTCCCTGACGCAATCATTCCCTGGGTCGGAATCTCTGTATTCCGTAAATATATACTTCTAGAGTAAACCTACGCGAACTATCTAACATTGTTTGGCGAATGGAAACGTCCCCAGAAAAATTATACAAGACTGTTCTTAAACCGACACACAATATTTTTTAGCGCAACGCAATCTGACTTTCAAAAATCCCTACAAAAGAATGGCCCTGACTAACATTAACCTATACCTTTCACAAATCACTTACCTCACAAAAATCTTGGTTACTCGAACTACTGCAATACAGCAAGCGCCACTACTGCCAGCTAAATAAAAGATTCAAACTACTGAAGGCACTAACTACTGATAGGCATAGTAGGCAAATGAAAGATTTTAATAGAGAACAAACAATGTATTTACCTTAATAGTCATAATATATATAGCAGTTCATGCACAAATTTCAAATCTCCGCCATTTCTCTCCCGACATCCACCACTGCTGGCGGCTCACCTCCAACTGCGCAACGCTACGCGCTGTTCACGTCCAGCTGCCCAACACTACAATGGCAGACAACAATGCAAACTAGCCACAGACTGCACACAGCACAGCCAGTGATTTTCATACAGAGCGCTACGTAACGTTGCCAATAAGAAAACCTAAACAGCCTACTTACAGAATATTCCAGCCTCCCCGACTAACTACTGGATTTAATAGCCTCACTTGCAAATTGTTAGTCACAGTTTTCAATGTCGTTGGACCGTCAGCGCTTAGTAGCTATTAGTATTATGTTTTTTTTTTCTTTAGTACTAACAGCATGTCAGATAATGAGATGATTATTAGAAAAACGCGCGAGAATAGCTGCTTATAATAACTAATCTATCTTTATTAACGAGGGACCGTTTCGGATGGTTCAAATGGTTCTGAACACTATGGGACTTAACTTATCACGTCATCAGTCCCCTAGAACTTAGAACTATTTAAACATTACTAACCTAAGGACATCTCACACATCCATGCCCGAGGCAGGATTCGAACCTGTGACCGTAGCGGTCGCGCGGTTCCAGACTGTAGCGCCTAGAACCTCTCGGTGACTCCGGCCGACGACTGTTTCGGAATTTATCCCTTTGCAAGTACCTACGAATATAATTTTCGTGAGACTGTAGTATAAATATGAATGCCATTTATGTTAAAGTGACTATATCTACTCTCGTCTATAATGATGTGCCGTCCATATCACGTCGTTAGTGAACTGCTTTATAACTGTCAATATTTTGATAGGAAATGAAGTCGAACGCTTCTTGACAGGGCGTACGGGAACGATGCGGGAGACCCGCACAGCCGTACTAGGCAAGGTCCTAACGGAGGTGGTTTGCCGTTGCCTTCCTCCGACCGTAATGGTGATGAATGATGAGGTCGACACAACAACACCCAGTCATCTCGGGACAGGTGAAAATCCCTGACATCACCGGGAATCGAACCCGGGACCCTGTGCTCGGGAAGCGAGAACGCTACCGCGTGACCACGAGCGGAGGACAATATTTTGATTAGATACGTTAATTATGCTTTGCAATTCTACTCTTACAGCATTAGGTGTTTACAAATATTATATGTTTACAAATATTATGCAGATGAACAGCGATATTATTTTATTAACTAAATTTTGTACCTATTGTTTGGTAGTTGCATATGTTCTTTCCGAGTTATACTTTTCGTAATGGCTCAGTGAAGTATTCGAGGCAGTATTTGTGTGTAGATTCAGTAGCTCGTTTAATATTCCTTGTAGGTATTTTCTCGTGTGCATGTAGATTTCCAATTCTTCAGGAATGTTCATCGCAAGACCGTTTAGTATTCTGTATGGGATTTGGAGTCAATTTTAGATTGTATCAACAGTGTGGGTGTGCTTTTTCAATTGTAGAAAGAAGCTCGACTGACCACTCTCGCTGTTTCTGATCGGGGATAACATACTGCCTTAAAGCGAACTATCATAACAGCCAGGAGAGCGGTGTGCTGATCACACGCCCCTCCTATCCGCATTCTCAGCTGAGGATGACACGGCGGTCGGATGGTCCAAATGGGCCACCTGTGGCCTGAAGACAGCTTTAAATCTCTTGTTACCTCGAGTAGCTTTTGGATAAGCCTTTTGTGATTCACCATCCCAGATGCCTCACTGAAGTCTGTAAAAGTTGCGCAAGTGACTAGTTTTTCCTCATGCTCATCCTGGATGTGTTGACTAAAGGTCAACCTGTCTAGCGCTTGTCTGCCCTGATCTAAAGCCAGCTTGCTCTGAAATGACCTTTTCGTCCAGGCTTACTGAAAACCTAGTCGGTATCATTCTTTCAGATTAGTCGTCTGCACAGTGTGTGACCTGCAGCTGCTGCACGAACAGTCCGCCTCTGTAACACAGTTAGATTCAGGTACTACCGTTCTCTAGTTGGGTGGAGTCATCTAATGCTGGAAATACAGAGATCATTCTAGCCAGGAAAAGGCGACCATTCGCAGGCTGACCAAACCTGCTGACAACAAAGCGCCCAAATACACTGATGGGAAAAAGGTCTCAACACCAAAAAATAGTTAATCTAGAGTAATGACATTCCTGGAGAACATATGTTTAGTAACGCATTTAAGTGATTAACTTTGCAAAACCACAGGCTGATGTAAGTGCAAGGTAAATCATTGCAAATGTGAAATGTTGGTACATTAAGAACTGATGTAAGTGTCATAATGTTTATTGCAAACATGCAAAAGTGCATTCATTGTGTTGTACAGTTGCCGGCTATCAGTCTATGCGGTGGGGTTCCATGCCTGTTGCACTTGTTCAGTCAGTACAGGGACAGTTAATGCTGTTTGTGGATGATGCTGGGGTTGTCATCCGATGATGTCCCATATGTGCTCTAGTGCAGACGGATCTGGTGATGGAGTAGACCAAGGAAACTTGTCGACACTCTGCAGAGCATGTTGGGTTAGAATCGCGGTATATGGGCGAGGGTTATCGTGCTAGAATGCTGTTCGTGAATGGCAGCACAACAGGTCAAATCAGCAAACTGACTTACAGTTTTGTAGTCAGGATGCGTGGGATAACCACGAGAGAGGTCCTGCTGTCCTATGAAATCGCACCCCGCACCATAACTCCAGTTGTAGGACCAGCATGTCTAGCACGCAGACAGGTCCCTTCAGGTCCTCAACTGGACTCCATCTAATCAACACATGGCCATCACTGGTACCGAGACAGAACCAGCTTTCATTAGTAACACAACAGATCTCCATTCTGCCTTCCAAAGAGCTCTCGCTTGACACCACTGAAGTCGCAAATGGCGGTTGGTTGGGATCAATGGGAAGCACGCTACAGGGCTTGTAGCGTGGAGCTGTCCTTGGCATAATCGATTTGTAATACTTCATTGTTTCATTGAGGTGCCAACCACTGTTCAAATTGCTCCTGCAGATGCATTACGATGAACCGGAGCCATACGACAAAAACGATAGTCGTCCCGCTAGGTAATGCCATGCGGCCGTCCGGAACCCGGTCTCCTTGCGGCTGTTCATTCTCGTGACCACCGTTGCCAGCAGTCATGTACAGTGGTTACTTTCCTGAGAAGTCTTTCTGCAATATCGCAGAAGGAACGTACAGCCTCTGTTAGACTTATTACACAACCTGGTTCAAACTCAGTGAGTTGTTGATAATGGCTTCTTGTTTTAACATCAGCTCACCATGTCCAGTCTGAAAGGTAGCTAACGCCCAAGACCGTCACAGCGTGTATTTAAAGCATAAGCTTTAAAGCATACAAGCGTCTGTAGTCTTATGACTGGTTATGTTCTTTATATTTGCTTAGTTCTTTTAGTGTTTTATTTTAACTTTTGTACTGTATGTGGAATTTGTGGTGCGCCGCATGACACCAGTCAGAAGATTGGTGACCCCCTACCACACCCCCCAAAAAAACTGTATGTGGACACATATTACGACACAGACCAGTTGCACGTGTGTTTGTGCCTCATACGACTAAATATGTTTTTTGATACTGTAGTACCCACGATCATGTCCAGGATTAGAGGATATTTATTTGCATGACATCATTAACCACTATTTTTAATTATATCGTTTATTGTGGAACATAGTGGTTGCCATTGTTTCATCTTGCAGGTATGTGCATGGGTCTTAATTGTGTATATCTAAGTTTGAGAGTACTCCGACGCCGGCCGGGGTGGCCAAGCGGTTTTAGGTGCTACAGTCTGGAACCGCGCGAGCGCTACGGTCGCAGGTTCGAATCCTGCCTCAGGCGTGGATGTGTGTGATGTCCTTAGGTTAGTTAGGTTTAAATAGTTCTAGGTCTAGGGGACTGATGACCTCAGATGTTAAGTCCCCTAGCGCTCAGGGCCATTTTTGAAATAAATCTTTGGTACTCTTCCAAGTCCTCAACATAGTAAAAAAAATATTTTGTCGACGACAAAATTTAGGGGTACTCATCCCCCAGCGTTGCCCAGAAAAACAGCACTGCAATATTTTACAGCACACTTATTAAGTTGTACAATAGAATAACTGTGCATTACATGTTTTAATTCTGGGTACACTTTTGCTTTTGGTGTCACGCTGTTGCTAATGTGGCTGTTTTTATATCATTGTTAGGGCCTGATGACTAGGCGTATCGCCGAAACATGTTGACAATACACTGATATTGAAATGACAGCTGACGGCAGTGTTTATAATTGTAATACCTGCATCATTTGGTCTCTTTCATTGCTTCATTGGAAGTAAACATTGGGGAATCGTCTAAGCATTGGATGTTTTACACATAAAGTGATATTGTGTTCACAGTACCAAAGCCACTACTGGTAGAAGCAACGCTGGCAAGCTGCGCGCTGTCGGAGGCAGGGGACCGGCGAATGACCTGGTCGATGCTTGGGCTGTGACGACTCAGCGGCGACCGTGATGAGGGCAGCAGTCGTCCCGAAGTTTATTCAAATAATTTCCGATTGATTCCCCCCGGGATGCCAGGAGGTGGAGGAAGCCCGCCGGGGGCGGCGGCAGCGCCGGAGGCGGGGGCCACCTAATTCGCACAATTGTCGCAATTACACAATGTCGCCGGGCGCGGGCGACAATGCGCGGTATTACGGGCCGACAAAGGCGGGTGATTCCGGCCGTTCATTACGGAGCCTTGTGAGGAGCGCCGGTGAGCTCAGCGCAGTGCAGAGGCCTTCCGCCAGGTGCCCGGCCGGCGTGCGGCGCGCGGAACTACCTGCCGAGGAGGCCGCGACTCCGGGCTGCCAGCGGCCGAGGCATGCCTGCTGCCGAGTGAGAGGCTCACAGGCACATCCCGTCCTTGTCAGACCATGGAAAACCAGGAGTAATTAGCAGATTACTTCGCCTGAGGGTAATTACCGCTTGTGGAGTAACATGTGATGTTTTGAGGGGTGAAACCAAAAAGTACAACTATGTTTCGGTCATGTGTAAGTAGACTGTTTATGTTTTCTTATTGGCAACGTTACGTAGCGCTCTGTATGAAAATCACTGGCTGTGCTGTGTGCAGTCTGTGGCTAGTTTGCATTGTTGTCTGCCATTGTAGTGTTGGGCTGTTGGCTGTTAACAGCGGGTAGCGTTGCGCAGTTGGAGGTGAGCCGCCAGCAGTGGTGGATGTGGGGAGAGAAATTTGTAAGACTGGATGTCATGAACTGCTATGTATATTATGATTTTTGAACACTATTGAGGTAAATACATTGTTTGTTCTCTATCAAAATCTTTCATTTGCTAACTATGCCTATCAGTAGTTAGTGCCTTCCGTAGTTTGAATCTTTTATTTAGCTGGCAGTAGTGGCGCTCGCTGTATTGCAGTAGTTCGAGTAACCAAGATTTTTGTGAGGTAAGTGATTTGTGAAAGGTATAGGTTAATGTTAGTCAGGGCCATTCTTTTGTAGGGATTTTTGAAAGTCAAATTGCGTTGCGCTAAAAATATTGTGTGTCAGTTTAAGCACAGTCGTGTATAATTTTTCAAAGGGGACGTTTCACATGAAACTAAGTTATTTTTGAAAGTTCGTTACGATTATCGCTATTTCGTAATACTGATCACATAAGGCCCCATTAGTTTATTTAAATATTAGCAATAACGCGCGACACAGATGCTGGAGGTTTCAGCTTGTGAAATGAAAGTATGAAAAACATTTCCCCCATTACACACGTACCAGATAGTTACAATTAAAGAGCAACTGTTTATGGTAGACCAGTGTAGGCTGTAATTATTGTATGGCAGCGAAACTTGGTAGATATTCTACGCCGTTAATGTGGAAACGAGTTACGGTGGAAAAAAAATAGTTACAATATTGGCCACCAGGTGCAAATCTGGCTCTGTCAATGCAACAAAGGCGTATAGAAATGTTTCTATATGTAACGGGTTAGGAGCGGGACTTGGGCAGAAAAAGTCAGAGAAGTGAGGAAAGCATTATGTTGATTTTATTATTAACCACCCCTGGCACAAATTGTTCGGTATGAGCACCAGATACATGACGAGAGGCTGTACAGCATCAGTTTTATAACTGGTGGCCAAACTTGAAACAATTTTTTTCCGGTGTAAATTGATACCACATTAACGCATTTGCATGTTTAACAAGTTGCGCTGCATTACGATAATAGCAGCCCACACGGGTAGCAGCACTTTGATTATAAGAACCTGGTACTTTGTGACGTGTATCTATGAGGAAATTTGAGATATATACAGGTCATGGACTTAAATATCTCATCAAAATGCCTTCTAAGAGTTTTAAGTAGTTTCTGAAACAGACCAAAAACTGCTTCATTATTTACTTTGCAACGATAAACGAACTAATTGACAGCACTGCACAAGAGAAAGTATGTAATTGCTGCAACATTGCTACAGGGCCTATGCTGTATTATTATTGCCGGCCGCGGTGGCCGAGCGGTTCTACACGCTTCAGTCCGGAACCGCGCGACTGCTACGGTCGCAAGTTCGAATCCTGCCTCGGGCATGGATGTGTGTGATGTCCTTAGGTTAGTTACGTTTAAGTAGCTCTAAGTTCTAGGGGACTGATGACCTCAGATGTTAAGTCCTATAGTGCTCAGAGACATTTTTTTTTGGTGTGGAAGTGGTCAGACAAAGCACTGGTAGCATGAATTCTTCTAATTGCTGAAAGCTCCGAAGTATGAAGTGCCGTAGTCAAGTGATTTACAGACAACAAGTATAGCGCAAACATTTTAATTTGGGGGATGCAGGGTGTAGTTGAAGCAAATGTCGCTAGCGAGAGGACCGCAGCAGAGGAGGCATGTTTTGTAGTATATTTCTACGCTAATGTGCATAGTTAGCTTTCTTTTCTCAGCAGAAGTTGTAGGTGGCGCTCGCAGATTGTTAGAAATAATCAGTACCAATCGTCTCATTGAGGCAGTAGCTAGTGATTTAATAAAATAGCTACAGTAACTAAATATCATTTGTCCTTTGTCAATTTGAAAATGAAAGTGTTCAAAGAAAGGATTTAGCATTCTAAAGTTTAGTTAGGAGGTAATGTTGATGACAGTGTGGGGGAGGGGGGGTTGAGGGTGGGACGGGGGGTAATTGTATTGTATTGTATTGCATGTTAACCGGGGACCTAGAAACGAAGGAGAGGCTCCGTCCCCACCGCAGCAGCAGCGGTCCACAACCCCCCAACGACTACCGCAGTCCATTTCTCCCCTCCGCCGCCCCACACCGAACCCAGAGTTATCGAAGGGTTCGGCCCCCGGTGGACCCATCCAGGGAACGTCTCACACCAGACGAGTGTAACCCCTATGTTTGCGTGGTAAAGTAATGCTAGTGTACGTGTACGTGGAGAACTTGTTCGCGCAGCAATAGCCGACATAGTGTAGCTGTGGCAGAATAAGGGGAACCAGCCCGCGTTCGCCGAGGCAGATGGAAAACCGCCTAAAAACCATCCACAGACTGGCCGGCTCACCGAACCTCGACACAAGTACGCCGGGAGGATTCGTGCCAGGGACCAGGCGCTCCTTCCCACTCCCGAAAGCCGTGCGTTACACCGCTCTGCTAACCGGGCGGGTGCGGGGAGTTATGGTCTCAGAAAGGTTGAGAACCGCTGGCCTTCGGCACATCTAAAAATCCCCATAAGAACTGACCTTGTAAGCACTTTGTGTTTATGCTGTTTGTAAATGTCAGATTGAAATTGGACTGGCGAATATCGTAGCATCTTACCATGCCGTGCGATGTTGATAACTATAGTTTTCATTTCTTCTTCGCAATGTCTATATTCTCCACAAGCTGTAGTAACCTAGGCATTTTACGAGGTGTGGCTAGAAAAAAACTGGACTAATACTGGTGAAACAATAAAACGAATGCAATAAGGCTGAAAGTCACGTGGCCTGTCACGTGACTCTCGCTCCGCCTACTGCTCGAGTTTCATCTGCCTCCTGCACTCAGTCTGCCCGTGGCGTCTGTTTTAAGTAGTTGACGTTTTGTCTGTGCGTCGAAAAATGTTGAGTGTACAGAAAGAACAGCGTGTTAACATCAAATTTTGTTTCAAACTAGGAAAATCTGCAAGTGAAACGTTTGTAATGTTACAACAAGTGTACGGCGATGATTGTTTATCGTGAACACAAGTGTTTGATTGGTTTAAACGATTTAAAGATGGCCGCGAAGACACCAGTGATGACACTCGCACTGGCAGACCATTGTCGGCAAAAACTGATGCAAACATTGAAAAAATCGGTAAACTTGTTCGACAAGATCGCCGTTTAACATTCAAAGCAGTGTCTGAGTTAACAGGAGTTGACAAGGAAAGTGTTAGGCAGATTCTTCATGAAAGTTTCAACATGAACAAAGTGTGTTCAAAAATGGTTCCAAAGTGTCTCACAATTGAACAGAAGGAACGCCGAAGAATGATTTGTTCTGACATCCTGGAAAACATTGAAAGTGATCCCACCTTCTTACAAAATGTTATTACTTGCGATGAATCGTGGTTTTTTACTTACGATCCCGAAACTAAACGCCAATCGATGCATTGGAAAACTCCTGGTTCTCCACGACAAAAAAAAGCACGAATGTCAAAATCGAAATTCAAGGCAATGATGATTGTTTTTTTTTTGACATCAAAGGGATTGTGCACATTGATTGGGTACCAGAGGGACAAACAGTGAATCAGCATTACTACATTAGCGTCCTGGCTACCCTACGAGAGCGAGTACGGAGAAAACGGAACGATTTGTGGATAAAAAAGTCATGGATCCTTCACCAAGACAATGCCCCAGCTCACAGTGCGTTGTGAGTGAAGACGTTTTTGCAAAACACAACATTCCCATCTTAGATCATCCACCCTACTCACCTGATTTGGCCCCCTGTGAGTTTTTTCTTTTCCCTAAAGTCAAGTCAGCTTTGAAAGGAACTAGATTTGAGACTGTTGAAGCAGTAAAAGAAAAAGCGACGGAAGTAATGTATGGACTTACTGAAAATGATCTGCAGCATTGCTATGAACACTGGAAAATTCGTATGGAGCGGTGTAGAGACCGAGGAGGAGAGTACATTGAAGGAGATAACATGAAATTGTAAATAATTGTAAATAAATGTTTTTTCCAGCATCAGTCCGGTTTTTTTCTAGCCGCACCTCGTACATTGCAAAGGATGATTTAAAGAAGCTCTTAATCTCTGTTGGGATGTTTCCCAAAATTCCACGATAGTTAATTGCAACTATTTCTACTATTGCACTGTAAAGTGTGTGAAAGTTTGCACGCTAGTACGATCGTCTAAATACATGATTGACACGGCGGTACTAGAACATAAATGTGACAACACAGTAAGAAACAAACAATAATATTTATTAAGAGGTATGATATGAACTTTACTGAATATTTCACAACGCTTCGATGCGTGGCCCTTGATGTCCTAGACCTAATTTACGAGGCGATCAAAAACTTTCCGTTTGAGGGCATTGCTGCCGCTTATATGCAACATAGCGCGACTCCGATGAGGGTATATAAGCACCAACATGTAGGCAAGGGAACAGTGTGGTATTCGTGTCTAAACGACGTGCGTTTGGCAAATGCCGAGAAGTGAACTACGGCGATGTTATTGCCAAATGCCTCCAAAAAGGACTACGGTGCTGTTATTATTTTCTTGGTTGCCGAAGGATGAACACCAGTAGACATCCATCTCAACCAGTAGACATCCATCTCAGAATAAAGAATGTGTATGGTGCAGCGTACCTGTCGAAAAGTACCATTGTGGAATGGTGCGCCAAGTTCCGTGTTGCGTCCTTACATCGCAAATTTAGCGCATAAGTTACGTCAACTCAAGTGGAAGACATTTGAGCACCTACCTTAAAATCCTGGTCTCTCCCCACCCAGCTAACACGGCTTCCGTCTCCTAAGCCTTGAAGGGTCGACGATTTCTGTGGAACGAGGATGCGCAGCAGTTAGTTACGGACTTATTCACGCAGCAGTATACTTCGTTTTACCAAACTGGTATCTTCAACCTGAAGCGTCGATCGGATGATTGCCTCAGTGCTCAGGGCGATTTTGCCTAATTGGCATACCGATTTTGGACTGTACGGTCTTCGAACAGGAACGTTTGATTGCCCCTTATACAATGAAATCTAAATTACTTGGCTGTCTTTTAGCAGTCTATGACGTTGTCACTTAGACTGAAAGGAACTATGCAAACACTCGTTTAACTCTCCTATTTCTCTGTAAATAGCGACTGCTAAGTCGAAACTATGTCCTTCTGTACGGAAATGCAGGAAATGTTGACACTCTCTCTACTAGGCGAATTGCAGCGACTGAGTTCAGCTCGCTGCGGGCATTGAATTGTGAGAGTAGCTGTGACGTGCCGCATTTTGTTCCTGTCGGTGGAAGGATCTCCACCTCCACATTATTAACCAGAAACAAAGTAGTCCTCGGCGGACAGCGCTCCCTCGGCGGCTGGAAACAATATCGGCGGACGACTACGATACGCTGATGAAAGTGGTGCGGAGACGGGAAGGTTGTCCTGGGTAGTGAGCGCCACCTGGAGGCTGCTGCTCGAAACTGAGAGGCGCCAGCGGAATGGCAGTGCCTCTCTGGTGGCGGCATGTCTCAGTCTATTGTTGCGAACCTCTTGAGCCACGTAGGCAACACTCTCAACATGGACCAGGAACTATGAAGTTTCTGTCTCCAGTCCAGTGGGTGTTACTCGTTTTACACAACACAGAAATGAAAAGTGTTACACCATAAGCACCTTGTCCGAACGCTACCCAACTCGTAGTCAAAAATTCCCACACCTTTCAGATAAGTTGGTTAAAATATCATCCTTATATGAACTAAAGAACTATTTATTCAAATGAAGAAAGGTGCGAATACGTGATGGTACTGGGAATGTCTAACATTACTAGGACTTGTCAGATGGTGACAGGAACGCATCTTGACCAGAGAACGTGCATGTATAGCTTACTGCCACTTCTCAGACTTTGAGAAAAGTCCAGTCACCGGCGTGAGGGACACTGGAAAATCATACTAACAGATCGCACAGACGGTTCGCTGTAGTACAGTGACTCCACATCGTTCGGTAACGAGGTGGACAGATGACAATAACGTGACAAGAATAGTATGCGTTAGTCTCTCGAAAAGGACTACATTGTGAGGAGGTCGTAGGTACTTTCAGCTGTCCCTTACGAATAGACTAATAATAATAAATGAAATCCATGTTACAGTCAGAGTGAAACCAAGAACTAACAGGAGCAGATTACTGGAGGCTGAGTTTAGATCTCGAGTTGCCATGTGTCTTATACGGCTGATTCCAAACGAGCGTTTCCAGAAAAAATACAGACTTGCATGGAGTACATTCAGACTCGAGTGGGTTGTCGAGCCATCCTATGGTGTTCAGTGAAGAGTCTCGCTTCTGTCTGTGGTGGTCATGCTGACGTCAGCGTGTCCGTAGACGAACGAGGTAATGGTCACAGTCGCAGCGATTCTCGAGACCCATACGTCTCCAACTCCTTGATTCGTCATGTGGCGAGTTATTGGATATGACATCAGGACCAATTTGGTAATGTTAGACAAGTGTGGTAAGAGCGGTAAGCCTTGCTGGACAACGATTGGCCGTGGAAGATTTTGAGGACAGACGAAGCCCACTTCCACCTGACAGAATATGTCAATATAAAGAATTGTCGAATGTGGGCAACATAAAATCCACACGATAATCTACCAATATAGCTTCAACCTGAAAAGTTCGTTGTGTGGTGGGGGTTTACGGCATCATTTATCACAGGTCCATATTTTTTCGAAGAGACAGGTGCTTCCGGTCCTGTTAACTGTCCTGCCACTGGTAGCGCTATGAATGTATTCTGCGCAACCATCTTATTCTAGCTCTCCAACAGCGTGGATGCGTGGATGGAATTTTTTTTTTAAATGCAAGATGGCATACCTCATCACATGGCAAATCCAGTTAAGCAGCTGCTGAAGCGCATTTCGGAAATTCTAGAATTATCAGCCGCCATTTCCGTACAGTCTGGCCGTCCCAATCACTTGATCTTAATCCTTGTGACTTGTGGCTGTAGGGCTATCTGAAAGATGTTGTGTTCAGCGTTCCGATTGCAAACTTAACTGCGTTGAAGGCACGCATTGCGCAGCACATTCTGAACGTGACCGCGGAAACACTTCGATCAGTTAAGGACCATGCTGTTTCTCGATGTGAACTATTTGCCGGAAACGGTGGACAGCATATTGAACTTGTTTTGCGCCAGTCACACGGAAATTAATAATCCGATTTGATTTTGGTTGATGCTTTTTTGCCATTATGACCTTGCCGTGGTGGATGGGCTTGCGTAACTAACAGTATCACACCTGTACACCAAAGCACAGTGAGCAGTACAGTTTGTTTAGCGACAGACATACAACTTAGGCACTGTTGTATGATTCATTTGTCATTTGTGTTTAATTATGATGTTTACAGCGGCATACATTGCTACATTTTATAACTATTTATTTTTCTTCTACCATTCGTTTTCCCCCTTCTCCGATAATATTTCGTTGCAATTTGACGTCATTCTCAGCAGTGGTGTTATTTCTACAGCGGTTTGAAAGTTCAGTTATAATCACCCTGGAATCGATGTGCTTGCTTGGATGTGTTGACAGCAGTGAGCTTTTTGTATTGAGTTTTCTTTAGTGGCTTCATTTTCAGTTTTCGTGGTGTGAGTGCACCAGATATTTATGTTCATTCTTTGCGCAGCCGTGTTCTATGGTGTTATAAAATTATATCTTTTTTTTTTTGTTTTTTTTTGTTTTTACGGATACGGTTAGGGTGAAACTTTGGTTGCAATAAATAACAGAGCAATAAGTTATTTTTACTCCAATATACCGTATTTCGCTCTGTGATTTTCTGCCAAACATTATTAAAGACATCAGGTTACGAACCCAGGCAAACGCATAGATACGGTATTTGTTTCTATTCTGTTAATTCACTACTTTTCATCGAAATTTTATTTGCGTGAACTGTGACGCTCAAGTTCTCCAACCGTCGAATTTCGCTGGTCTATTGTGGAAAACCTTCGTTCTCGTCTTATACTGAGTATTATAAGTTTGAATTACATTCAGCCTACACGAAGATGGATAAACTGAAAACGTTCAGTATCCAGAAATTTGACGGTAAAAATTTACAACTGTGGAAATCTCAAGCTACAAATTATTTTTCGTGCTGAAAAAGTCCTCGATATCGTCGAGGGGAAACCGAGGCCAAATGAAGCTGGTGACAGTCAAACCGCTTGGGACGACTTAAATGCTAAGGCGAGACTCATTCTGTCTACTCCGATGGAATTTGACCAATTGCAGTCTATTCTGACGTGCATTTAATGCAGCGAAAATCTGGGCCAGATTAAGACTATTCATGAACAGCGATCCGCAGTTAATAAAATTGCCTTGAAGCAGAAATTTTTTGATTGCAGAAGTCGCCAACAGACACACTCGCACAACACGCCAGTCAATTTGAGTCCTTGGCCCAAGCATTAGCTGATATTGGGGAACCTGTTACAGAAGCTGACAAATGGCTGAAATTTGGGCAGTCTGCCAGCAAAGTTTGCAACTCGTGTTTTGAAGATCAACAAACGTTCGATAACTTGACTTTAAGGTTATTGAAATAAGAACAAAAACTTTTACGATGTGATGGAAACTCAACAGATTTCGCAGTAGTTAATGTGGACAAAACACGGAGTTCAAATACCGGTAACTACAGTGCTTTTAACATGGTCAGTAGAAAAGACTTTGAATGTTATTGCTGTCACAAAAAGGGACATTTTAAATCTGAGTGCAAAACTGAAAGCAAAACTTAATACGAAAACTGTTACTTCTGAGCACCAAACTTTGAGTGCAAGAACATGCTTATGTGTTTGCTCCTGGATGCAAATGGGAACCTCGCACTTTGGAAAACACATTATATATTCCTAAGCTAAAGAAAATTTATTTTCAGTGGGAGCAGTCACAAAAAAAGGAATGAAAGTTATTTTTGACGACAAGGGAATGGAAGTTCGCAGTTCAGGTCTAATTGCAGCGGGAATTAAGATGGACAATCAGTGTTATCAAATGTTGTTTAATTGCACTACAGGCAAGTCCTGCTTCCCTGAATTCCACCATGATCTGGCATTAGAGACTTGGGCACTTTAATTTCAGTGGTCTCAAGAATGTGGCTGATCTGAACTTAATACCTGGTTTCAATATGAAGAAAGTTGAATATCTTCGTTGTGAACTGTGTCAGTATGGCAAGATGAAAAGAAAATCTTTTAATTCAAATTTGGAATCAAGATCGAAAGTTCCTGGTGAATGTATTCACGTAGATTTGAGTGGATGGATGAGAAAACCGTCTCTTGGAGGTGCACAGTTGTACATAGTTTTCAAGGATGGTAGCACTTCATACAGGTTCGTGTATTTTCTTAAAAGTAAGCATGATACTTTCCCTGTGTTTTTGGAATTTCAGAGACTGATTGAAAGACAAACTGAAAAAAAAACAAGTCGCTATACACCACAGCAGAATGGCCGAATTGCACAAGAAAACAGGTCCGTTGCTGAGTGTGCACGCACTATGTTGTTAAGTACTGATTTGTCTCACGAATTGTGGGCTCAGGCAGTAAACTATGCTGCATATATCATAAATCGCCGACCATGTAAAGCAAAAGACAATGTTACGCCATATGAAAAAGGGTTTGGAAAACTTCCTTCTTTAGGACACGTGAGGAAGTTTGGATCAGCAACATGTGCACATGTTCCTGATAAATTTAGATCAAAATGGGATAGGAAATCAAAGAAATCAAAGATAATTACATTCTCCTTCAATGTCTCTTTCAATGAAGAACAAACCCATAGCTTAAACATAGAACAAAGATATAATGAATTTTACCTGGGAGACCATGCTGCAGAAAATGTTCAAGAGGAATCTGAAGATGATGAGACTGGTGAACAAATGAAAGAAAATCAAAAAGACGTTCGAGGGGAATCTGAAGAGGATGATACTGGTGAACAAATGAAAGAAAATCAAAGGATGGATCTGAGAGATCGGCCTAATCTCCAGCACCTGCTCGTTTTCGGGACCAAGATATAGTTTGTCCTGCCATTATCTTTGAACCTCAAACTTATGAAGATGCAATAGCATCGAAAGAGTTATCAATGTGGAAACAAGCAATGGAAGAGGAAATGACATCCTTGAAGAAAAACAAAACTTGGGATCTAGTACCATTACCACACAACAGCAGGGCAGTTGGATGTAAGTGGGTCTATCGTTTGAAGCAGAATTCTGTCCGCTTCTGGTAGCTGAGTGGGCAGTCTGCCGCCGGCAATGATGCGAGGCAGTCACGCGCCAGAGCGCTGCGGGCGAGGCGCGCACGGTGTGTTTGTGTTTACTTCGGCCGCTGTAAGTGCCGTTTTCCTTCTAGACCACCATGGCGCACAACTATCGGAAGAAGACATTACGTTTCAACTCTTGTTCCGTCTTACCCCGACCCAAGGCCCTGGAGGGAGAACGATTTATTCACGATGAAGTTAAAATACCACCAACGGATGTATCTGTTATCCAGTTGTCCATAGTTGGCAGTACCGTATACGTCAAAATGATCAACGATGCGGCGTGCGACAAGGTGCTTCAAGAGGCAAAACGTGGACTGCGCTTCTGTCATTCCAACGGCAACGTCGGACCCGTTTCCGTCTCACACACGGGTCTCGGCACACGAACGATAAGGATCTTCGAACTGCCGTTCGAACTACCTGCAGACGTCGTCATCGCGGCGCTCCGTCCCTATGGCAACGTTCTGGAACATGTCGCCGAACGATGGGTACAAATTCAAACCTATCCTGTTTTAAACGGTGTCAGACAGGTCTGCATCGAGTTGCAGAAACACGTGCCTTCCTATCTACGTATCGGAGGCTGCCTTGCCATTATAATGTATGACGGCCAACCTCGCACCTGTTCCGATTGCGCGAAAGAAGGTCATCTACGGTCTGAATGCATTCAACGACGTGTCGCGGAGCTCCCGTTGTCGGAAGCGCCGTCACACCAATGATGACCGCCCTACCGGACACTTACGCAGCGGGTCTGGCCACGTCTACAGTTTCGTCCCGCCCGTCGCCCGGTCCCTCCGATCGGCACGTCCCACCGTCCCATTCACCTACGGACGGTGCAGACGTCCCACATGACAACCTTGCCGCCGAACAGGCTCCCGCACCGGTCGCTGAGGAGACCAGTACTTCTTCACATTGTATCCACCGACGCCTTCGAACCAGGTCGACGCTCCTCCTTGACGTCGTCTGACTCTGAGGAACACGTGCGCAAATAACGCTAGCCACGTAGGCACAAACGCCGTCGCCGTTCACCCACGGACTCTCAAAGCATCGCCACCCAAGACGACGAAGACGACGCCCAACCAGCCGACATTTCCACGCAGAGGTCGGTGGACAGCTTTCACGATGAACAAGACTTTTAGCAGGACGGGTCACCATGGAGGTCGCCTTGCACAATGAAACGATCGGTGCGTCGGTTGAGACGCCTGTCTCCCCGCCGAAAGCTCCAGATATCTCTCACAACGATGCAATTCCCATGGACATTGGACAGACCCATGGCACAGGAGCATGGGCCGACGACATTGAGGAAGGTACGCCCTCTCCCCCGGATGAGCTGCTTCCCCTGGATGAGGCTGCCTGTTAACACCAAAAGTGAGGCACTGCAGCAGATAGGACGGAACTTCCTGTCGGTGCCCTCCTCATACTTCTCTTGGTAGATGGATGTCCACCTCCACTTAAGCAAACGTACCGGTTCGCCACACTGAACATCAACATGATCGACACTGCACCAAAGCTGCAGCTCCTATTTGACATGCTTCGGACCTCTGACGTCGACGTCGTCCTTCTTCAGGAAGTACGCGTTGCCACACTACCACCGGTCTACGGCTACGACTCATACACGACCACATGTGATCAATCAGGATGTGGAGTGGCTTTCAACATACGCGAATCCCACTCACGGACAAGACAATCCTTCCCTCTGGTAGGGACATGACTGTTACCATCTTCGACACGCGCGTCATCAATATCTACGCTCCGTCTGGCTCCACGAACCGTCGGCAGCGGTCCACTTTCTTCGGACATGACGTGGCGCCCCTGTTTTCTGGGCGCTATGATCGCCTTATCATGGGAGGCGATTTCGACTGCGTCCTCCATCCGCAGGACCAGTTGCCTGGTTATTCGCCATGCCCGGCGCTGCTCACCTTAATCGAAGATTTTCATCTAGTGGACGTTTGGGAGAAAATTCATGGCAATACCCCCGGTTTTACCCATTATACAGTACATTCTGCGAGCAGACTGGGCCGGTTTTATGTCTCTGCTCACCTTGGCAACAAAGTCTCTCAAGCAGAACGATGGCCCCTTGCATTTTCGGACCATTGGGCCGTCATTTGCTCCCTGGTTTTGCTACCTCAGTCAGTATGGCGCTGCAGAGGTTACTGGAAGTTTAACACCTCCCTTCCTTGATGACCCACACTGCCGCCAACGTATTGCCACTACATGGGCGTCTTGCGAAAGACACCTGGCGCAGTACACATCCACGTTCCATTGGTGAGTCAACGTGCCAAACCTGCGATCAGAAAGGTCTTCATGCGCTGTGGCAAGGAAGCAGCAGCATGGCATCGAGACGCCACCAATTTTGACTTCGCCGTCCTCCGTGAGCTCGATGCGCTCCCTCCATCACCTGAAACCCATATGGAACGACAGCGTACTGAAGCTCGTCTCCTCTCTCTCCAACGTGCACGACTGTATGGTGTTGTGGTGAGTTCCCGACGACAGGACCTCCTCCACGACAGAACGTCACCCACAATCCATGCCGCGTCCGACCATCGTCGTCGACGTCGACTTTTCGTTCCCAACATCACGACCTCCGACGGTGTTCACCACACCACACAGGCGGCAGTGGTGTCTGTCTTTGCTGAACATTATTGCCAATTTTATGGCAACGAACCGATGGCAACGCCAATTCCTGATGATCTCCATCCTTCCCCTGATCAGACCCTCACCGTAGCGGAGTCAACGTCCATGATGTCTGCAATCACCGCAGAGGAGGTGCTAGATATGATCAACAAGAGGCCAAGAACAGATCACCAGGACCGGATGGTCTCCCCGTGGAGTTTTACCGGGTGTTCACCACGTTAATGCTTCCTCGCTGGATGGGAATGATTCAGGAACTCTTTACTCCGTCCTTCCCAATTCCACCTGAATTCCTCACTGGCATTCTTCTACCTGTGCCTAAGCCGAAGGAGGGTCTCATGTCTCTGCATATCACCCCCTTACATTAATGAATTCAGACTATAAAATCTATGGTCTCCTCCCACCTTACAAACAGCCCTAGGAGAATGCCGCCACCTCATCGCGCTGCCGCCTTCGTGCAGCGCTGGTATCCATCGACTTCACGAGTGCCTTTGATCGCGTTCGACACCCATTTCTCCTCCTGGTGGCGACACGCGTGGTGTTCCCATTACTCTTTGTCGATGCCATTCGCCTGTTACTACTTCCCGTGGTCTCGATGGTACAAGTCAATGGGAGGCTTGTAGGACCGATTCCTATACACCACTCTGTGCGTCAAGGATGTCCTATATGTACTGTACTACACGCCATTGCACTTGAGCCCCTCATCACCTCTAGACTGCAGGGTCTCACTTAATGTGTCTGCACCTTTTACTGCAGGGCTTATGCGGACGACCTCCTCTTTCTCACCTGCTCCTCCACGGAACTCAATGACGCCATCCATTGGGTCCACCAGTATGGACGTCTTTCAGGTAGCATTCTTAATGTCTGCAAATCGATTATGATGCACATTGGGAGCGGCCTCCCTGTTATGATGCCGACCCCACTCCCAGTCAGTACCACTCTTCGTTACTTGTGTATCGAATTTTTGAGCTCTACACACCGCACAGTGGCCCTCGCTTACCGGCGGCTTTTGCAGTCGATTCGGCACCATGTCCGCGGTCAAGTGCGCCGTAACTTAAACCAACTTCAACGTGTCTCCTATGTCAACATGTATGTCGCCCCCAAACTGGTACACGCCGCCCAGATCCTCCCAATGCCGTTACTCCTTAGCCGCGGCATCCAATCAGACTTTGGATATTTCGTGTCAGCACTACAACACTCTAACACTGCCTCCTGCAAAAGGTGGCCTCGGACTCGTCAAGGTGCGGGCACGATCTTCTGCACTCTTTGTCCATACTATGTTGCGGCACTGGCGGGGCCCAGTCCCATCCTTAACACGCAGTCTCTTAGATATCCTCCTACCAGCTTCTCTCGATCCACCGATCAATGAGGCACCTATTTCTCCATTATTGTACCACGTCGCCAATTGTTTCATAGAACTCAGCTACGTTCGGGACGATCTTACAGTCACCCGTCCTCCCCGTACAAAAGACTATTATCGCTTGTTTATGCTGCCCAACCCTTGCGACTCCACGTTGCTACAGCACCCTGATATTAACTGGCGAACGGTTTGGGGGTGTGTGCATGCACCCTTTTTACTGTCGTCTGTGTCTGCACTCTGGTATGTTTTAGTTTATGGCAAATTCCCGACTAATAGTCGACTTTATCGCATAGGACTGGCCACCTTCCCACTCCGCCCTGACTGTCAGCTTGAAGACACCGACGAGCACCGTCTTACCTGCCCCCTAAAACAAAACGTTTGGCTCCTCATCCAACGAATCGTGGGCTTTTACGTCCGTGCCCCGCCAATGACGGTAACCCCTGATTTCTTGTTGTTGCCCCAGACATTTCACTACCCTGACCGTAAGGTACACAGCTGACTCTACTGGACTAATGATCTATTCAGATGCCGACTTTGCTGGTGACTGTGACACTCGTCGGTCAACAACGTGCTGTGTGAGCTTGTTAGCAGGTGGGCCTGTGACATGGTGTTCACGTCGACAGAAATGTGTAAGCAGATCAACAACGGAGGCCGAATACATAGCAGCTTCAGATGCTGTTACTCAAGTTCTTTGGTTGCGTAGTATCCTCAGTCAACTTGGTTTTCAGATATACAAACCAGCAACACTCAATGTTGGCAGTCAAAGTGCTATTCGCCTGATTAAAAACACAAAACATCACAAACACACCAAGCACATTGACATTAAATACCATTATATACGTGAACACGTTGAAAATAATGAGATTGAAGTCTATTATGTTTATTCTAATAATCAGTTGAGAAAAGCCTTTAACTAGAGACAAATTCATATCAAACAGAAAAGCTCTGTCAATGATCTCAAAACAAACTCAATAAAATAAAAGTGGGAGTATCGGCAGCAGTGAACTTGTTGTATTGAGTTTCCTTTTGTGGTTTCATTTACAGTTTTAGTGGTGTGAGTGCACCAGATACTTAGGTTTATTCTGTGTGCAGCCGTGTTCTGTGACATTATAAAATTATATTTTTACTTTTTGCTTTTTTGTTTTTGTTATTACGGTTACAGTGTAACTTTGGTTGCAATAAAGAAAGGACCAATAAGTTATTTTTACTCCAATATACCGTACAATCGCTCTGCGATTTTCTGCCAAACATAATTAAAGACATCAGGATGTGTAACTACGTGCGTTTTCGTGTGTGTGTGTGTGTGTGTGTGTGTGTGTGTGTGTGTGTGTGTGTGCGTGTGTGTGTGTGTGTTTTGAGGGGTAGAGTACATTGTTTCTAACCCCCTGCCCCGCGACCCCACCCTTCCTCGGCCCGGTTACTTATAAGTTAAAACAACGACAGATGTCAACGGAGTGAAGACACAAACAGTCCGTCCAAAAGAGTTCCTACATTGATTTTATTCCTGGTTTTCAAATTACGTCTGCGCTGTCACAACGGCGGCAGGTTGAACTAACAACTTAAACAACAAATGTGCGTTCGAACAATCAGTTATCAGTAGGCAGTGTCATATAGTGGACTAGCAGCTATAGTGTGTCAGCGTTGTTGTATCACAAATGGCAACGGAGAAACATCTCTAAATCAAGTGTCTGTGGCATCATACAATCACGTGTTCACACCAAGGTTGGCAACGCGAATCGATACCACAGATATTGTCGAGGGCTCGCAGCATTCCGCAGCGACGTATGGGAGGCACTCCTGAAGGCCAAGCCTCCCTTATCAACATAGCAGCGCCCTCACACTGATGTCAATATAATGCTGAGCATGTAAGAGCTGAGTGCCAGTTCGAGACCTCAGGTACAGCAGTCGAGATCATCGTATAGGACCAACGTGATAGTTAAAGTTTCTGGCGGACTTGTTCATTTAAATGTGGAACATTGTAGTGCAAGAGAACAGTTTGTTAATCTGTGCATCATGTGATGCTTTAATAGGCAATAACATTTGTAACTTATTAAGCAATCCTGTGGCAAAGATCTATGTCAAAGTCAAGTAAATCTTCTATTCACTTATGTAATAAAGTTAACTAATATTTTATGTGCACTGGTTTAATGTGACACCTCACAGAGCAATCAAAGAACCTACAATTGAGGAAAGACGATTGTAGTTAGTCTGGGCACTACATTACACTAGTCAACAGCCAATTTGCACCTGGGATGTGATACATCAACTAGTATGTATTTTGGTGTGTAGAATCCGAATATACCTTTCAAAATATTCTAGTGCGAACCATTTTTGAGTTTTTAAAGTTTTTTTTATTTTTCGTATTCAGTATTTCGCTTTTTGCTGTTCTTCTGTTTTGATGTTTAATTGTTTGTTTATCATTTGCAGAGGAGAGTTAGAAGATCTTGAAACGCCCCCTTTGAACATTTATACATGACTGTGCTTAACCTGACGCACAATATTTTTAGCGCAACGCAATCTGACTTCCAATAATCCCTACAAAAGAATGGCCCTGACTAACATTAACCTATACCTTTCACAAATCACTTACCTCACAAAAATCTTCGTTACTGGAACTACTGCAATACAGCGAGCGCCACTACTGCCAGCTAAATAAAAGATTCAAACTACGGAAGGCACTAACTACTGATAGGCATAGTTAGCAAATGAAAGATTTTAATAGAGAACAAACAATGTATTTACCTTAATAGTCATAATATATATAGCAGTTCATGACAAATTTCAAAACTCCGCCATCTCTCTCCTCACATCCACCACTGCTGGCGGCTCACCTTCAACTGCGCAACGCTACGCGCTGTTCACATCCAGCTGCCCAACACTACAATGGCAGACAACAATGCAAACTAACCACAGACTGCACACAGCACAGCCAGTGATTTTCATACAGAGCGCTACGTGGCGTTACCAATATAATAACCTAAACAGCCTACTTACAATCTACAAATCGTCAGTAAATGGTTGGTGTGGTAATTCGATGGTGTGAAAGAGATCCTCAGTGAATGTTTCCTGTTAAAGGTAGTGCAAACTTTTTGTATTTAAAACTTACACTTATAAAAATGGCAACTAGTAAATCTCGCTGCTGTCTAAACCACCCCGACAACTTTTGTTATGTGTGTGGGAATTCACTCCAAAAGCCCAAAGAAAACCAATCACTGATTTGGTTAAGAAGGAATATAAATTGTATTTTGATTGTCATGTTGGTGATCAAGATAAAAATTTTGAACCTCATATTGCCTGCATAACCTGTACTACAACCTTAACCTAGTGGTTGAATGGAAAACGCCGAGCCATGCCATTCGCTGTTCCGATGGTGTGGTGTGTACTTAATGACCATCATTCGGACTATTACTTCTGTCTTACAAATATTTTGGGACATTCAAGCAAAACTTGGCATAAAATGAAGTATCCAAATGTATCTTCAGTGCATTTACTTTTGCCCTATGATGAGGGGTTGCCTGTTCCTCTCTGTAACTTAAAAGCCACGGAACCAGACACCATGTCAAGTGAATCAGAGAGTACTGAACATATAGAAGAGTACTGCCCTCAATATCACGACACTTCGCCTCACCTCTTTAATCAAAATGAATTGTACGATTTGGTTCGCGATCTTAAACTTTCGAAACAGCAAGCTGAACTCTTGGGGTCGAGACGGCAACAACGAAACCTTCTAGATCCAGGGACAAAAATTTCCTATTTCAGATCAAGAGGTGCTTCATTCACTCAGTATTTCGATATGCAGAATTCAATGAGTGTATGTAGAGATATCAATGGTCTTATGATGCAGCTAGGTATACAACGTAATCCACACCACTGGCAACAGTTTACTGACTCCAACTTGAAAGCAGTACTACTGCATAATGACGATGCATTTCCATCCAACCTTTGGTTTACACAGGAGATGTGAAAGAAACTTATGAAATCATGGCTTTGCTGCTAGAGGCAATCAAGTATAAGGATCATGAATGGCAGCTTTACTGTGATTTAAAAGTTGTTGCACTCCTTACAGGTTTACAGGCTGGATTCACGAAACACTGCTGATTTTTGTTCCTTTGGGACAACCGTGACACCAAGAACCACTATACAGTCAAGAAATGGCCTATAAAAACTCACATGATCCTGGAAACGTAGATGTGAAGAATACCCCTTTGGTTGAGCCCAATAAAATCATTTTGCCTCCCCTTCATGCCAAGTTGGGCCTTATCAAGAACTTTGTAGAAGCTCTGGATAAATAAGATGAGGTCTTCAATCACTTAAAAGTAAAGTTTCCCAAATTAAGTGAGGCAAAGCTGAAAAAGGGTATATTTGTTGAACCACAAACACGAAAATTTCTGAAAGATCCAACCCTTGATACCAAACTCACAGGTATCGAATTAGCTGCTTGGTCTTCTTTTAAAGCAATTGTGAAAGGCTTGTTGGATAACAGAAAAGACAGAAATATGTTATCATTGTGAATGATCTGTTGGACAACAAGAGCATGGGGTGTAGAATGTCGCTTAAAATGCACATTTTACATTCTCACCTTGATTTCCGCTCGGGAAATTTGGGAGCCGTAAACGATGAGCATGGTGAACCTTTTCAGCAAGACATTCTTACCATGGACACACCGTTTCCAAGGCCATTGGAACCCTTCGATGATGGGTGACCACTGTTGGTCTCTCGTTACGGAGAGTGATGAAACGGCAAACAAAAGAAGAGCTCAGTCGTCGCATTTTTCAGAAACCAAAGACGCTTAAAGGTGAAAACATCTTCTGAATTAATTTGGACCTTTTATTGCGATCATGCCCATATATATATACAAAATAGTATCGGTTTCAAACGTTCTGAATGTGTACATTTGTTTCACTTTATTGTGTCAGTTTTCGCTATTATTTTTTATTCTGTTGTGTATCTAGGAAATGTGACGTCATAGAGAAAAACTGATTTTACCAGTGTATTCAGCACTCCAAAATTAGGTATATCCACCCATTTACAAACCAGATACAGAAGAAAACCTTAAATTTGTTTATTAGTGCCATTAATTCAGTCTCGAAACTTTTTGAACTGGCAAGGTAGAAGAGTAGTGGCAATGTTAAGATGTTGAAAGGGGAGGCCACGACGTGGGTTCACGGATTTACTTCAAACTTTGTACACCTTTCGTAGGTCATTAAAAAAACATAATGTATGAGTTGTACGGTGCACTACTCGGGAAATTCGCAAGAGAAATTTTAAGTTTCTATTACGTGCGCAATGGGGACGTCTCCGTTCATAGTGGCCAAGTGGTTAGCGTTCTAGCGGTGTAATACGAACGTATATGAGGCAACGGTTCGACTCCCTCTCAGGCTTAAATTTTAGTGTATAGTTTCTTCGTCACTGGTAATACATGATTTACATCCAAACTATCGGAAGTAAGAGAAATTTTTCAAAATGTCAGCAAGGCGTGTTTTCGCTTGGAAACACTGAACATTCTCTGTAAATGCGAGAAAACTGAATTCATTCGAAATAGTACATTACGTACCAACTATGTTTTCCGTGTCTGCATGACAAATACCATCCTGCAACGTGTGATGTCGAGAGCACACCCGAAGAGTAATTGTACATCACTCTTGCGATCTGTCACATTATGACTTAACTATATTACTGAATAACGTCAGTCGCATCATTATTTATGAAGGTTTGACTTGGGCCTTCCAAACCAGTCCCTTGTCCCTAAAAATTTAAATAAAAACAATAGTAAATAGTGAAATAAAATACGAAATTCACTACAACTTCATGAAAATGCATGTGCTATTTTTCATTACATTACCTCTCAAATGTTATATAAATTGAAAATGTGACCAGTGATGAAACGAAAAGTATATTAAGAAATACCGGGTGATCAAAAAGTCAGTATAAATTTGAAAACTGAATAAATCACGGAATAATGTTGATTGAGAGGTACAAATTGACACACATGCTTGGAATGACATGGGGTTTTATTAGAACCCAAAAAAATACCAAAGTTCAAAAAAATGTCCGACAGATGGCGCTTCATCTGATCAGAATAGCAATAATTAGCATAACAAAGTAAGACAAAGCAAAGATGATGTTCTTTGCAGGAAATGCTCAATATGTCCACCATCAGTCCTCAACAACAGCTGTAGTCGAAGAATAATGTTGTGAACAGCACTGTAAAGCATATCCGGAGTTATGGTGAGGCATTGGCGTCGGATGTTGTCTTTCAGCATCCCTAGAGATGTCGGTCGATCACGCTTTACTTGCGACTTCAGGTAACCCCAAAGACAATAATCGCACGGACTGATGTCTGGGGACCTGGGAGGCCAAGCATGACGAAAGTGGCTGCTGAGTACACGATCATCACCAAACGACGCGCGCAAGAGATCTTTCACGCGTCTAGTAATACGGGGTGGAGCGCCATCCTGCATAAACATCGTACGTTCGAGCAGGTGTTTATCAGCCAGGCTGGTGATGATGCGATTCTATAAAATATCGGCGAACCTCTCACCCGTCATAGTAATAGTTAGTTACTGACGTTTTGATGTCCAGCGCCATCTGTAGGACATTTTGTGAACTTTATTTTTTTTTTGTTGTTGTTGAAATAAAACCCCATGCCATTCCAAGCATGTGCGTCAATTTTTTACCTCTCTATCTACATTACTCCGTGGTTTATAAGTTTTCAAATTTATACTGACTTTTTCCGTAGAAATACTGGAACACGTGAGGCAATACTGACCTTACGACTTATCTTAGAAGAAAGATTAAGGAAAGGCAAACCTACGTTTCTAGCATGTCTAGACTTAGAGAAAGCTTTTGACAATGTTGACTGGAATACTCTCTTTCAAATTCTAAAGGTGGCAGGGGTAAAATACAGGGAGCGAAAGGCTATTTACAATTTGTACAGAAACCAGACGGCAGTTATAAGAGTCGAGGGACATGAAAGGGAAGCAGTGGTTGGGAAGGGAGTACGACAGGGTTGTAGCCTATCCCCGATGTTATTCAATCTGTATTTGAGCAAGCAGTAAAGGAAACAAAAGAAAAATTCGGAGTAGGTATTAAAATCCATGGAGAAGAAATAAAAACTTTGAGGTTCGCCGATGACATTGTAATTCTATCAGAGACAGCAAAGGAATTGGAAGAGCAGTTGAAATGAACGTTTGGTGTCTTGAAGGGAGGATATAAGATGATCATCAACAAAAGCAAAACGAGGATAATGGAATGTAGTCGAATTAAGTCGGGTGATGTTGAGGGTATTAGATTAGGAAATGAGACACTTAAAGTAGGAAAGGAGTTTTGCTATTTGGGGAGAAAAATAACTGATGATGGTCGAAGTAGAGAGGATATAAAATGTAGATTGGCAATGGCAAGGAAAGCGTTTCTGAAGAAGAGAAATTTGTTAACATCGAGTATAGATTTAAGTGTCAGGAAGTAATTTCTGAAAGTATTTGCATGGAGTGTAGCCATGTATGGAAGTGAAACATGGACGGTAAATAGTTTGGACAAGAAGAGAATAGAAGCTTTCGAAATGTGGTGCTACAGAAGAATGCTGAAGATTAGATGGGTAGACCACATAACTAATGGGGAAGTATTGAATAGGATTGGGGAGAAGAGAAGTTTGTGGCACAACTTGACCAGAAGAAGGGATCGGTAGGTAGGACATGTTCTGAGGCATCAAGGGATCACCAATTTAGTATTGGAGGGCAGCGTGGAGGGTAAAAATCGTAGGGGGAGACCAAGAGACGAATACACTAAGCAGATTCAGAAGGATGTAGGTTGCAGTAGGTACTGGGAGATGAAGAAGCTTGCACAGGATAGAATAGCATGGAGAGCTGCATCAAACCAGTCACAGGACTGAAGACCACAACAACAACAACTGACTTTTTGATCACCCGGTAACAGCGACAGGGATTCAAACCATTACCTTGTCAACGACACACTCACTGAGTGTGAACGCTAACCACATGACCACACTGACTCTTTACAGATGACAGCTTCACGCAGCTACATACGGCACAAAATACAGCTGTAAAACTTCTCTTGCGGTTTTCTCGGCATTGCCAGAGGTAGTGCACCTTTCTGCTTGGACAGAATGTTGTTTTAGTGGCCTACTAAAGGTGTTCAGTGTTTGAAGTAAATCCATGAGCCCACCGTCGTGGCCTTCCCTTGCTAGTGCCGGCTTCGTTATTCGTGGCGGACAGCGTGCGATCTAGCGCCTCGTTTCGCTTCCTCCTTTCTCTCCCAAAAACTAGCACGCACACACACACACACACACACACACACACAAAGGACCTGTTTGCAGCTCGCAGCGACACAATTGAGCCACGGGGCCGCTTCGGGGAACAGCCTTTGCTAACATTTCCTTAATCTCCCAAAACCGAGCAAAAGGACCGACAACTTGTATGCAGAGGCCGGGTCCGCTCAGCACGTCAGCCTCGCCACGGCTTCCGCCGAGAAGACAAACAAAAGCGTCAGAGGATGCGCAGTAGGGCGGTCTAGCCGCTCCGGAGAAAGACCTCTCCGACTATTATGCTTCCTCATCCGTCTTAGTTCCCGCGAAACTCGCCGTTCCAGTAAGGGGAATAGAGATCCATGTCTGGCACGTCTGTCGAGGGGAGACAGAGAGAGAGAAGGAGAGAGAGAGAGGTGGAGGAGAAAGAAAGGGACAGAAAGAGAAATGGCAGCACCAGTGCGCGCTGAACAAGTAGCGAGCAGCGCCGCGTTTTAAAAGGCTGTCTGTCTCCACTGGGCGGAGGACGCAAAAAGTTCCCCCGCCGACGGATGAGTCCTCGGAGCGCTGCCGCGCTGTTCCGTTCCGTCGGCGCGCGCAGACAAACTTTTTGCAACTTTCTCTCCGGCCGCGCCGCGCCGCCCGCGCACAGTCTTACCGCGTCAGCTCCGCCAGTCACAATGAAAGGCGGCCATTGTGCTGAATGAAAGGTTTAAATTGTTCCGTTCTCGGAATACTGAGGCGCGCGAACAATACTTCCTGCCCCGTCGCCATCGCCGGAGACGTCGTTCTGCATCCAGATGAGCGGCTCCGTCCGCAGATGGGAGGGTGGCTGACAGCTTACCCCGCCCGTAACCGGTCCCTCGGCGCGGAAGGAAAAAGCTGCTCGCGGCTCCTCCGGCCCGGGATTTAGAGCAGCGCAGCCACGAACGTTACTGGGATTACACTTTTCTTGCACTCCGGGAAATGAGTTGTTAATGCGTGGGTCGTGACTTGTCAAATACCGCCAGCCTCAAATAGCGTGGCCTACAGTGGTAATTTGCCCTGTGCAAGAAATCAAATTATGACAATTTACGTCTGCCTCTTACCGCGAACAGTTTTCCATTTTTATGCCCGAATATACACGGTGGGTGAGAAGTCGCTCCCTAGTTTTAAATGTCCGTAAGTTCTGTGATTGCTGATATTTATTAATGAACGTTGAAACGTCTCTGTGAAGTCGTTTCATAAGACGCTTGTCGAATTTAGTACAGCTTATTCACTTTACTACCTGATTTTAGCTCAATTCATGAACTCTTCCAGAAAGGCTGAGCACTCAAATACTTACTTACTTTCCGTGTCCGGAACTAGACTTCAGACTTCCAAAAATCAGCAGCCAATATGGCCTTGTCATTTGCCTCCCATAAGTCATTCACTGTGCATGGTGGTGGTGGTGGTGGTTGTTAGGATGTTTAAGGGGGACTAAACAGCTAAGGTCATCAGTCCCCCATTCCAAAAACAGGCGAGACATTAAGGTGCGGAGCAGATAGCCACCTTGGGAGAGGGTCAGGAGGGTGGAGAGATGGAGACCGGGTGGGACATGGGAATACAGGCGCGGCAGTGGGTGGGGGTGGGAGAGGATGGGTGAGACAAGCGGAAGAGGAGGATCGAGTTTGCGGGAGGTGTACAGGATCCGTATCCTTTCAAGGAAAAGGAGGAGGTGGGGGAAGGGGATGAGATCATACAGGACCTTGCTGAGTTTTTGTTCTTTTTTTTTCCTTTATTGAATTTCAATTCCCCCCGAAGGGGGCGGGCTGGCAGCAGCTTAGTATGCCGCTCTTCAGCCTACAGACTTTGTGAGAAATATCAAGAGAATAAATAATAAAAAACAGGCGATAAAATCGGAGACTTAAAGAGTAACATGGCGAAAAGAAATCGTGGAACTTAAAATAAAGAACAGAGGGATGAAGCAGACACGTAGAACTGTGCATGGTTGGTCTAAAGATGGACAGATAAGCACATGTTGAGGATCCTGGACAGAACCACACAGACAGAGTGTGTTCTCATTCTCTTTTAGGAAATCCCATTGGTGCAGATTTGTCTTGCACTTTGGCACTTCTACCCTCACACGGTTTAGAGTTCTCCAGACTGTGTATGGTAGGTCTCCACCAGGCGCCAGTTCTTCTTTTACATCTTTATGGGGGTTTCCCAGGTCGATTTCCCACCTTTTATGACGATTCTCTACAGCCGACCCTTCCAGGGCTCGGGTACGTGACAGGAAACTCTTCCTCGAACAAAGACGTCGGTCAGCAGGCTGGTGTCCATATAGAGGATGACGCATGTCCTTTTCTTGCTTGGTTTTTTCGGCTTTGGCAGCGATGTCACGTCGTATGTTGGGCGGCGCGATCCCCATGATTAAGTACATCTTGTGCACTGTCTAACATTCTGCGTGGTTTTCTGTCTGTTCTAAGACGTGTCTCCCTACCACTTTCGCGCAACGACGCTCTGAGCGTGTTTTTTAGGGAATTGACTAGTTTGAACCTGGGACCTGTTCCTGGTAAGGAGACGCCAGACCACACATGACATGTAGAGTTCAGAACAGTTCAGTGAGACTAGCGATGATATAACCAAATACTTAATGATTTCAGCATCAGCTCCACTGCACTCCCCGTAAAAGAATCTTAATACTAACTAAATTTAGTGGAAGGGTTTCAAGGCTTTCCTATTTTTAGTTAGCTGGTAAAATAACGTCGAAAAAGCAGTTAAGTTTACCACTGGAAATTTTATTCTGCTCACAAAACATTGTTTATAAATTGCACTATTGATAAAAGGAAATGTTTTAATACAGGATGGTAAAAACCAACTGCGTTCGACAAAAATGTGAATGAATATTCCCTGAATGGGTTTCTACAATGGATCGAAGGATGACCTTTGCCATATCACATCTATAATCTAGGTTAAAATTAAGTTTCACAAAAGAGAAAACTATCAAAATGGTCTACAGTGACCCTCAATTATCTTTAATTACTTATCTAACTTGTCGTAAATTACAGTGGCTGATGTGGCTTCTCAGTAATTATATAACAGAAAAATGATCGCGTTTCAAATTTTAACTTACGTAGCAAATTTTAACTTACGTAATTGACGATCGACACTAGTGTTACGCAAAACGGGGATGTAACAGATGAGACTTCTGCAGGTCTGAGTGAAGCCTTATGCGGTCAAAGATTCGGCATAGCGTGCGTTCATTACCTTGTCGTTGGTTATGCAGCGTCAGAGGGCGGCGGGCGACGCAGCTCCATCCAGCTCGCCGTCTCGGAAGCAACTCCGTCCTAACTTCCCCTCACTATAATTTACCGAAGTTGGTTTAAAAAAAACTATCTGGCTGTGTTTTCATCTGACCAGTCAGGGTCTCAATGTTAACCTTAAGCTCCGCCTACAAAAATTCTGTCTATCCAATGAGAAACGTTATACTTTTCGTGGTGGGGCAATGTTTTTAAAGTTTGCAACGTAACAGAGACGCGAAAAAGTCTCACGCTAAAACTTGCAGCTGGTGTGACCCTTTTAGTGTTATCGTAAGATCTATACTGTTCTTCTGGATATCTTTTAACATGGGCTGGGGGGTGGTCCTGGCGGTTACTTTTCGTGGTGGGGCAATGTTTTTAACGTTTGTAACGTAACAGAGACGCGAAAAAGTCTCACGCTAAAACTTGCGGCTGGTGTGGCCCTTTTAGTGTTATCGTGAGATCTATACTGTTCTTCTGGAGGGCTCTAGATTTTAACATAGGCTGGGGGCTGGTCCTGGTGGTTATCTGGCTACGTGGGTGTCCGTCCCTTATCGTAGGGCCTTATAGCTTAACACTGTTCTGCTCTCGGCTTCTGTTCTCGTTTCTCCCCCAGGAACTGCGTCTGTCTCACGGTGGGAAGGTATGACATGCATTTAGGCATTCTTGTGTTAGTCTGTGATATTCCATTTGCTCACTCGTTACTCGTATTAATTTGGTTAATTTAATGTCACGATTTATTCGGAGCTATGTGACATACTACTGGATTTGCTTATCATGTCAGGGTTTTCATGGAAGGTGTTGGATTTGCCTGACACCTTACAACTGGGGTTGACCTCAAGCGTCCGGTAACAATCCGTGCCATTTCATTCACCGCAACATCAATTTTTCTCGCGTGTGTTGATGCAGACCATACTGGAGCGGCGTATTCCGCGACTGACACACTGAGCGCAAGGGCTGAAGTTTTCAGGACTTTTGGGTCTGCACGCCAGGATCCGCTGGTTAGTTTCCTGATGATGTTGTTTCCAGTTGAGACTTTTTCCCTTGTGCTATTACAATGATATTTATAGGTCAGTGTGCAATCCAACATGACGCCAAGATATTTGGGCGTTTTACAATGTTCGAGACGTTCACCTCTCCATATTACATTTAATTCACGATTTGCCTTCCTGTTCTTTAAATGGAATGCACAGACCCGCGTCTTGGAAGAGTGCGACGTTAGGTGGTTTGCCTCATAATACTGGGAGAGAGCTTCCAAGGTACTAGTTAATTTCTTCTCTACATCCATAAAATTGTTACCTTGGGCTGCAACTGCAGCGTCATTGGCATACATAAATTGGCCCGTGATGTTTGGCACTGGTTGGACATTTGTATATATATTATACAGAGCTGAGGTGACGACACTTCCCTGAGGTAGGCCGTTCCTCTGATTTCTCCACCTGCTCTTCTTACCCTGGAGACAGACGAAAAATCTCCTATTATGCAGGAAAGTACCTATAAGTGATGTTAAATGGTAATCTCTTGTCACATTATATACTTTCCTAAGGAGCCGACGATGGTTTACAGAATCATATGCAGCTGAAAGGTCTATGAATGCCACTCCCGTGATCTCTTTCCTCTCTAAGCCATCCTCGATATGTTGGGCCAGGTTAAGGACTTGACCGCAGCACGATTTGCCTGGTCGGAAACCTGCCTGCTGTGGGATGATCTGTTTTTCCAAGACGCTTTCTATGCGACTTAGCGTCAGGCGTTCCATGATCTTAAAGCAGTGATATAAAAGAGACACAGGTCGGAAGTTTTTTGGATCATCAGAGTCCTTTCCTGGTTTCAGAAGTGCAACCACTCGGGCTTTCCTCCATATCTTTGGAATATGGAGCCTTTCTACACATGCGTTTATCAAATCTAGCAGGCACTGTAGGGAATTACTGCCAAAGTTTTTAATTTGCTCGACTCTTAAGTTCATCGATACCAGGAGCTCTGTTAATCTTCAAGCTGGAAATGGTTCAAATGGCTCTGAGAACTATGGGACTTAACATCTGAGGTCATCAGTCCCCTAGAACTTAGAACTACTTAAACCTAACTAACCTAAGGACATCACACACATCCTTGCCCGAGGCAGGATTCGAACCTGCGACCGTAGCGGTCGCGCGGTTCCAGACTGTAGCGCCTATAACCGCTCGGCCACCACGACCGGCAAGCTGGAAATGGCTGCAGTAAGTTCTGACATTGTAAACTGTGCCTTGAGGTGATAATTTTCCTCTGCCAGATCACGTGCTAATGGTTCCTGGTACTTTCTGCGGTGGGTTTTGCCATTCATAAGGAGTGTAGTGGCGACTTGGTCTGCCGTGACGTTAGTAAATTTATCGTTTGACTTTGTGGCGTCACCGTTAAGGTTCTTTAACATTTTCCAAGCTCGCCTACTGTTCACTTTCAGGTCCGGGTTCTCCACGAGGTCACACCATTTGGCTTTGCGGTTCTCAGCTATGACTGACATGAGTTCATCGCCTGCTAGAAGTGTCTCATCATCAAATGGGTCGTTATCGAAGAGCTTCTGGTATCTTTCCAGTAGTGGCTTTGCGTCCTCAGACAGTCCCATAATACACTGTGTTCTGCATCCTAGTGGTATTGTTTTCCTAGACACCTCCACAAATAAGGCCTATTGAATATTATATGTGTGTTTTAACGTGCGGTTTCGGTTTTGCTTTTGGGAAATGCTGAGTTTGTCATCGTCTGCTGAGAGCAGACGATGTTGCTTCTCGTTCGAAGGAGAGCACAGGATGACCACTTAGGTTTCCAGTACCTGAACAGAGACGTTTACCCATCTTAGTCGAGGGCTGTGTCGAAGGCTGTTTTTGTGTGTGAGGTTGGTGACGGAGGGCTCTGGCAGCTTCCGCTGCACGGGGAGCTAGGTAATCTCGAAAGACAAAGGGGCACTCTTCGGTGAACGCTTGGTAAGTACGGATCGTAGCTCTTAAGGGGGGTTTCAGGTGATACGAAGCAGGTTGAGTTAGGAGTTCGTTATGTTTAACTGTTGAAATACTTAATAACTTCAGCTTAACTGAAGCGTGTGAAGCGAGTTATTTTTCCGAATGTGGCATAATTATATTGCTTTAAATAGGCGATTTTTTGGTGTTTGAGTTAAAAATGTGGAAATTACTTTGTTGATTTTGAACAACGATGAAGTAGAATTTCAAACGGTGAACCTGATTAGGAAAAGCTGGTCAGCATCACTTCAACCGTACGTGAGTGTAATACTGTGTCGAAGCGAGTATGATTTGTAATGATTGTTAATCCTATATTTTGTGGAAGTTGCTTTTGTCGTTGTGTGTCGGTTTTGTGCCACGTGTTTGGTAATCAGTGACCCTTCTGGTCCACCACGGCACCGCAATAGGCTTTACTTTAACAGTTTGCTTGTTTAATGAGCTATAATTTCTGCAAGAATCTCTGTTCTTTCGTGCGCTTTCTACAGAGCAGCACAACAGTTCGATTCGGAACGCACCACGTGCTCTAGTTCGGCCGTTTGCAAGCAGCAGAAGCAGTTAGTATGTCGAATAATTATCGCACAACCTCGTGCATTGGTTAAACCTCTGCCCAGAATAGTGCATGCGTAGAATCGTAATGGGAATCTCACTGAGATATTTTTATGGTATGAATGCAATGGAGATGATAGTATCCTTGTCCCTCCACCCCCCCCACCCTCCCCCGTTTTCTGTGTTTCTTCTTGCTGTAGTTAAATTGTGCTCTGTTACATTCTCACGTATTTCTTACTTAAATATTTGTAGTCAGGCACCAGTTATGTGTAGTTAGGATGTGCAGCCAAATACTTAGATACAATAAATAATCTACGTGAAAGATAAATTCTGTTGTGTTGATCTTACCCACTGACTCCGATTTCCAATCCTGAATTAATCAATTTGCTTCATGCACGACATGGAGTGCTATTTATCTGGCTGCTTAAAGACATTTGCATACTTGTAATTAAATTATTAAAGTAATTAAACTAATAATTTTCCAGCTGCGTTTTTCTTTCTAAATGGTTAGGAAGGGCTTGGGCTGGTGGCGACCCTGAATTTCTGAATTTTTATCATTATTTGTGTGAGAGAAGCAGCTAGAAATGAGAGATTACGTATATGGCTCGATGAGAAACGTCCTAAAGATAGTAATACGTTACACCGTTGTTGTGTTTTTTTACAGGATCCCTGAGAACACTTCGACCATCCGTAGCAACTTCTTACGGTGAACGATGAGAAAGCAGCAAAATTGACTTTACAAGAGGGTGCCCAGCCCACTTCGTTGTTTGAAGTGTGGCGATCCGTAGCTCTTGTTCAGCGACGGTGACGTGGTGTTCATGGCTCTCATGCTAAAATCATTAGGAATTTTCACACGAAGCTAATGTCAACTGCGCCAGTTGCGGGTAAACCGCGAGGACGACGACCTTCTGTGGCGCGATCTCCAGAAAATGTAGCGGCAGTGATGGACATATTCATGCACAGTCCTGGTAAATCAACACGCCAATCTGCGCATGTGAATGGAGTCAGCATACGCACAGGGTGTTATGTTAAAGAAGGATCTGCTCTGGAAACCCAGGAAACCCCATTATCTTTAGGAGTTATCGTTGGGGGACTGTGGCTCGCGGATCGAATATAGGGAAATTATGCTGTCAGGGCATACCCATTCGCCGGAACTGTTCCAGAACATTATTTGGAACGATAGGCGGTGTTTCACGTTGGAGGATTGGTCAGTTGACATAACTACCACATTGGGCAGAATCAAATACAGGAATGACTACCGAAGAATCGCAAAGTTGACCAAAATTGACAGTCTCTTGCGGCGAGACACCATCAACAGCCACAGATATTGCCAGATGCTTAATGAATGTCTGTGGCCACTGGTGTTGCGCATATTCTTTTTCAGCAAGACGGATCACCATCTCATTTTGCTTGCATCGTTCCTGATTGGCTGTAAGAACACATTCCAGGAATTTTGCTGGAGTGGCGAGGATCCCATGAATGGCCGCCGAGAAGTTTCGACCTCATCCTTGTGAGTTCTTCTTGTGGGATAGGACCAAAGAAGACGAGTACCGAACAAACCCACGCTCTCTGGACGGATTATAAGAGAGGATCACAATTACCCTTAGACATGTATCAGTGACTATCCTGCAGAAATCAATTGATGACATTCCTGCGGTATACGTATACATCCTTTGGTCGACAACACAGGAGCATACGTATGGTCATGATCATGATAAACGGCTACAGCTTATTCCATGTGCAAATGTTCATTAATAAAAAAGTTATAGACGTTTAAAGCTAGGGAGTGACTTCTCATCCACGCCGCGTATCAGGTATGCCTCGGTAGCTGGGCGGTCAGTGCGACGAATTGTCAAGCGAAGGGCCCTGGGGTAGCAGACTTTCTTAGCTTGGGGATTGGCTGATGTGTTACCCTTACGCTCGTATCATCATAACTGACATTACACTCTTGAAGTGCCTGGATGGGAACACCACAAAAGCCAACGAATTGCAGAAAAGAAAATATGTATGAGGACATTTGTGACACCATGCTAGGATACTTGTGGTCAGTTTTTATTCTTTAAAATAATTGATCCCGTAGTACTTTTTGCATTATTATGTAGTGGGCCATACCTCTCCTCGTGCATGTTTCAAGCTGTATCAGGCAAGAATGGTTCAATGGAAATTGTTTCTACAATGTATAAGCATGTAGGTGAGGACACATACCACGAAAAAACAATGGTGAGCTATATAATAATGCAAAAAAGGTACGAGGGATATACAGAAAGTAAGGTCCAGTTTCTTATAAATATAAACCATCACAGATCTTTTTCAGCAAACGGTTCTTGTTTAATTCCTTGCATGTTTCTCCATTTTTCTAATTAGCTTAAAATTTGTCATAACGTTCTACAAGCTTCTGTAGCCCTAAGCATAGACGTCTGCCACCTGTGAGCAGACCTTTGCAGCTTTTCAGACACAATTTTGTGGAAAGCTATTCTACCCACATTCGGAAATTCCGATGCAAAAGTTGAAATTACGAATCTCAGGTTTCACGAATGTTTTCACCCACGGCTTTGATCAAAGCTCCTGATATCACTAATGGCCAGACTGATAGTAGTTCATCAAGGAAATTTTCCTGGCAGTCCTTGAAAGCTCTCACCCCCTTACACACTTTACAGTCACTCATTGTACTGGGATCATGCACCTCACTTATCTATCAACGAATTTCCGATGCAGCAACGTTCCTTTCGGTAAAAAACCGAGTTATTGACCGTATTTCACAGTGGCTGACTGATCAATTTTTGTAAACGTTTTGAACTGACAATGTAAACAGCGCCCTACGACAGTAACAACGAAAAAGTCGTCGTTTGGCGATTAAGGCATGCTGGGAGTCGGTGCGAATGAGCGTTTCAATGTTTGCGCGACCTTCGATGAGCTACGGCGATTCAGGTCTTACTTTTCGAATAACTCTCTGTCTGCAGAATCTAACATTTTGAAGAACAAGATCTGAACCTGCTCTTGAGACTATAAACTTGCTGAAACATTTGAACATGAAAATGTATAGTTTTTTTTGTATAAAAGACAAAACTAAGTTCAATAATTTTAGATAAAAGCTTCTCGGTTCTTAGGCCGCGTCATGTTTGTTTTGTGTCATGACGTTTCGACACTTCTGAAGAGACGAACTTGGGACCTTTGCCTTTCGTGAGCAAGTGCTCTATCGTCTGAGCCACCTAAGCACGACTCGCGACCCGTCCTCTCTTTCTGGAAACATCCCCCAGGCTGTGGCTAAGCCATGTATCCGCAATATCCTTTCTTCCAGGAGTGCTAGTTCTGCAAGGTTCGCAGGAGAGCTTCTGTGAGGTTTGGAAGGTAGCAGACGAGGTACTGGCAGAATTGAAGCTGTGAGGAAGCTCGTGAGTCGTGCTTGGGTAGCTCAGATAATAGAGCACTTGCCTGCGAAAGTTCGAATCTCGGTCCGGTACACAGTTTTAATCTGCCAGGAAGTTTCAAGACTGGCAGTCTTTACCACTTTCCCAGCCGCCTGAAACCAGAGAGAATCTCCTCCGATCCAAAGCGACACACGTCATTGGTATGTGCGAATTGCCACTTTGCCTCATGTGGGAAAATCTTGTGACTTCAGTTTCACAAAAGGAAGGAACATTAGTGGCTAACGTCCCGTCGACAACGAAGTCGTTGTAGACGAGACTCAAGTTCGACTTAATCAGTAGTATCAGTTCTTGACAAAGCACCGATTCAGGCTAAACTAATGAACCAAAGCATAGTGATCATCCTCTGAATAACATGTTGCTTCGCTTTTGTAATGCATTACAGCAGCGAATCTGTGTGCCAAGGGTTCGGCAAGGCCCTGGTTGGTTTCCAGAGCTATGTGACACCAGATCTCTATGCACAGGTCACGCAGTTCCCTTGGGCGCGCATCTGGCGATCGATGAGCTTGTTGTCATTCTCCTCTATTCACAGTAGCACGATTCTGGGGCAGTTATCCTACTGAAAGATACTGTCAGCGTCGTGGAAGATACCAATCACGCACAGGTGCAGGTGATTCGCAAACGAAGTTAAGGTGGTGCACGGCTGTCATGGTACCTTCGATTTTTGCTCTGGTACTGAGCGCCGCGGGTTTCGAATCCGCGCCAGACGACGTGGAACTCGATGACCACTAGAGGTCTCTGCAGCAGTCGCGCCGTAAGCCGTGTCTGCGCGCACTCCTGGCCCCAAGTCTAACATGAGGGCGCCACTGTGGAGCACGTGGTCCCAGCGGCCAATAGCGACACACCCTGTCGTGTATTTAGGCGGCTGCCTCTCACTCAGCAAGTGCCCCCCCCCCCCAAATTCTATAAGTCCTTCCAGATCCTTGAGCGTCATGCACTCCGCCTCGCCTTCCGTATCCGCCTCCCATCCCACACGCGGATCCTCTATGATCTCATTCCTTTCCCCCATCTGCTCCTATTCCTCGAACGTATCCGCATCCTCTACACCTCCCGCCGTCTTGAACCCCCTCACCCCCTGGTTGCTCCTCTCCTCTCCCATCCCCGCCCCCTGCCACATCTTCACCGTTGTGTCCCCCCTACCCTCCATCTCTACACCCTACATCTCCTTTCCCAAGGTGGCTTCCATCAACTCCCCTTCCCGGACGATGCCCTCTCTCCCTCCATTTATCCTTCCTATCAACTCTGATCCTCACTCCCCCTCCTTTCCTCTGTCCTTTCCCTGGGCTCCCTCTTCCCCCCCCTTCTGTCCTGTTTTCTCCCCACTAAACCTCTCCCTACCTCCCTTCTCCCCCCCCCCAAGTCCTTTTGTGTTCCCCTCCTCTGCCTATCCCACTCCCGGTCGCGTCTGCCCCCCACCCCTCTTATGGGTCCTCATCCTTCATCAGCTCCTTTCCCGGTTCCCCCCTTCGCTTTTACTCTCCTTTCCCCCCTTTTTTTGTTTTCCCATCTTCTGTCCAGTTTCCCCCCCACCTGCTCTCGACTGTGGTATGTCACGTTTGCCAACTTTTTAGTGCAGTGTTCCAGTGACTATTCAGTGTTGTTCGTCTTTCTCGTGTTGCGAACAGAAACCATGCTGTCGCTAGGTGTGAATTTTATGTCTTTTGCGAACAGTATCCAGACTGTCGCCGTGTTTTTTTAATTGTCTGTCTATTGTTCTACCTGTCTGCTTCGTATGTATTTTATTAGCATCATCATCCCTTTGTTCTTTGTTTTAAGTTCCACGATTTCTTTTCGCCATGTTACTCTTTAAGTCTCTGATTTTATCGCCTGTTTTTTATTATTTATTCTCTTGATATTTCTCACAAAGTCTGTAGGCTGAAGAGCGGCATACTAAGCTGCTGCCAGCCCGCCCCCTTTGGGGGGAATTGAAATTCAATAAAGGAAAAAAGAAAACTCAGCAAGGTCCTGTATGATCTCATCCCCTTCCCCCACCACCTCCTTTTCCTTGAAAGGATACGGATCCTGTACACCTCCCGCAAACTCGATCCTCCTCTTCCGCTTGTCTCGCCCATCCTCTCCCACCCCCGCCCGCTGCCGCGCCTGTATTCCCATGTCCCACCCGGTCTCCATCTCTCCACCCTCCTGACCCTCTCCCAAGGTGGCTTCCGCCAGCTCCCCCTCCCTGATGATGTCCTCCTCCCCTCCATCTACCCCTCCTATCAACTTTGATCCTCCCCCCCACTTCCTGTGTCCTTTCCTTTAGGCACCCTCCCTCCCTTCTCTTTCCTCCCTACCTTTCCTTTTCCCCCATCCCCTCCCTCCTTCCCTCTTCCCCTGGGCTTCCCCTCCCTCTTCCTCCCTTCCCCCTCTCTCTCCTACCCATGGCATCTGCTCTCCCCTCTCCCTCTCCCACCCCCCCTCCTCCTCTCTTGGCAGGTCCCCGGACTCATACACAGTTAGTGGACATTCGCGCGCCGGAGATCAACGCCTCGTGTTCTGTGTGTGCTGTCGTTTTGTGCTTAAGTGATTCAGTGTTATTCGTTTTGTGCACCTACGTTCACGTGTGACAATTTTCGTCTCTGTCTGTGTCCAAGTGTCTGAACAATTTTATCTTGGACTCTACGCCCGTGAACGGCACCTTGTATTTTAATAAGTGTTTGTCTCCGTTTATGTGTCCACCTTGTTTGTTCTCTAAATGTCTTCATTTGTATATTTGTGTTTCTCTGCGGCCAAAGAGCGACGTCGTATGCTGCTGCAGGCCTGCCTGTAATACAGGTTTCAAAATAACAATAAAGAAAAAAAACTCAGCAAGGCAGTCTGGCATTCGCATTGATTCGGTTGATATCTCGCTTACAGACATCGTGTTTACGTTGCATGTGCTTACTTTCAGTTTACGAGTGGACGTTGTTTTGATTTCGTGAGGTTATCTCGTATGACGCTGTTGCTTAATACATTGTTGTTGATCTTGGTGTCTTGTTCGGTTGTCTGTCGTCGTGCCTGTCCTTCCATTCGCGGTCGTCCGTCTTGGTTGTTCGCCGGCCGATCCCGTTCGGTCCCGCCGCGTTTTCGCTAGCGGAAACACTGCGACCGATCCTGCCGCGGTTACAACAATTGCCACAAGCCCCATGGAAGCCCGTACCATACTAGTGCCTCATCCGGACTGTGACCGTGCTGCACTGCATGTTTCGAACAGCTGTTCACCTGGATGTCGCCTGTCCAGACATGATCGTATAACGAGTCACACTCCTCTAACATTACTTATTTTTTATAGCCATAACCGAGCCCATGTATACTATCGATTCTTGCATAGGTTAACATTATATCAGCTGTTTCACAAAAAGAATTCATATGATTTGGTGTTCGATGTATTATATTTCAGGCTAAAATGTATAAAAAGAAATTAATATGTTACAATCGATATGTATTAACAGTTAAAATTACTTCTCTTTAAAAAAATATTTCAAAATACGATATTACTGGCACATTTAAAATTCATATTATTAATTGTACAATTTAATGCTAATTATTAAATTTATTTCTGGACTCAAATATAAAATAATGTTATATTTTGGTTATGATTTTTCTGTTGTCAAGAAAATATGTAAAGTCTTTTGCTCTGTAAATTTTTTTGGATTAGTGTGAGTACCGCAGAATGTAAGTAGTGGCAGACATGCCTCAGATCGAAGCAGTCGTTTTTATAAGTTCGTCACCAACAATGTAAATACTGGTTTTTGAATGTGGAAATTATAAAGTCGGTGTGATTTAGAAGATTGGCATGAAATAAAAATAATATTCATAGCAACAGGCAACTCTTCATCAGTTATTTCGTCTTCTCCGGCCGTTGTGGCTGGGCGGTTCTAGGCGCTCCAGTCCGGACCCGCTTTGCTGCTATGGTAGCAGGTCTGAATACTGCCTCGGGCATGGATGTGTGTCATGTCCTTAGGTTAGTTAGGTGTAAGTAGCTCTAAGTCCAGGGGACTGATGACCTCAGATGTTAAGTCCCATAGTGCTCAGAGCCATTTGAGCCATTTTTTATTTCTTCAAGAGCTCGCAACATCAAATTAAAATCTTCAGCAGCAAGAATGTCCTCCTAGACACAACAAGATTTTGAGCCAGCAACAGCAACATCGAGATAACCAAGATAAGTAAAAAAGTTCTTCCTTTGTAATCTTACTCCTTTCAAAGTTTTCAAAATATCTGCAAAGAATGAGAACTTTAATGCTTACGAGTGGGAGGGTAAGATTACAAAAGCGATTCATCCGACCAGGAAACACATTTCCACTGATCCACTGTCAGATCTCAATGATCTCATGCCCATGGCAATATTAATTGATTATGTGACTCCGTAGGCTTTCCCGGTATAATAAGTCTCAAGAGTCTCTTCGGGTTTGCTGCCGGACACTAAAATCAACGTACTTCTGGAGGTATGTAGATGACAATTTTTTTCGTCTGTACACATGGACGTGATGATCTCAAAAGTTTTTTTTTTACCACTTTAACCATCTTCATCCCAGCATTATATTTACCATGGAGTTTGAAAGTGATGGGAAGCTTCCATTCCTGGGCATTATGGTACCGGATGGTACTCTCGGACATAGTGTTCACCGAAAGCCGACGCACATTGATCGGTACTTGCATGCTGAGAGTTGTCATCCATTATACCAACGCAGTGTCGTCCTTAGGACCTTGATACGCAGAGCATATGCAATTTCTGACGTGAACAGTTTTATCCAAGAACCTGAGCATTTGACGCCTTTTTTATGGAAAATGTATACTCTGAGAGCAGATTCATCGGGTTATGGAGTTTGGACCATGATCGAAGGTGGATGTAGAGGAGCATGGATCGGTGGTCTTTATTCCTGATGCTGGAGGCATATCGTTCAAGATTGAAGGAATTTTAGGGATTTTTAACATTATTAGTGTATTCCGTCCATCCTCGGCTCTGTGAAAGATAATTTGGGGCTTAGGGAGCCTGTTATATACAAAATTCCGTTTCGATGTGGAAAGGCCTACATCGGCCGTTCGATTCGCGCAGTTCATGACAGGTGCGTGGAACATCGCTGTCATGCAAGGCCGCAACAGCCGGAAAAGCCGACGGTAGCAGAACATTGCTTAAACGAGGAATACGGTATGAAATTTGGCGAAGCTGTGACAGTTGGCAACACTTCCGGTTTTCGGAACAGTGTTTATAAAGAGGCAATTGAAACTAGATTGGCGGATAATTTGATTAATAATGGGTTTCCTCTTAGCAGGACGTGGAATCCTGTACTATCCCGCATCAAAAGAGAATGTTTTTCGGTGCGGCCAGTCAGAGTGTTCGAAAATCGTCTCTGATTGCGATATATCGTCGCCGCCGGTGTTCTACTGAGCCACCTGCTCAGCCCCGGAGGGCAGCAATTGTGATGGACGGCGCATTCGCAGTGTACGGTACGGAGGCCTATGTAGGTCGTCGATCTGCTGCCTTGCCATCGGTTCGCAGCGGGACTCAGCAGCAGAAGCAGCGTTTTCCTTAAGATGGCGAACAGCTCGATCACCGAAATATTGAATCGATTTGATTTTATTATCCGGAAGAAAACCCGAAGAGACTTTCAAGAGACATCAACTGATTATGTAGTTGGTAGAACATGAGAACGTGTAGAGGTTGTCTGCTGCAGTACCCCCCAATGTGCTCCGAAATATTTATGCTTGGAACAGCATTGTACTCTGTCGTAAGATAGGTCACAGATCGCTGCCTATACTGCTTTACATAGCGAGTAAGCCTCCACTCTTCACGTTCCGGATGAGGCCTGGACTTTCAGCACTTTGCGCCTCCTCGTGGCTTCATCATCCTTCAACCACCTTTCATATATGCTCACGATAGTAGCATGTGGAGAGCAGAATAGTTTCCTAGGTGCCGGACCATAACAATACTCACTTTGCCGAAGTCTATTATGTCAGTGGTTTTCCCCATTTACGGCCCATATCGTCGTTGTGAAACGTCCCCTTTGAACAATTTATACATGTGAAACGTCCACTTAGAACAATTATACAAGCCTGTGCTTAACCTGACACACAATATTATTTAGCGCAACGCAATCTGACTTTCAATAACCCCTACAAAACAATGGCCCTGACTAACTTTAACCTATACCTTTTACAAATCACTTACCTCATAAAAATCTTCGCTACTCAAGCTACTGCAAAACAGCGAGCGCCACTACTGCCAGCTAAATAAAAGATTCAAACTACTGAAGGTACTAACTACTGATAGGGATAGTTAGCAAATGAAAGATATTAATAGAGAACAAACAATGTATTAACCTTAATATTCATAATTGACATTCAGTCTTACAGATTATGAAAACTCCGCCATCTCTCTCCCCACGTCCACCACTGCTGGCGGCTCACCTCCAACTGCCCAGCGCTACGCGCTGTTCGCATCCAGCTATAGCAGTTCATGACAACAATGGCAGACAACAATGCAAACTAGCCACATACTGCACACAGCACAGCCAGTGATTTTCATACAAAGTGCTATGTAACGTTGCCAATAAAAAACATAAACAGCAAACTTACATAAAGAAAACATAAACAGCCTACTTACATAGCCCCCATGCTCCCCACAAAAAATTTTACAAATTGTTTTGGGCAGTGGTCAATAATGATTTGATAAAATTTTTGATAGTTACAATAACAAAGATATCAAATGCACACACTTATTGATACAATGTTGGACAAAAGCTAAAATTTTCTCACAGTCCATAAAGACAGTCCTGATCATTCATCACAGTAAAACTGCAGTGTTTTTCTCAAAGGCTGAGCAGTAAAAGAGAATGCACATGGAAGTAGTTGATTTCCATGCAGTCTTGAAGAAGTAGTGTTGTCCTTCCAACGGAAAGACAGTGCTGACTCTTGACATGCAGACAGGTAATGGGCCACAACAAAGCAAACCCACAGCAGAGTCATTCGAAGTTTTGAAGAATATTGGTAGGTAGGTCATCACAGAGCAGACCACTGTAGTCCTGGTAGAGATTGTGGTATTGGTGGGCCACCAGAGGTGCAGACCCACTGCAGTCCTTGTAGAAATAATGGTACTGGTGAGTCAGCAAAGGTGCAGACCCACTATAGTCCTTGTTGAGACGGCCAGCAGCTATCTGTTGCGACTGTGCAGGTGCACAATCACCATCGAAGAGTCTTGCAGAGAATATAGCAAGTCCATAAACCACCACTTGTGCACTCACAAAGTTTTTGAATTGTCCTGAGAACCAGCAATGCTGTTATCCAGTCCCTTGCTGAATTATTAACACACGTGCAAACAATAACAGTCCCTACTTCTCACATATTGTCCATATACTACGACCAACAGAAACGTGTGCAGTGAAATGAATGTTTACAAGTTACTTAATTTGATGAAATGGCGTCAATTAAAATATTATAACATGAGAATAAAATTACAAAGGTACAAAGTACATCATTAAAGAACATAACAAAACAGATAACATTTGTAGTACAAGCTTTACAAAAGAATCGAAATAACATGTACATCAGTGTTACAGGAATTATGACATGAGTACATACATAAAAGATCAGAATCACTTTTGAAACATCAACTTTACACATGAACATTAAAACAGAATAAATAATGTCTAAACATCTTTACAAAGAAAATAACAGAGTATTAGAAAAATTCTACAGCATAGCTCTCATCAGCTAAACACATAAAGACAGGAAAAACACAAATACACAAGGGTACACAAACACATAGTGGGATAACACAAAAGGAAAGGACAGGGTTTGTTTTCAGTGTAACATTTGGTACTGCAGTCCACCCCAAAACTTCATTTCGTATATCTTTCCTCGTATTTCATCCTTTGTTTCCACCAAAAAATTCTATCTAAGCATGCTTTCTGTATTTATATGTTCACACATTGCTTACCTCATCATTTATTTCCAAGAAAATCCTACCTATACCTCGTTCCTGTATTCTATTCATATTTCTTTCAAAATAATTATTTCTGATTGTACCATACTCATTTGGGCCCAAATCTTTCTTCGCAATGCATTCTTTACCTATTCTCCATAGTCAGTTTCTTATATAGTCTACCCCCTCTTAAGCTAACTTAAATCTACTGAGCTCAGATATATATACCAAGGGACGAGGCAATGCAGCATGACAACAGATCAACACAAACAGAAATGACAAAAAATGCAAATTGGCAAAGCTAGCAGCATAAATTAGCAAAGCAAGTGCAATATTACAACTAATATAAGGCACTGTGCAGGAAACAAGAAAAACTAGCTTAGAAGAGTAACACAAAGTCCAATTCAGTAACACTATGCCTGGCAAACAGCAGCAACTTATACCTAAACATGACATAGCTCAAGCAGAAAAAATATTACAGTAAAAACAACAATGCAGACAAGGGAAAAGCATATTCACATCTTAATGTCTATGTAATTAAAGTGGTGCACCATAACAACTGATTGTAAAAAAATATTACCATGTACCTGAAAAGAAAATTATGTTTTACTGTTACTATTTCCTTCGTATTGTTCTTTCCTTTCCAAGTGCTTCTTTTTTAAAGAATGTGGATCATAAAATAATTATTTAATAGATCTGTTGACAGAAAGAGTTCACATTAGCAAATGCATTTTATTTTATGAAACTAATGCTGCAACACAGCTGGAAACCAGATATTAAATGAAATAAGCAACTATGAAAAGCAAAGCATAAAAATATAATTCAATAGCATAAAAATATCATTCAATAGTCATGTGGCATTTCGTTTCATAAGTTAATTGCTCTCAACTCTCGTAAAAAGACACTTGTCATAATCAGGTGTGCAGATGTACGAATATTTCCCATCAATTCATAAGCATTTCAGTAATTAGCACAAAGTGCGAGTAATCATATGTTTTTAAGTAACGAGGGTGTCGCATTAGCGATGAAAGGCACTCCCTAATGGCTTGTTCTCCAGGTGTTTGACACAGCTGTGTGCCCACAACGCATTACAAAAATCATATGTTTTCAAGTAACGAGCGTGTCGCATTAGCGATGCCCTCTACAAAGGAATGTCATTAACAGTGATGTAGGCCTCTCTTTGTCCTTCTCTTCCACCTGTGCCTCTGGCACACCCTAATGGCTTTCTTTTCTACCTGAGCGTCTGAAAAGGCTTGTTCTCCAGGTGTCTGACACACCTGGGTGCCCACGTCGCATTATGTGCAGGTGGTCACTTAACTTTCTTACGGAAATATTTACGACAGCAGTTTCCGCTACAGTGACAGCCTCATATACAAAATTTCACAGGTCAAGAATTTGCGTTGCAAATGTGTAGAAACAAAATGCTATTGATATGACAGTGTCCAAAAAATTTTCGTCTTCATTGTGATACATTCACGCATTTACACACATTTCATAACTCTTAAAGTACGATTCTTGGTTTCAAACATCCTTTTTCACAAGTCAAGAGTCCCTAACTACTATTCATTATTCATATACATATAAACACGTAATCACATTCCTCATATATGGTAGCATCATCTTATTGACATAAACATACCTCAACAGCATAATACACATCGTCGTCGTAAAAATTACATCATAACACCTCAGTCAAATCTCAAAAACGTCGTAGCTTTCTGCAATTGTTTCAAAACCTAAAGAAAATCCTCTGCTCATTTCAGTAGTGTCATCTACCTCAAACGTACTTTAAAATCATACTCCCTTACCAAATACATCATTCAAAGCTCTCATAGTATCACAATGGTTCCGAAAAAATATGAAGAGTTCACACAGTACAGACAAAATACAATTTCTTAAGTGTGAAATAATCCAACTCTGTAATTGCGTAAACATGTGTCACTGACGTAGTAAAAAGGTTTGTCTCTCTCAGTTAAATGATCAGATAGCTGTGTAATTTATGTGTTAGAGAAATATGGTACCGATGTGTAAAGTTGTATAAGCAAATACCATATTAGCTAGGGCCCCTTGTGCTTGCCAGACACATGATACACAAAGTAGGCGTGTACCCCCCTGAGGATTATTGTAATTATACCCTCAGGTGTTACCGATTACAGCAATGGAATGAAATGTGTCACGAAAAACTTTCTTTGTAATTCAAAAATCTCTAAAAATAAATGTCTTAAGTACAAAATTAATCACTCAAATACGTGTCCAGTAGCGCTAAATGTGCGTCTTGCTGTAAGATAATCTCTGGGAAGTGTCGTAGTTATTGTCCTCCGAAAGCTAAGTTCTGCAGAAGTCAATGTACTTACCTCATGATAAACAAAAGTGAAATGCTTTGCGTATAGATAACTTAGTTATTATGCTTATTGTTGCGATGAAGAAATTACTGTGCTGTAAAGTATTGTTGTGCTACGGAAAAGGCTGTCTCCTTGTAGCAATAGCACAAAAGTCACCACTAAAACATGTTTTACTTTACAGAAGAATTCAGAAAAACTGTGCAGATATCAAACAGATACACCGCAAAAGCAACATTGTAAATTGTCACTCATTAGTAACGTCGTGATATAATCGTGTAGCTGTCACACAAACCAACCACTGTATCATCTGGCATTTCACAGAAAGCACCAAATCCAGAATCCACTCGTAAGCAAACCAAAATGTTGCATGAAAATTTCATTAGCAGTGCTGGTATATGTTCTAAGTATGTAAGCCGTATATTCGTTATGTAATCGTGCAACTAACAAGGAGGAATGTATAAATAACAACACTGTGTCGTCTGTTCGCAATAAAAATGCATTCGCAATTACTTGTCTAAGTTACCTATGTTCTTGACTGGATGGTTAGTTAACTTTAAAAACATAGTTGCATGTTAACAGTTTCTCAGTGGGACAAATTGTACAAGTAACGTGAAGTGACAATTGCAAAGACTAAGTTAAAAAGCAGATTATCTGTCAATAAATGGTTTTACATGAGAAATGTGGTGTAAACCTTTACTCTTCCTAGTACGCAGAGTTTCAACTTTAACGCAATTATCATGTGGTATACGTCGGTAAAGAATACGGGAATTTTTTCTCAAGGTTAGCGTCAATGTTATTTTTCCCTGAGCCAGCGGGCGCACGCGGCTGCCTGCGGTGTGAGTCATTGTCTGTTTCTTTGTTGGCGCGCGCCGTTACTGGGATTAGGAGGCCTAACTTCCACAAATTCGCCTTGCCGAGAGGGCCCAGCTCTGTTTAAAACTCGCCAGTTCTGATGCAATTCAGGTCTGTCGTTACGATCATATCGTCTGTCGTCATGTCGGTAGTTTCCATAGTTTCTTTCTTGTCGGTCACATGGTGGAGAATTTCTCCTTGAATCGTAACTACGCGCTGGACCGTTGCGTCTAAAGTTATTCTGTCTCCCTTGATAATAGTTATTTTGGTTCCCATATTGTCTGTTTCTCTGATTGTCTCTGTGATAGTCATTACCGCGGAAAGGTGATCTTTCCCTGTAACTATTACTCTGCCAGTGGTTATCATATGGGTGGTGTCTGTTTTGGTCACGATTTACGTTGTAAGAATAGGTTTGTCGTGGCCATTTATTGTTTCTGTCGTCACGGAATTGTGACGGATGTGACCTGTAATGATTTTTTTCCTGTTTTCGCATCCCGCGACTGTCTGTGTCAATTTCCAGTTCTTGTAACAGTCCCTGAAAAGCTTCAATGTCGTCTTTGCAACGTCCTGCTAAAATAATATGTCTCAAATGTTCAGGCAGTTTGATTAAGCAAATGCGGATGAGTTCTGAGGGGCTGTATGGGTTTGACAGGTACTGATTCTTGTGCAACATGTCTTCAAAATATTTGACAAGACTGGAAAATTCAGATTGTTCAAAGTGTTTCATCATCATGATATTATGTTTCACGCGATCTTGTGTAGCTTGTGACCAATATGCTGAGAGGAACGCATGGTAAAATTCTCCTTCACTGTGGCAATCGTGAATGACCGATCGCATTCTTACAGCTGGTTCATTCTCCAAATAGCCACACATAAATTCTAATCTGTGTTCTAATGACCAGTTGGGAGGAAAACAATGAGAGAATTGATGGAGCCATGCTTGTGGATGAATGTCGTTGCCAGAATTCTTAAATGTTTTGAATTTATGTGTAGTAATGAACAGCTTATAGTCAAAATCATCGTGTCGGCGAGTAGCATGTCGGTCATTGTCACGTCGTTTCGGCGGTTCCATCTCAAAATTCGGTGTACCTTGCCAATTTCTTTCATAATTACCGAAATGCCCTGTGCTATTATTTTGTGGCTTTTCCGTATTTCTAAGTTCCTCTTCCCGTGTTGGAGCGCGAGTATCCTCTGAAATATGTAATTCTTGTATTACCTGTGTCAGCTGATCTTGTAATTCCCGCATTTCTCTTTTGTACTGTGTGTTGATTTGATTTTGATTTTGTTTGAATTTTCTAATTTGTTCATACTCTTCTGTGTCAGTGAAGGCTACGGGTCTTGTGTCATTCAGATCATCATCTACCTTTGTAGATAAGTTAGTGACCTGATCCGAAAGTTCAGCTACTTTCTCTGATAATGAACTAATTTCCCCCATGTGTCTTTCTACTGTGTCCTTTAAGTTTTCCTGAGATTTTGCAAGTTGCGTAACCGAATCGGTAGATGCAACTGAGTCCATTTTAGCTTGCAAGGTCTCATGATTTTCATGAACAATAGTTTGCAGCTCTTTTATGGCTGCTTCGTGATTCTGTAATGCATTCTCATGCCGCGAAAAAATAGGCTGAAAATGCTCACAAATTTGTGTTTTTACGTCATTACAGACTTTTTGACATTTCGATTCAATGTTATGTAATTCAGTAGTTAAATCTTCACGTGTTTGTTCAAGTGTGGTGTCTAACTTTTGAAGCTTTTGCTGTGTTTGTCTCTGATTTTGTTCCATTGTGTGTAACTGTTGCTGTGTTTGTTTCTGGTGTTGTTCCATTGTGTCTAACTTTTGAAGATTTTGTTCCACTGTGTCTAACTTTTTAAGATTTTGTTCCATTGTGTCTAACTTTAGAAGATTTTGTCCCATTTGTTGCATTAATTGTAATAACAATGCATTAGTGTCTGGAATCTGTTCCTCTACGCTTTTCGGCAGTGCATTTGCACCAGCAACATTCACATTTTGACAAGCAGAAAATGTGTCTTGACTCATTTGAGAAAACGGTGAGGACGCAAAACCTGAATCTACAGTATTTGCAAAATTGTGTCCTATCATTTCGGATTCCTGAGGCGAGCTGTTGCCGACCGATCGATCGATAATGCTTCCCTGTTCACTACCTGTTTCACTGCCTACGCCATTGTTTGACGCCCGCTCCATTTCCCTATGCACAGTTACCAAATTACTATTTTGAATATTAGTTAATTCATTACATGGTGGGGCCAACACACTGCTTTCGTCTTCACTGTCGTTTCTCATTTTACTTTGGAGCCGAGTGTTACGTTTTTCACACGCCATTATTGTCACAATATTTCACACGATAACACAGAAAAGCACAATTTGAAGAGCAAAAATAAGAGAACACATTAACATAGCACTGAAAATAATATGTAGTTAATTACAAGCGCAGCTGCGAAATACTTGTTGCAAATCTACATGCATGCCACAACTGTTTTACATTACAACAATGAAAGACTGCAACTACAAAGGAGATTCTCTCTACAATTACGCGCTAGCAATAAACAAAAGCTACACTAAATACACAAACTACAAGAAAAAATCAGAAGATTCCAGTGAGGTATCCTAGGCTAAGGGTCGACATATGAAACGTCCCCTTTGAACAATTTATACATGTGAAACGTCCACTTAGAACAATTATACAAGCCTGTGCTTAACCTGACACACAATATTATTTAGCGCAACGCAATCTGACTTTCAATAACCCCTACAAAACAATGGCCCTGACTAACTTTAACCTATACCTTTTACAAATCACTTACCTCATAAAAATCTTCGCTACTCAAGCTACTGCAAAACAGCGAGCGCCACTACTGCCAGCTAAATAAAAGATTCAAACTACTGAAGGTACTAACTACTGATAGGGATAGTTAGCAAATGAAAGATATTAATAGAGAACAAACAATGTATTTACCTTAATATTCATAATTGACATTCAGTCTTACAGATTATGAAAACTCCGCCATCTCTCTCCCCACGTCCACCACTGCTGGCGGCTCACCTCCAACTGCCCAGCGCTACGCGCTGTTCGCATCCAGCTATAGCAGTTCATGACAACAATGGCAGACAACAATGCAAACTAGCCACATACTGCACACAGCACAGCCAGTGATTTTCATACAAAGTGCTATGTAACGTTGCCAATAAAAAACATAAACAGCAAACTTACATAAAGAAAACATAAACAGCCTACTTACAGTTGCAATGACTGTCCATTCTGTTCTGAACTCTTATGTACATACATTCCTTGCCGCACTACGTGCCTGTAACGCACCAAGCGGTACTCAGTCTCGCGGTGGACAGAGGTCGTAACGTTTCGACTCAATATATGGTAGCATACTGAAGAATGTAGGTACATTTTAGAAAGAAAATAGATGGAAAATGATGTAGACACTATTGCTGCAACTGCCATAAGACCCTCTAAGGGTAGTAAAAGAGTCTGAATTGAACCAGGGACAAGCAAGGAGGCTATACCACCACAGAAAGTTTTCGAAACCTGAACTGGAAGGAAGGAAGGGAGATTAGGGTTTAATATTTTCTAGGCGACAAGGTTGTTAAATATGGAGGTATTAGGTTAGAACAGGAAAGAAAATCGGCCGTGTTCCTTTGAAAGGAATTATCACGGCTCTCGTGTTAAGTAATTTATACATAACCATGAGAAACCTAAGCAGGGGAGATTTGAACCGCCGACCTCCTGAATGCGAGCCCTGTGTCTTGTCAATGTGCCCACTCACTCGATCACAAAACTGGAGGAAAGAAGATGCCATAAATCTTATCGGAACACGCCTGAGCCACGCTCATTTTGCTGATGCCTTTGTACCCAGTGCCTCCGGTATTCATAAATTTAAACAACCAACTGGAAAATGGGACTAGTTGAACGATAAACTGCTCCCAGTGGTTGGAACAAAGCACTAGTCATACCCCTCTACAAGGATAAAGGAAGTGATCCATAAAACTACCGCTCAGTATTATTGACATCTATTTGTTTTGTGGAATCTTACGAGATAAGGATCTTAGAAGATACTCTGATCTCAATCGTAGTGAGATATCTCGAATGTGATCTACGAAGGCGTGCTAAAAGTAATGCCTCCAAATTTCTTACTCTTCTCAATATCGACTGAGGTATCTGGTGCCATGCATGCTACTCTCTCGACTTCTCTGTTTCGTTGGCGTAAGTTGCAGCCATTTGCCACTGTAGGACTCAGGATTGTGGGGGTGTTACATGGCTGTGAGTAACATAAACGTGTCGGCATGTGAGAATCAACGTGCTGTAGACGAGCTTGCAACTGAAGAAAACTTGTCTCCAGTTGAAATCTGTGGAAGAATAAAAGCTGTGTACGGTGATGACTGTGTCGATATCAGCAGAGTGCGACGTTGGGTAGTTCGTGCTCTTAATGAAGGAAACGGTCGTGCTAACCTCACCTGTGTGACAGAGCTCATCTGTTTCCAAAACTTAAATAACACCTTCGAGGACTTCGCTTTGTTAGCGATAAATCTGTTCAAGCAGAGGTGATGTTGTGGCTCCGTTGACAAAGTCAAATATTTTAGTGTGGCGGTCTCAGCAAGCTGGTCTCTCGTTGGGAGAAACGTGCTCGTTGCCAGAGTGACTGTTGAGAAATAAGTACGCAGATATGAAGGCTAAACACGTAGAATGTGAATAAAGTTTGTTTTATTAAAAAAGTTTTAAGAGTTTTCACCTAAAACATGCCTAGGCATTACTTTTCGGCGCGCCCTCGTGTATTAGTGAACGCACCTGTTGTAGTGTAGGGGCAATAAAAATTCGATTTCCAATATATCCCCTTGTTATTGGCCGCATTTAAAAACAAAAATGCTTTTATAATCTACTCATTAATAGATATAATCTTATGTTGAAAATTTAACTTAGTAAGACAAGTATTACAGTTCGAAACATTGGTTTTGGCTTGTGTGACGGCGCACAAATACATGGTCTTTATTCAGCCAATATTTAAGAACGAGAGCACTTAGCGATTTCCAGCATAGCTTACACATAGTTCCAAAACTTTTCGATACTGTTTCTTACAGACATCCTCCATGAAATGATGATGAAGTCTCATACTCCGAGGAGCGCAGGGAACGATGCGGGAGACCCGCACCGCTTACTAGGCAAGGTCGTAGCGGAGGTGGTTTGCCAGTGCCTTCCTCCGACCGTAATGGGGATGAATGATGATGATGATTAAGACAAGATAACAACACCCAGTCATCTATAGGCAGGGAAAATCCCTGACCCCGCTGAGAATCGAACCCGGGACCCCGTGCGCGGGAAGCGAGAACGCTACCGCAAGACCACGAGGTGCGGACAATGATAACAGGGAAAAAGTTTATCGCATACGTTTTCGCTGTTCATGCAGTCTTACTTCGGCATTAGGCATGACGTTTTAATTTGTTACCCCTTTGCTACTCAGTCTGTTCGCGACACAGTTTGCACACAGTATCCACAGTTACCACACAATGTACCTACAAAATTACATTATTTACAACACGTAGGTCAGGAGATATAATTTAATAAACAATGAGATGTGTGGAAAATTAACTTCTGCTTACAATGAACCGCAATTTACCCATATCGTGTTCATCCAGCTTTTCATGATGGGAACACTTAGCGACTTACAACCTTTACTAAATCTTTTCTCGCTTATATGCTTAAAGTCAAATATTTAGTGCGTTAACTTGTTTGTGAACATCTGAAAGTCATTTATCAAGGCAATCAAGTGAATGCATTATTTCGTCACTTCTGAAACGCATTTCACTCAGTATCATACCAATGCTTGTTAATGGAAATACGATCATGTGGGGTATCAAATGCTTCTTGTGACTAGACTGAAGATTTCTTGTTAGGGACGATATGCCCGCCGACCAGTGTTTATTTCCCAGATAATGGCGTAACTATGCCCAGTACGCCCGCACACTAGCAAGGCGAAGTAGCGCAGTGGTAACTCGCGGGACGCTTATAAAGCAGAACGACGGTTCATATCCCTGTCTGCTCATCCGGATTTCTGTGGTTTTCCTTAATCATGTGAGCTGAATGTTGCGATGATTCATTTGAACAAGCACGGTCGTTTTCTTTCGCAAACTTACCTCGTGATCCGTTTCTAACGACCTCGATGGTGATTGTATGTGAGACCTTAATTCGCCCATTTTTTTAAGGTCTTGTACCTTAATCGGTAAAAACGGATCCCTTATAAGATTGTTGTCCCTCTGCCTTTCCACCTGTTATGACCCGTTTTTCTAATGAACGTTTACAGTTATCAATTTGAAGTGTTCTTGCCGCGCGGGATTAGCCGAGCGGTCTCAGGCGCTACTGTCATGGACTGTGCGGCTGATCCCGGCGGAGGTTCGAGTCCTCCCTCGGGCACGGGTGTGTGTGTTTGTCCTTAGGATAGTTTAGGTTAAGTAGTGAGTAAGCTTAGGGACTGATGACCTTAGCAGTTAAGTCCCATAAGATTTCACACACATCTGAAAATCATCTGAAATCTTCTTTCTTCGAGTTTTCTACACCATGCGGCGTCTCTCGCACACAAGTTGCCATCTCGTTCCATCCTCCGAGTCCTCTTCTTGCGTGGCCCTGTCCTGCATCGCACACCTCGCTCCATCGTTCCATTGTAGCCGGGGTCCGCCTCTTTTTCTGCGTCGTGGAGGTCTCCAGTGCCACATTTTAGAGGGCCGTCTTTCTTCTGGCGTTCTTCTTAGATGTCCGTACTATGTTGGCTGTTTATTTTCAATTGCATGTACGCTATCTTTCGTTAACTCCCATCTGTTCTCGCAGCTATTCATTTCTTATTTTATCTCTTCTTCATTTCCATTGTCTTTAATTTCTCCTCATTCATCCTGGAGACTTCCTACAGTTCAGCACAATACAGAGCACTGCTCCCAACTACAGTTTCGTGCATCCTCCCTTCCAGATTTTTTGACGTTGTTTCATTCGAAATAATGGAGTGTTCCTGCTTAATTGCCACCTTTCCCTTTCCTGTTCGAAGCTTGAGTTCCTCGGTGCGTTCATCTTTAGCCGAAGTAGTTGCCCCTAAATATTTGTATGAAATACTAAGTTCGCCGGTCCCTCGGCAGTGTAAAAAGTTTATGCTTCTAACTTAATGCAATCAAAAGATACGGTTATTTATATCACATTTTGACATTCGCAAACTCACTCATTAAAACTTGTAGAGTGCCTCCCGTTGACCTAAAATCATGAAATTTGGCAAAAAGCAAGGTTCAAAGCACAAATATAGGTAAAATTCCGAAAACTATTAATTTTTAATGATACCACATAAAATATTTTTAAGAAATTTTTGTCTGTCTCTCTGTCCGTCTTTTAGTATCCCTTCCTTCCTCAGGAACAGTCAGAGGTATCAAGTTGACAGGTATATCAAACACTAATGTCTTCGGTCCCTTGGCGGTGTAAAAAATTTGAGCTTCTAAGTCAGTGCAATAAAAACGACAATTTATGTCACATATTTTGACAGGCAAACTCACTCATGAATATTTATAGATGAACTGTCTACGTACACAATGAAGTTCATTCATGTATTACGTTAATATAATTCACTCTTATTTGGCTTGGAGCTTTTGTTTCATTGCAATTTAGAAAGTTTAATTACACCACAAGCATAGTCGGGAGAGAACATCTCATTATTACCTACACTACTGGACAAATGGTATTACTTATCTTTTAAAATAAAATTACAACGATGCTCCGCTGATGTCATGTTATAAATCAGGCGCTTTTGTGAAAATACTTTTAGCCACGTTTATTAGTCAGCCATTACTAACAGCCATTACTGAGACGTAACTGAGACAAAACTGAGATATGCAATCATGTCATCGATAATATTTACAAGTCTTTAATAACGAATATATTTACCGTATTTGTTACAAATATAGTTACATCTTATTTTATAACAAAGTTAAGAGTTTATAGCAGTCCTCATCCGATAAATTAATCAACATTTTTGGCTAATATTATTAACATCACAAAGTTCTATGAAGTTTCCTTTTTACTAATATAAATAAATGTTTATCTCTTGTCTGACCTTCGTTATGTTTAACAAATAATTTTTGCACTTGCCCATTTGTATGCAGTGATTTATGAAACTGCTATAGACGATATCAATTTTAACTATTACAAAAGATCTAAACTTAATGTAAAATTTCGGAATCTATAAAATCTACGCAGTAAACTACGCTGTACTTGCTTATTTTCTATGTTGCATTACTTTCATAGCCGACCGCGGTGGCCGAGTGGTTCTAGGCACTTAAGTCCGGAACCGAACGACTGCTCTGGTCACAGATTCGAATCCTGCCTCGGGCATGGATGTGTGTGATGTCCTTAGGTTAGGTAGGTTTAAGTAGTTCTAAGTTCTAGGGGACTGATGACCTTAGATGTAAAGTACCATAGTGCTCAGAGCCATTTGAACCATTACTTTCATAATTACTAAAATAATTTAAAAGAAATGTGAAAAATTGCTATTAGCATCTACAAATTTTAACTATACATTCAAGTGTATGTCAAAATGCCATATCCCCGAAAGGGGATACGCCTGTTTCGCAAACTTCAGTGAAGTGGGGTATCGTATATTGCATTAAGTCCTAGCTGAGGGAATTGCATTCGACGTTACACGTTACCCGGAGCACGTAGATTATCGTAGTGGATGGGAGGAATATTTCATTTTGAACAGATGGCTACGGCACCTCCGCTGCGCCTCTCCGCACGTGTTAGCGGGGTCGTTGCGGGGGTGCTGGACGTGCGCATGGGAACCGAGCTCGCATAGTCCGTGAGTTCTCGCAGCTACGTCGTAAGGCGGAGTAAAGCGTGGGCAGTCAGCGCAGCCCTGGACAGCAAATCCCGGCGGACGCGTCACCGCTCACGGGGCCTACTATATGCGCATGCGCAGTGCGGCGATCCCGCCTGATATATGCTCCTGTCCCGCTCGGCGCGCCGACGGACAATTGGGCGCGTCCCCGACGCCACAATTGGGGAGCCGAGGCCGGCGTATAACACCGAAAATAAGAATAACAAATAAAGGTAGCGTACACTTTCCACACGATATATGTAAATTGTGTTTCGTAATTTAGATATTCCCCCGGCGCGGCAGCTCGAGAGTACCTAGGAAGCTTATGCAAATGGGCTGTAAGTTCGTCAGAATACCGGCCGGCCGCGTTTGGGGGAACATAACGCGCACTGCCTACTGCGAGGAAAATAAAGACGTACCAGATCCGCGATATTACGGCGACGGGGACGTCCGAGGCGCACAAAGAACGCGGCCTTGTTTCCGGACGGCCACCTCGCTGGAGGTTGCTCCCGCAGAGAAGGCCGCCGCTGGACGGACGCACCGCAGCCACCATCAACACCTACGTCTCGCAGCTTCAGCTCCGATGCGCCGCGGGCGGTACCCGGGAGAGGTACTGAAGCGCTCACTTCATGTCCCACTCTGCAAACACGCTGCGCGTAAAGGAGAGTTCGTATATAGTCCAACAGTTCCGTCATGTTGTTACCGTCTGCGTTGCTATTTATTGCGGCAGCACAGCAACGTAACATTCTGCTAGTGAAATCCGCCCGGGGATTGCGTCCTTTGCTGTTGACGGCAGTTACCAACTGTAGTCATACACTCCGCCTCATCCGTAAAGGCACATTTACTGTCATCCACGAGGTTAGTAAAAATTGTTTTCTTTAACTTTGTCATTTCTGATATGGAATATCGATCTCGAGAATACTGTGATCTGCAAGGTGTTTGACTGTTGTACGCGCAGACGAAAAGGGCGAATAGAGGACAAAGGCTCCAAATGGCTCTGAGCACTATGGGACTTAACAGCTAAGGTCATCAGTCCCCTAGAACTTAGAACTACTTAAACCTAACTAACCTAAGGACATCACACACATCCATGCCCGAGGCAGGATTCGAACCTGCGACCGTAGCAGTCGCGAGGTTCCAAACCGAAGCGCCTAGAACCGCTCGGCCACACCGGCCGGCGAGGGCAAAGGAAGAAGCAATTAATCCTAATGAAGATCGATACGGAAACCAATGGTTTTCGCAGTACGATATATGCACAAGTTAGCTGTACCAGTGGCTGAACAGTTGTTGTTGTTGTTGTTGTTGTTGTGGTCTTCAGTCCTGAGACTGGTTTGATGCAGCTCTCCATGCTACCTGTGCAACCTTCTTCATCTCCCAGTATCTACTGCAACCTACATCCTTCTGAATCATTTTAATGTATTCATCTCTTGGTCTCCCTCTACGATTTTTGCCCTCCACGCTGCCCTCCAATACTAAATTGGTGATCCCTTGATGCCTCAGAACATGTCCTACCAACCGATCCCTTCTTCTAGTCAAGTTGTGCCACAAACTTCTCTTCTCCCCAATCTTATTCAATACCTCCTCATTAGTTATGTGATCTACCCATCTAATTTTCAGCATTCTTCGGTAGCACCACATTTCGAAAGCTTCTATTCTCTTCTTGTCTAAACTATTTATCGTCCATGTTTCATTCCATATATGGCTACACGCCATACAAATACTTTCAGAAAAGACTTCCTGACACTTAAATCTATACTCGATGTTAACAAATTTCTCTCCTTCAGAAATGCTTTCCTTGCCATTACCAGTCTACATTTTATATCCTCTCTACTTCGACCATCATCAGTTATTTTGCTCCCCAAATAGCGAAACTCATTTACTACTTTAAGCCTCTCATTTCCTAATCCTATTCCCGCAGCATCACCCGATTTAATTCGACTACATTCCATTATTCTCGTTTTGCTTCTGTTGATGTTCATCTTATATCCTCCTTTCAAGACACTGTCATTCCGTTCAGTTGCTCTTCCAGGTCCTTTGCTGTCTCTGACAAAATTACAATGTCATCGGCGAACCTCAAAGTTTTTATTTCTTCTCCATGGATTTTAATTCCTACTCCGAATTTTTCTTTTGTTTCCTTTACTGCTTGCTCAATATACAGATTGAATAACATCGGGGATAGGCTACAACCCTGTCTCACTCCCTTCCCAACCACTCCTTCCCTTTCATGCCCCTCGACTCTTATAACTGCCATCTCGTTTCTGTACAAATTGTAAATAGCCTTTCGCTCCCTGTATTTTACCCCTGCCACCTTCAGAATTTGAAAGAGAGTATTCCAATCACCATTGTCAAAAGCTTACTCTAAGTCTACAAATGCTAGAAAGGTGAGTTTCCTACTCCTTAATCTAAGATAAGTCGTAGGGTCAGTATTGCCTCATGTGTTCCAGCATTTCTACGCAATCCAAACTGAACGTGGCTGAACGGTATTAATGTCTAAAGATAGGTTTATTTTGAAACACCACAAGTGAGGCGTCAATTGCACAGTGAAAAACTGGATCTGATCACCATTCAGGATACGTAAGGCGAACAGTGTTTCGACAACACGTGTATCGGTGGTGGCTCGCCAATACCACGGTACTCCTGATCCCCCAACTTCAGGCTGTTGCATTTTTTTGTGTGGCGATATTAAAAAGCTTCGGTATATTCTAGGCCAAGTGTCGATAAACTCTTGGAATCCACTGTGCGTCGTTGTCAGTGAATTCGAGTTTTTGAACGTGTACGGGTACCGAGGATGAGACGTGCTGAAGCCTAATTTCGTATGTTTGGTGGCCGTGCGAAACACTTGCAAAATTTTTGTTTTCTAGAGTGAGTACGTAGTTTTGATCCTCGGAGAGTGAGTTATAAGGTGAAGAAGCACTCAGTCGTACTACGTCATATAAGGGAAACCGGTCGTTTCCGGACCCACGTTTATAGGGGTGTAACGTTGTTGGTTTAATTTGCTATGAAAGCGGAACTGATAGACAATAAAATTGGGTTAAAAGCTGTGAGCTGTCTGGGGAAGTTAACATTGCATTACTGCGCAACTGTTTCACCAGGTATCCAGTCTAGCTTACCAAATTCCCAACCAGACTAACATTAATTATAATCTTTTAATAGTCATACGACAACCGGTGATATATATATATATATATATATACATATATATATATATATATATATATATATATATATATATATATATATATATATATATAAAGAGAATTTAAATAAAAAGAAATAAATCAGTTTATATTTGGAAATTTATTTTAACATTGATCACTGAAATTTCAGCATATTAAACGTGAGTCATAACTAAGCTGGTGCCTTATTTAGGACTGTGAAAATGTGAGTTTGTAATCTGACAGAACACATCAAATATGGAGCCAAGATTAGGAGACTGCATACAACACTGCATCCATAAAATAACACATGAAGAACGTTGAAACATATGCAAGAAGAAATTAACCACAACCAACCGATTCAATTTTCTCCCAAAGAAGTTACGTTCGTAGCACAATCCTGTCCGTCATATAATTACCACACACTGGTATACTAAATTCATACTAACTCTCTGTGAAATCTTCCCGAAAAGAATAGCTGAGGGCTACTTTGATGATTACACCACATGCTTCACGTGGTCAACTTGGTTTACACAAAGAGTGTAACTCCACAATAATTATGATAATTAAAATAAATTAGAGCGAAAAGCAATTTACAAAAGAAAAACCTCGAACTGGTTACTAACGTCTTGCTATTAACCTGATGGGTCAAAAAATTGTATAAGCACGTGGTACTGGTCTCACAAAGTACACCCCACGTGGGTTGAACATAAAGAAAAGTTGCTATGTTGCAAAATATTGTCAAGACGAGACGTTATAATCTCACGCACATTCGCATTTAAGATTGATGATCTTAGTTAGAGTTACTGATCAACACGTGGTTCCACTTTACTCACAAAGTAGTGACAAAGCAACTACCGGAAAATAATCTGAACTTCACACGAGAATTACACTGCGCTGCAATTTAAGATAACATTAGATATTTTAGAGCTAAACCTGAAATAAAGGTGATTAAATTTTCAGTTAGGCTGAACTTAAGAAATCCATTGTCCTACGGACTTAGCAGACACGCGCTTAGCCGGAGATCTTACCACTTCAGACGCTCGCCACGGACAGACTGACCTGGTCCCTTCCTGAGGGTGGCTCACAAATACAAACGGAAGTAGCCAGAGAGGCAGCTTCCTATATCAACATGACAAGCGACGGACAGGGCCATACTAAGGATAGAAACCTCTTTGCTTTTAGAAAGCGTAGCTACCTGTTCCGACGTTGGTCCTACTGTTCTCTAGCAGACAGGCTTGTCTGTTACCCTCAAGCATGCAACTAGAAATACATTTGCTCATTCATCCTCTCACACAGAAGGGAAGGGGGTTGACAGTATCTTATCATATACAGTATATAAAAGAAAGCGGATGTAGGTTCCGTATGAGACTGTGTGACATGAGTTACATATAAACTGTGTTTTAAAGTGTAGTAGTGTGACAGATCGTTCTTGTTTATGTGTAAAAGTAATACGTTCCACTACTCAGTCTCCTCGAAGTTAGTCAGAAACGCCACAGTAAATTTTGAAGAGGAATTTATGCCGTAAATGACAACAGATTTAAGAAATTAACATGAAAGGAATCCAACAGAGACCTTTCAGGGATTACTTGCTTGTTTCCTTGTCCTCTACTCCCCCCTTCGTTTGTACCTGTAATATTGAAATACACTGTATACGTTCATGTCGACGACTAACAAATATACAAGTGCCGTCCTTGTGACCTTCGTGGTCTATTCCACGCAAGGACTATCGTCATCATCATCGTCATCACCATCAACAACAGCAACAACAACAGCAGCTGCAACAACAACAAGAACCATATCACATCAACTACTGGATAAAAGTCTTCTCTAGACATTTCCATACACTGTCGTCTTCAGTTATACTCATCCATGTCGCTCGTAAATGCTTATTATACCATCTACCAAACTTCCACTGAGTTGTCACCTGAGTATTTTCGTATCACCTGAAATCCAGTAAATACGTTCCCTGGTCCATCAACCATTCATTCTCCTAAGTACCTCCCGTGGCCATTTCACTTTTATTTTCGTTACAATCATATATACACCATTCACTGCAGTCCATCCTCCGATCTATTTATGTGTTTCTACGTTTCTCATAGAAATTTCCAACATGCATCTATCCATTTCACTCGGAGCAACCGCAAGTTTTTAGTAGCTTTGGTCTAGTTGTATATGTTTGACTTGTTTTCTTTTCCTGTTATAATTATATACACTGCTTCCCACACACTTCTGAACTTCACTCTCGCCTGTATTCATACGATTTTAACTTAAATACGAGGTGTCAAAAACCCCTTACCTTACCGTATTCATCGAGAGACGCTATCTCATTGTCTGTAGTCACTTGTTCATCGTTTGGTTTCCATTCAGCGGCTAATTATGAGTATTTGGTAAATTTTTTTGTGATGAGTCTGTTCGGAAAGAACTTATTTGATGTGTGTGTGTGTGTGTGTGTGTGTGTGTATGGAATAAGAGAGTAAGAAAGCCAGAAAAATTGGTCTCGCTCTCTGTCTCGCACAGCACATTCTATTCTCTGTCTCTTTCTCTCTCTCACACACGCTCTCTCTCTCTCTCTCTCTCTCTCTCTCTCTCTCTCTCTCTCTCTCTCACACACACCCACACACACACACACGCACACGCACACACACTGAAAGGGTACAGTACCGCCCGACGTTGAAAATAGGTACAACATACTTCATTATTCTTGTCAGAACAACATATTTTTTGTAAAAATAACTCAGTTACAATTAATACATCGAAGCCGGATACCAGTGTGAGAAAGAATGACAATTTATTTATTTAACTGATCACATGTGCACTCCCACAAAATAAATCCCTACATCCAATTTGGTGAGATCTGTGAAATGGATGAATGTATGGTCGTCTGCTAACTGCAGATAGTGAATGTGAATATATGGTCATCTTTGAGACGGTCCTTTGGTCACCTTTGGTGGAACCAAATAGATGAAATTTACCGGAGCTTTGAGCGCCTGAAATGTGGCTGACCAATACGGTAGCAAGGTGCTCCCGCACCTAGACAGAGGTGCGAGCTGACCTGAAGAACGGCCATGTTTCAGCACTCTGCCGCTGGATCTAGTGTTGGTAAGACCTGTCTTAAGTGTGCTCCGTAAAGACAAAAGAGTGGAGACATGGTATGTATGTGAAATACTTAAGAGTAGTTTGGAATAATAATTTCTCTATTTCAGGAAATTTTGTGGGGAGAATTAAATGTCAGGCAGGTAATATTAATGGGATCGTAGTAATCTTCGGAAGTGACCAACGGTCACAATGAAACCACGTGTAGCAATAAGTTGAAATACTTCCGAGTGCTTAAGTTAAGCTGAAATACTAGCGTGTGTACTATAAGTTGGAAATATTTAAGAAATGGCGTGTGCAGGACTTGAAATTAGAGACGAGTACTTCCACGTGGTGAGTACTGTGTGAGTCTCAATCTGTGTATGAGACAGGGGATAAAGAGAAATACTCGTCCATAGTATCAGTTGAGGGCTCGCGTGTGTGATGAATATGTTCTTAATATTACTTTGCGTGTCATGTTTCCGTGTGACGTTTGGTTCAAACTATAATACTCTGAGAGTGAAGCAAGGTGAGTCAGCCGTCTATCCAGCAACGCCACTTGGATTGCATTGCACAGGAAGACGTGCATATATCCTCCAGAGTTCATAGTAGGAAATAAAATCTACGAAGTGGGGCAGTGTCGTGTGAAACTGAGATGAATTCTGATTGAGTGGGAAAGCTGAAAGTGATGTGATTATAACGTTGTGACTATTCCTTGTGTTGTATTCCATGTTGCCAGTGTGGTGTATTTCATGTAATTTAAGTATGTGTGGTTTGCATGTAGCAAGATAGGTTCAGAGGTAGTGGGTTATGCATGTTCCTTTTTGTACCGCTCGGTCTGGAGGAAATTTTCGTGAAGACGGGTGTGAGAGTCGAAATGTGAGATATAGCAAAAGATCCACCATCCTATCCAGAAAGTGCACTGTAGCGTTAAATAATTACGAGACCATAAGATAGAGAATCACCAATGTAAAGCCATGCCCACTGGGCGGAATTTCTCATGTGTTATTGTTGTAGGTTATAGAATTTGTGCGTTTAGGTTATAGAATTTATCGGAATAAATAAAATAGTGAAAAGTAAAAGATTGGTGGCCTTTTCCTTCGAATTGTATGTTGTCATGATATCCAGAATTTATAATGAGTGCGCCATTCATATTCAGTGCGATGGCCACGTTGAATTGCCCCGTCTGTTTATTGATTGGATAGCCACTGAATTGCTATTTATTTATTTAATGGGATAATAATTATTATTAAAAGGTGGCAATTTTATTTAAGCAACGCTTTCTTTTACTCTTTCGATTGTTGCGAGTCAGCGATAGTGCAATGCTGCTCGCTTTGGAGAATACACATTTTATAAGAATTATTAGGTCCAAGAAACACTTTTGCGATCACGATTGCGATTTAGACGGTATTCGCGTAATTGTACTGATTAAAAGTTATCGTTTCCGAAAGACGCAGGTTCGATTAAAGCTGTGTGCACTTTTGCGCGTATAATGAAAATATTCATAACACGTCGCACTACAAAAACAAACATGCGAATCACAACCGTGATCAAACGAAGAAAATATATGATAACATAAATGTTCTTCGCTGTTATTCAGGACAGGCTCAGATTAGACCTTGCAATTTTTAGCTATAGCAAATCACAAGACGTTTCACCTTCGAGATATTTGTTTTGAATAAATTGTATTTACCTTCTCTCTTTCTCCTTTTTACAGCCTTTATACCTTCACATCGATTAAGGAACTTTTCCTTCTCTACCGACCAGTACGAGAACAAAATTCAGACTCCACAAAATGTCTTACATCGAATTATTACATGCTTAACCCTCAACAATCATATATAGCTTCGTAGTACAAACAATGCTAATTATTCCGTGCACTAAAAAGACTTTGATACACTGAGCACAAAAATGAAAATAATAAAATTATAATTACATTTTAATATCATGAATACTTCTTTAAATCATGAAAATAAGGTTTGACATCGTCGTAATATTAATTTTCATCGTTGTAGCACTGCATTGTCCCCTTTTTTTGTACAGTCACACTTGTTTGACTGGACATCCAAGCAGGCTTATTTTCCTTGTCTGTTCTGTTTATAGTTCACTGTGTTCTTTCACTTGGAAGCATGTGCTTTGTTTACTTTTAAGTCCCAGGAATTTTGAGTTACGCTCCCACATCGGGCGAAGGCCAATGGGAAAAACCCCGGAAAAAATCACGGCGGAGCGAGCACATCTTCCACACCCTCTTTTTTAATTTTCTACATTTGAATATTCACTTCGTATGACATTTAATAATGGTACAATTTCGTGATAGTGCTGCTGGTGACGACGACTGGCGACTTGGTGTACTGCAACACCGATGTCTCGACCATCAGCTAAGTCTGCGACGGACTGCGATGACGTGGCAGGGTGCGGCAAGGGATGACGGATGATGTCGCTGCAGTATGCTGCCCTCACCGACACGTGTGCTCAGCATCCCAGCATACAGTCACATGAAATTCAAACAGCGGAAATTACATCATATTTCACGCACTCTTTCACTCAAAAAGAAGTTGTTTTTTTTTTGGTGAGGTGTTCGACTGTTTGTGAGTTTCTTTATCATGATGCAAGTCCATTCGTCCTTCCGACGTAACTGACTATCTGCTATTAAAGGTTCACGTAATTCCGTTCCAACATTGATACAGTTCTGCAACCGGTTTAATGATATAGTCAGTATCAGTTCCCAACACTGTTACGACTCGCCACTGTTGCTGACTGATCGATAAAAGTACTTGCTCTTGAGTTTTAGTTTGCCTGGAATGTTACGCCCTCGCGTGTGGTCCCAATAACACTCTGAATATTTGGCATTACTAAACACTCGTAGCACAAAATATTTGAAAACCAAATCATGGTAACACAACGCACTCTTTGAGCGTCCACTTTTGAGTTAAATTCCACTCTTTCGCCAGTGAAATAAAGTTCGTACGCGCAGAGGGTAATGTTCACAAGAAGTCTTTGTTCATAGGACATCTGTGACATGTTCACTCCACCACGTAGTCACTTGATCACAGTTATCAAGTCTGACAAGGTAAAGTCCTTGTGCTACCCATAAGAATGTCTTTACACAGTCTAGTTACATGAAGATAAATAACTAAATGATTGTACATATCAATGAAGTACATAATTGTAGTCATTTACAATATAAAAGCAAATCCTAAGTCATATATTTTCTCGAAAAGGTGCTCCTGGACTTACAAAGAACTGTGCAGTGATAAACCCAAGTCTGTATATGTTTGTCTGTGTAATGATCTGTTCAGTCATGGACAACATCTTGTTCGACCTGGTTTATAGCTCATGCCAGTCCGAGCACTAACTTACGGGGGAAAATTTGTTAAACCTATATGTAACTCGCGTAAACTTTACATGTTGTTAAGTGTACCCTGTACACAGTCTGAAAGAAAAAAAAAAGAACATAACCTGCTCACCCTAGTGAGTTCAAAATAGTTAACAATCAACAAAATGAAACGTTTATTTTCTAAAGTCACTATATCCTACTGTTGTGTGAAATATGCAGTTCTGTTCACAGTTCGTAGTTTCACACGCGTAAGTTCCTGAAAGTTTACTAAATCTCAACAAGTTTGTATTATGTTTGATTAAGTGTCTTAGGGTGGAATCATCTTTAAGCAATTCTTCTTCTCCTTGCTGCAGCTCGGCATCCTCTTCTCCGTCGAACTGGAGCTGAAATTTTCTTACAACTAATTGGTATTTTGAGAGTCTCTTCCTCCAAGCAGTACTGATGCTTCCAATGTTGTATGTTCCAATTCTCCCACAGGCCACATCGCAGTGTGTCCGTGACACTAGTCCATTGATTAATAATTGTCGCCGGCCTCGGTGGCCGTGCGGTTCTAGGCGCTCCAGTCCGGAGCCGCGCTGCTGCTACGGTCGCAGGTTCGAATCCTGCCTCGGGCATGAGTGTGTGTGATGTCCTTAGGTTAGTTAGGTTTAAGTAGTTCTAAGGTGTAGGGGACTGATGACCATAGCAGTTGAGTCCCATAGTGCTCAGAGCCATTTGAACCATTTTGAATAATTGTCACTTAGCCTACTCGCTCAGTACTTGAGTCTTTGATGTTTGACTTCACCTCATTACGACACACATAAAAAGTCATCTACTGTACTTAAGATACATATCTTTTCAAGTCTTCGTGATTATATAGTCCTTTCTGTCTATTTGAGTTGGGATAGACCAAGAAATAACTATTTTTATATGGTGTATCTAAGATCACAAATGGTCCTGAATATAACGGAAACCACTTCTTTATTTTTTTCTTTAATAATGACGACTTCGTATAATTCCTTACTAACACCATATCTCCCACGTTAAATTGTTGAGTATTCTGTAGTCTCCGGTTGTGTGATTCTTGCCGTTTCTGTGCATTCTCGTGTAGTGTGACCAATGCTTGTCTAACTTTGTCCTCCCAGTCTTCCGGTTCGCTATTTAGTTTTGGAAGTGGGTTGACCCAACTATTGTCCTCTTTTGTTTTTAATGTGAGTTCTGCTGGAGTAAAACCTGTCGATAAATGTGGTATGTAGTTTACAATACTTTCAAACGGCTCTATGTATTCTACCCACTTAGTTTGTTTAGCTGAGCAGTACGTTCTCACAAAGCGATTAAACTCGCAGAACACACGTTCTATGAGATTACCTTGGGGGTGGAACTTCGAAATGAAAATTGGTTTTATATTATGTTTCTCTAAGAATTTCTTCCAGGTAACACTCGTAAAATTTGAGGCATTGTCAGAGAGTAATGTTTCTGCCGTTCCGAAAAGAGGTATGTAATCATTTTCCAATCGGTTTACTATCGTTCTCGTGGCTGTTGTTTTTGTCGCAAATAGGTTTACAAACTTAGTAAAGTTATCTACACTGCTACGAGGTATTTGACCCCTCCTCTGGCAGTTGGCAGAGGTCCAGCGATGTCAATACTTAAAAGTTGGCGCGAAGCAGTTGGAACAATTGACTGCATTAATGTCTGCGATGATAAAGCACACGGCTTTACGCGCTGGCAAATGTCACATGCTCGCGTCATCCGTAGGATCTTTCTATACATGTTATTAAAATGACAATACATTCTTAGTTTCGCCAGGCACTTCCTTGAACCGAAATGACCCCAAACATTATGTGTATATATTATTAACTTTTGCTCACATTGCTGCGGAATACATACTAGCCAGTTTCGTGAATCCTCGTGTCTTCTAAAGAATAACACATCCTGATGTAACCTATAATATTTATGCAATTTCGAAGTAGGATCCGTCCTCAGTTGATCCTTGATCTCGTGCCAAATATTATCTATATCCTGTTTTTGTGCCATATTTTTACACATGTCTCGAAAATATTTACGATTAACATTGTCCGCCATTAGTAACACTTTAAATTCCGATGCTTGCTCTGTGAGTTCACTAAATTGAGGTAAACCTTGGGGTAGCCTAGACAAAGCATCTGCCACAATAATATTACTTCCTTTGATGTCAATAATCTGGAAATCGTACTCCTGCAACGCTAATGTCCATCTTGCCAAACGTGCATGGAGAAGTTTACAGGTCAGCAGGAAACTCAAAGCCTGATGATCACAGTATACCCGAACGTGTCTACCATAAACATAATAATGAAATTTACCAAACGCCCGTACCACTGCCAATGCTTCAAGCTCTGTAGTGGAATATGCGCGTTCGCGTTGCGATAATACACGACTTGCGAAAGATATTATTTTTATTTGCTCGTGTCCGTCTACTGTTTCTGTTTGAAATAAACACGCACCTAACCCAGTACATGAAGCATGTGAGGTTATTCAAAAATCCTTACTGAGATCTGGATGGTGCAAGATTTCAGCATTTAACAAGCAAAGCTTGATCGTGTCGAAGTCATGTATGTGCACACTGGTCAGTCCACACCCACGGCGCATTCTTTTTCAGAAGCCCCAATAGATGTTCGCTGTTAAGCTATTGATTGGGCACGAACTTTCGGAAAAAAGATACAAGACCCATATATGCCTTTAATTGTCTTTTGTTGGCCGGATATGGACAATTTCTGATAGCCTCGAGTTTCGTACTATCCGGGAAGATTCCTTCTGATGATTCTATATGTCCTAGAAACTTTATCACCGTCTTTCCAAACTTGGACTTCTTAAGGTTAACCGTAACACCTGCAAGTTCAAATTTGTGTAACACCAAGTTAATTTGTTTGATATGCTCGTCCCACGTTGGTGAATCAATCAATAAATCGTCCACATAGACAATAACTTGCCCTAACAAATCCGGGCCTAGGACAGTGTCAAGCGCATTAATAAAGACTCCGGCACTGACATTCAATCCGAATGGCAATACTCTGAATTGATAGCTTCTTCCTCTATAAATGAATGCTGTATATTTGCTAGATCTTGGCGTTAAGACCACCTGCCAGTATGACGCGCGGAGGTCGAGGCTTGATAGATACTTTATTCCATGGAACTTTTGTAATAGTTCTTCTAGATTCTCAGGCCGCGTCCTGACAGGCATAATAGTTTGATTAATCCGGCGAGCGTCGAGAACCAACCTTACGCTTCCATCGGATTTCATTACCGGTAAAAGTGGGTTACTATATGGCGATAACGAGGTCTCAATAATTCCCCATTCCAGCATTCGTCTAATTTTTTTTTTTTTCTGCTTCCCTTTTCGTGCTGGGTATTGAGTACGTTTGATGACAGTAAGTTTCATGGGGAAACACTTGCATGTCGTACACGTAACCTTTAATTAGTCCAGGTTTTTTCAAAAATACTTTACGATAATTAGTAAGTGTGTCTAATAATTGCTTTTGTTGCAGACTGTCAAGACCAGAGGATTGTTGTACTTTTTCTACTATTTCAGAGAGGTGGATATTCTCCTCGTCCTTCACATCTTCCATCAACGGGAATGTACTGCAATTGAAACTATGTTGAAGCCGCCATAAACGAGCGCGAATCGGTTCTATCTTTAAACTTTAACAATATTTGCCATGCAATTCTTTGGTCTTTACCTAGTCTAACCAGACTCTCGTGTCACGGAAACACATGCTGCCTTCACCCTTTGCGAGATCGATTATAGTTTCCGTCTCTCGCAAAATATCTAATCCGAGGAGACAGTTCACGGTTAAATTCTTTACAATAAGGAAGGTGCACTCTTTGGCTCCCATTCCAAAATTAATACAAATCCGTGTCTGTTCCCGAACTAGTTGGGCTTTCTGACTAATGGCTCCTGTAACTCGACAATTAGTGACTGGAAAAACCGGAATCTTTCTAATCTTCTTTAAGTGAAGAAAGAACGATTCATTCAGCACAGAAACAGATGCTCCAGTATCTAAAATCACCGTAGTTTGAATACCATAAATATCACAAACTATAGCTGCTTGTACAACTTCCCGTTCAAACAAATTACACTTCCTCCGAAAATCTTGACATAATTCCTCTCGTATATCGACTCCGTCATTGTATCTTAACATCTGCATAGTTGAACTACGTTGCTGAGCAACATCAACAGAATTATTCCTACACACTGCATTTTTCGCGTCGTTCGACCCGATCGCTGCTGATTCTATGCGACACACATTCTCATTGTTACTACAGCTGGTTGTCTGCACGTTTGGTTGCTCGTTATTATTAACATCATTCATGCAAGTGCCCCCTAGACACCCTGCGACTGACACACGGGAGCAGAATGTCGTCGCATCTAGTTTGACTGACTGGTACTGGTTGATGGTTGCGGTTCACTTACCTCAATGATCTTGATAGTTTGATTCGGTGGTTGCCATGGCTGCGCATTCATATGCTGCTGCATGTTATTTGACATATTTGTACTGTACGGGGGTTGTACATGATTGTTGCTGAGATATTGCGGTGGCCTAGGCTGCTGCCATTGCTGTTGTGCACAATTCTGTGTTGACCAGTTATGTGGTGGTTGCATGTTTTGCTGATTATTTGAAAAATTACCGTTATTGTAATTGGCGTTAGCTCTAAAATCTCGTTTCCGTTTCTTTGAAAAGTTTCCGTTATTGTTTTGTCCACTATTGTTCTGTGGATGATAATTGTGATTCGGTGCATTTGTCCATTTGTGTCCATTTGTGTTCATATTGTGGTTCTGCCATCCTGAATAATTCGGACTATTCCGATGATTTTGATTCCTATATTAGGTGTTTCTATTACTATTGTTCTTGTGGTTTTGCCCGTTGCCATTACCATTACCATTATTCGACGAATTATTCCCATAATGGTGTCTGTCCTTTTCGATAACCAAATTTAAAGAGTCCAGTACAGATAGAAAATGTTCCACGTTGTCTTCAGGAATGTGAAACAATTTCTCCTTTAGATCACGCGGTAACTTCTCCTTTAATATCTTTAAAACGTCACACTCAGGAATTGGTGTGGATAAATATTTCACTTTGTGCAGATACTTTTCGAAATATTTCCGCAAGGTACCGCCTTTTCTATTAAATGGCTCAGGACTATAAACTTCTTTTCTCAATCGTTCTTGTACCCCACGCGACCAATACTTGTTTAGAAAAGCTTGTTCAAATTCATCGAAGGAGCTGCATTGTTCAGCTTTCTGTGTCGCGAACAACGCTGGCTCACCTTGAATATGGGTAATGGTAAAGACAATTTTCTCCCTTTCGTTCCAACATTTTGGTATTATTCCGCGGATCCCTTTGATAAACACAATTGGATGGGGTCCGTTCTTATCATTGGTAAACTTCTGAAACTGGGAATTCTTCACTAAAGCATCCTGAGTCACCAATGATTGTGTGTGTGGTTCTGATAAACGGATGTTACTCCACGTGTTGGATTAAAATTATTGCCCGTCTGCCCCCTACTTTCAGTTAAAGGCGTTTCATAATGATCAGGGTGTGTTTCTGTGATACTAACACACTCCGGTGAACTGTTATGAGATGTTTGCATACGTGTTTCATTAAGCACTTTCTGCATGTTTTGTAATTCAGTCTGGAGTTCAAGAATCTTTGTGTTGTTTTCATGTATCAGTTGTGTTCCTGTTCGTTGTAACATCACAGGTAGTTCCTTCTGTATAACAGTACTAATTTGTGTGTCTTTGTCATTTAGCCATGTGTTGAATGTGTTCATAACGCGTTCTTCTTGTTCTTTGCATTTTTGTTCTATTACGTTTTGATTATCAACCGTAAGGTTTTCTATACGTGTACTTATGTAGCGTATTTCTGCTTCCAAAGAAGTGTGTGTTTGTTGTAATTTGTCCACATCCTGGGTTACTTGCTTTACATTCTGTGGTAAGTCATGGTATGTTTGTTGCATACTTGAAATGTTGTTCTGTATAGCAGACAACTGGGCATCTATTTGCTGTCGCAGCTGGCAATCGTGTTCTTTTAACCGGTTTTCAAGCTTTTGATCTATCTCTTTTGAGAACTGTGAAAAGCTTAACTGCGTACGCTCGTCTAATTGACTGATGCGTTCATCCAAGGTCCTAATCCGTTCATCTACTCTGCTAATATTATTATTAATCTCAGTTGCAAGCTGTTTAGCAGTTTCTTGTTCAAGCTGTATCTATGATTGTTCCTGTATTTCAAACATTTGTTCCATTTTCATCGTTAAGAGAGAAAATGGATCCATTACTGTTTGTGTGGGCTCTACCGGTGGTAAATCGACTGTAACTGGTGTTTCGTGTGGTTCTGCTTCAGTATGCACTTGAACTACCGTCTGTATTCTGCCTGAGTGTTCTACAGTAGATGGATCACTGACTTTAATATTAGTGTCCTGTTCTATATCCTCTGTCTGATCTGAAAAAATATTATCAATTTCTACATCACTAGTTATTCCTTCCTCCTCTGAATGTTCTACGGTTACTTCCTGCTGTGTAGCTTTTCTTACACGTCGCACTATTTTCACCATGTTTGCAAATGTTTGGGTGCAAGTCTAATCGGGAATACGTCACACGCAACACCAGATTGGAATCAGTACTATAAATGTTCACTTTCGTTTGATTAAAATTCAGTTCCAATCTCGTTCAGTTAACACTTGATGCTGTATTCTACTGATCCTTCTCGCAGTTATTTAAATATAATTGACTCTTACAGCTTCCCAAAAGGACACACTCACAAAATGTAATTTTTATTTGATTCGTTAATAAGATATAGCACGAGATTGTAGATGATGTTGTGCCTACCTTACGCAGTGCTTCGTTCTGCTGCCGCTGGGATGGGATGGTACGGCAAAAGTATCATGCTTAGGGTCGTCGTAGATTTCCGCCCATCACAGCATGAAACAAATAGAAAAAACACACATTAGCACATACATATAAGCTAGTCCTGTCAATAGGTTGCCACTGAATTGCTCCCTCTGTTTATTGATTGGATAGCCACTGAATTGTTATTTATTTATTTAATGGGATAATAATAATTATTAAAAGGTGGCAATTTTATTTAAGCAACGCTTTCTTTTACTCTTTCGATTGTTGCGAGTCAGCGATGGTGCAATGCTGCTCGCTTTGGAGACTACACATTTATAAGAATTATTTGGTCCAGGAAACACTTTTGCGATCACGGTTGCGATTTAGACGGTATGACAGGCTCAGATTAGACCTCACAATTTTTAGTTATAGGAAATCACAAGACGTTTCATCTTCGAGATATTTGTTGTATTTACCTTCTCTCTCTCTCTCTCCTTTTTACATCCTTTATACCTTCACATCCATTAAGGAACTTTTCCTTCTTTACCGACCGATACGAAATCAAAATTCAGACTCCACAAGATGTCTTACATCGAATTATTACATGCTTAACCCTTAACAATCATATATAGTTTCACAGTACAAACAATGCTAATTATTCCGTGCACTAGAAAGACTTTGATACACTGAGCACAAAAATGAAAATAATAAAATAATAATTACATTTTTAATATCATGAATACTTCTTTAAATCATGAAAATAAGGTTTGACATCGTCGTAATATTAATTTTCATCGTTGTAGCACTACAACGTGTTGATCAAAGCCGTTAAATAAGAAGGAAAATGTGGTATTGCCAGTGCGTAGTGAACAGTCAAAGTTGTGTAAATTACTAATAGTCAATGTGCGTTTCCGTTTCCGTTGCGTGATATTCAAACAGAAGAATAATTTGTAACTTAATTGTGAGTACTAGAGTACATGTTACTCGATAAATAAGAATGAATCCACTCGCTTGGCAGACCACTCATCTTGCAGGCCTGACTGCTTGATGCCACAGTATGAGCAAGGCATGTGGGTGCCTCTCAGAACATGAAGGCGCAGTGTTTAGAACAGGACTAATTGCTAATGGGAAGGATGCTATTAGTTTAAATCTTGTTGATCTGCTTAAATGATTAAGAAAATGATCCGAATTAATAGTATAGGTTTTGCACTATGATTTGCCAATTTCTTTGATATCTTATTATCATCATTATTAAAAGTACAGAAAAGGGACGAGTATTTAAATAATATTGAATATCATTACCAGCAAATCCACGAGCATATTTTTCAATTTCTATAACGCCCGTAGTAGGTTAATGTTCATATTCAGATTTATCATATTAACCAACAGCTTTAGAGCAATATCTTCGTAAAGGTTATATAAATGATTCACTCCAGTACTTCATCAGTGGTAAATAAATTTCCATTGCCTTCTGCCTGTGGTTGTATGCAGCCTGGTCGTGGGGAGTGGAGCGTACTGGTAGTTCCATCGGACATAATTCAGGTCATCATTTATTGGTAATAACACAATCAGCATACTATACTTTTGGTAAGAGCAGTTTGACAGTTGTCAAGCTTAGCACACACTTCATTATATGTCCCAACAGGGAAAACAAATCTTTCTCCTTGCGAATCAATAATGTCATTTACAGGTTCTCTACTTCCTTAAAACCTCTCTTCGACACACAAAATACATAAGTAACAAGCATATAATAGTTGTCTTCACTTTTATTGTACCTATCACAGCCTACTGCACCAAACCATAATACAATTAAATGGTGAAAACCTTACATCAATAGCTCTCACATACACTCCTCTATCTGTTGCATAGTCTCGGCGCTTTTTAAAAGCCAATGCTGACAATCATCACAAATTAAAGTTTTGATTCCTTACAGCGCTTAAGACACACATCTAAACATGTGTAATCAATAAGAAAAGGGAAACTTAACACTAATTTTAAACAAGAAATGACCAAGGAAGAACTTTGGCATCGAAAACAAGCCCCTCATACTAGAGACAAATACGTTAACATATACACTTTAATGAAACACCATCTCATTCTAGGAGACACTATTAAACTGCCCCATTCCATGACACAAACATAATGGAGCAGACACAACTAAAAAGGACAATTTTGTAGTAAACTATCATGACAGTTTAAAACAACGTCAGTCATACACTGATCAACGACGTCTGGGACACAACATTGCTCAAAACACTGATCAACGACACTGTCCGCCAAACAGTATCGTTCAACAACTCATGAGCCACACTTTATGTACCCGTCATACTATTGTACCATCACACAGCAGTCAAGAGGAAAACAGACTAAAGAGCCTTACTGGAACAGAACGCACGGTAAAATATGACAGACAGACAGCAACTACAGTTCCGGCCATCACTGGCGTGGTGGTTGTTTATCCGCTTGCGAGCACACCTGAGAACCACGCCAGCAGGATCCCGTCACTTCTGTTTGCATCTCTATCAGAACGTGACAGACCTACCCACTGAGTACACGGCAGTGAGAAATAGAAACCAGCCTAAACTCGTTGCTTGCAGGTCGGCACTGCCCTCGTCGCTCAGGGCTCGGATCTCCGTGTGTAGAGCACAGACTGGTGGCTCGCTGACCCACTCCAGCTGACAGTCTGTTCACTTCCTCTTCTCCAGGCACACTATTTGCCAATTATATAAAACTGAAGACAGAGGGGCCGGGGGAGGGGGAGAAAGGAAAGGAATTCATAATCTCAACTGCATCGAGACTTTATGCAGAGTCGGCTGCGACAAGTGAAAATGTGTGCCACACTGGGATTCGAACTGGAGATCTCCTGCTTACTAGGCAGCTGCGTTAACCGCTGCGTCACCTGGCGGACTATCTCTGGGAGCCCCTCGGCTGACCCACATTTCCAGCTAGCACCATCTACCTTCAATCGCTGCCCATGTCCCCCTTGCTCGCTACGTTGAGATTCCCGTGAGAGGTCGAACGTGATGCCGCCGCACTGTACGTGGTAGATTCATAGCCAACAACGCGAATCAGTTATGCACTGAAGAGCCAAAGAAACTGGTACACCTGCCTAATATCGTGTAGGGCCCCCGCGAACATGCAGAAGTACAGCAACACGACGTGGCATAAAAGCGACAAATGTCTGAAGTAGTGCTGGAGGGAACTAGCGCCACGAATCCTGCAGGGTTGTCCATAAATCCGAAAGAGGAGGAGGGGGTGGAGATCTCTTTTGAACAGCACGTTGCAGATATGCTCAATAATCTTCATGTGGCCAGCGGAAGTGTTTAAACTCAGAAGAGTGTACCGGGACCCACTCTGTAGCAGTTCTGGACGTGTGAGCTGTCGCATTTCCCTACTGGAGTTGCCCAAAAAATGGTTCAAATGGCTCTGAGCATTATGGGACTTAACTTCTGAGGTCATCAGTCCCCTAGAACTTAGAACTACGTAAACCTAATAACCTAAGGACATCACACACATCCATGCCCGAGGCAGGATTCGAACCTGCGACCGTAGCGGTCGCTCGGCTCCAGACTGTAGCGCCTAGAACCGCACGGCCACTCCGGCCGGCAGGAGTTGCCCAAGTCCGTCGGAATGCACAATGGACATGAATGGATGCAGGTGATCAGGCAGGATGCTTACGTACGTGTCACCTGACAGAGTCGTATCTAGACGTATCAGGGGCCCCATATCATTACAGAACCTCCACCAGCTTGAACAGTCCCCTACTGACATGCAGTGTCCATGGATCCATGAGGTTGTCTCCATACCGCTACACGTCCATCCGCTCGATACAATCTGAAACGAGGCTCGTCTGACCAGGCAACGTGTTTCTAGTCATCAAAAGTCCAATGTCGGTGTTGACGGCCCCATGCGAGGCGTAAACCTTTGTGTCGTGCAGGCATCAAGGGTTCACGAGTGGGCTTTTGGCTGTGAAAGCACGTATCGGTGATGTTTGGTTGAATAGTTCGCACACTGACACTTGTTGATAGCCCAGCATTGAAATCTGCAGCAATTTGCGCTTCTGCCACATTGAACGATTCTCTTCAGTCGTTGTTGGTCCCGTTCTTGCAGGATCTTTTTCCGATCGCAGCGGTGTCGGAGATTTGATGTTTTACCGGGTTCCTGATTTTGGCTACACACTCGTGAAATGGCGTACGGCAAAATCCCAGCTTCACTGCTCTGTCGGAGATGCTTGACCTATCGCTCGTGCGCCGACTATAACACTACGTTCAAATTCAATTTAATCTTGATAACCTGCCACTGTGCAGCAGTAACCGATCTAACAACTGCGCCAGACACTTGTTGTCTTATATAAGCGTTTGCGACGTCAGCGCCATATTCTGCCTGTTTACATACCTCTTTATTTGCATACGCGTGCCTATACCAGTTTCTTTGGCGGTTTAGTGTATGAGTGCGCGGTGCTCGGTCGTTGTTTAGTATGCAGTCTGAACTGCCAGGTTGAGCCCTACTCCTGTTGAACAGACACGACACATTCATATGAGATCGATTGTCGAGACTCAGCACCAGCTGACGGTGCTTCCACTTCCTCCTCAGCCACAGACAACATCAGCCACATAGCACTGAGACTAAGCCTTTTTTGAGATCGATAGGCAAAGACGTTTCTGGAGCGGCTCTCTTCCTATGTGCCATAAGAACTGAATCATAATAAAGGGTGATTTCGTGGAACAGTTAAACATGCAGCGTAAGTCATTCATTCCATTTGAACGGCACACAAATACTCTTTTGCTGTGATATTACTATTGGACGTGAGTTTTGTAGTTTGAGCAAGTGCGGTATTTGCACCTTCATTATAAATTAACCTTGGATCATGTCTTGCAGTCTCATACATTCTACACTCGAAATAGGATAATGGTTTTGTTAAATGATGCACTCTACATGCTTTACCAGTGACAAAAAATTTGCAGTGTGCTCTGCCTTTGCTTGTCGCATAAGAAATAAGTCACGAAAAGATTAGTTTTACGTAACTGTTTAACATTTAGGATAATCATTTTTCTGCATTTGAACCCCACATTATCTTGTTTTCATCACCTTGGAGGGGGGAGAGGGGGTGGTTGTTTGGGGAAGGAGGCCATCGGATTAGGGAAGGACGGGGAAGGAAGTCGGCCGTGCCTTTTCAAAGGAACCATCCCGGCATTTGCCTGGAGCGATTTAGGGAAATCACGGAAAACCTACATCAGGATGGCTGGACGTGGGATCGAACCGTCATCCTCCCGAATGCGAGTCCAGTGTGCTAGCCACTGCGCCACCTCCCTCGGTACATCACCTTGCAGCAGTACTGCTAAAGTAAGTGCGATTTATATAGTTCAATTAGCAAATATGACTGGTTCATGAAGAAGTGCAAGATTGGCGTTATAAACTAACATTGGAGATGAGTAACAATATCACTTTCTCTGAAATAACTGAGTGTTGGGAAACTTGCTTCTAAGCCAACTGGAAACAAATTGTGTGCAACTAAACAGTGGCTACGTAAGAAAATGCAAGTTAACAAGCTCAGTCGTTGTTTATTATGTAGTCTGGATTGCCAGGTTGGGCTCTACTCCTACTGAATGGAATTCCACTGCATTAATCATTCTACCAAGTCGATCAACGGGCGTCAGTGGACAGTAATGGAAGTAGAGCTCCACAGCCGTACCATCGAAGTATTTTTTAATTCTCACAGTTAGTTTCAGCCGGCCGTTGTGGCCGGGCGGTTCTAGGCGCTTCAGTCTGGAACCGCGCGACCGCTACGGTTGCAGGTTCGAATCCTGCCTCGGGCATGAAGTGTGTGATGTCCTTAGGTTAGTTCTAGGGGACTGATGACCTCAGATGTTAAGTCCCATAGTGCTCAGAGCCATTTGAACCATCTTTGAAGCTAGTTTCAACGCTACTTGTACATATCTTCTGGTTCTACTATGAACCAGATGCGTACTTGCAGTCATCGGCTCATATATCAGAGGACACATACAATAACTACGAGCCGCGTAACGTACTGGAGTAGCTGACCGGAATAAGCGGTCCACTGTATGACATGAGCCAATTACTGGAATTAGATATTTGGTTCATGGTGAGACCTGAAGGTGACGCAAATGTAACGTTGAAACTAGTCAACTAAATAATAAATAATTTGACTTATATTGTCAGTCGCTGTCCCACATCCACAAGAATCATAGACTCTCATAAAGTAATACTGGGGAAGCACCTGGTCAACATAACGATATTTCTCGTTCGAGCAGTTCCTCTGTTGTCACTGCGGGGCTGAGAGGGACGCAGGGAATATAACCTCACAGGTGCAGGCAGCGGCACGGCGTCCTCGGCGAAGCGAGCAGAAAGGATGACCACTCAGCTAAGGAGGCAGACAATCTAGCGATCACAGATTGCTAAATAAGGACAAGAAATATAAGAACAGCAAAAAAAGTGATTCACCAGCGAGGTGGCAGAAGACACAGCTATGCCTTATAAACGTATCCGCCGAAAAAGGCGAGGAGGGAAGAAAAAAAAAAGCAAAACAAAAGAAGAGCAGCACGGGACGCAGCGTGGCGTCGGCGCGGCAAGTATTTTCTCGCGTTCCCCCGGCAGGCATTGTCTTCCGCGGCGGGCCGCCGGTTTGGGATACTTGCTCCGCAACCCTCTCTGCAGACGGAACAATGGGCGCAGGTGGCGGCGCAAGAAGGGCCGTGTCCCGGCTATTGTATGCACGCACCTGCGACATTCCTCAGGGCGGCGGACGCGGTCCGGCGACCCGGTCGCAAGAAGCGGGCGCTGCCCGGCCGGGGCATTAGTATGAAATTAATTTAGCGGCGACGCAGCGGGTAATCTCCGGCCGATTATTTCCTCCGAAACGGGGCCGCGGCCCTAGCCGGCGCTGCCGGCGCTGCCGCCGCCCCCGGTGGGCCGGCGTAATGGCGGCGCGGGCCTAATAACAGTGTCCCGGGATCCGGTTGCCGGCCGCCGGCGCGTCCTGTATGAAGATCGCCTCATTACCGTCGGGCGACGCCGCGCGGAGACAAAGGCGAGCGCCGGCTCCCGGCTCGAGGGACAGGCGCGTACAAACAAAAGGCCCCGGCCGCTGCCGCGTCCACGGCGCCCGCGGCGGACGGAATACATTACGCCGCCGCCACTTGCCGAGAAAAACAGGCCGAGGCGAGCTGAGGCGCTGCGCTGCCGGCGGTGGACGCCGCCGCTGGACGAGATGCGAGCGCCCGATTTCATTGTCCCCTCGCCGCGCCCGAGGCGGCCTCCCGGACCGGCGCGGCACGCGATGTCCGACGCGCTTCCAGAGGCAGGCGACGCCGGCCGCTCCCGTGTCCCGCCTACAGGTCCAGCAGCGACTGCAACTCCTCTCTCTCTCTCTCTCTCTCTGCAACGATTACACCCATCGCGAACTACACTACTGGCCATTAAAATTGCTACACCACGAAGATGACGTGCTACAGACGCGAAATTTAACCGACAGGAAGAAGATGCTGTGATACGCAAATGATTAGCTTTTCAGAGCATTCACACAAGGCTGGCGCCGGTGGCGACACCTACAACTTGCTGACATGAGGAAAGTTTCCAACCGATTCCTCATACACAAACAGCAGTTGATCGGCGTTGCCTGCTGAAACGTTGTTGTGATACCTTGTGTAAGGAGGAGAAATGCGTACCATCACGTTGCCGACTTTGATAAAAGTCGGATTGCAGCCTATCGCGATTGCGGTTTATCGTATCGTGACATTGCTGCTCGCTTTGGTCGAGATCCAATGACCGTTAGCAGAATATGGAATCGGTGGGTTCAGGAGGGTAATACGGAACGCTACGCTGGATTCCAACGGCCTCGTATCACTAGCTGTCGCGATCAAAGACATCTTATCCGCATGGCTGTAACGGATCGTGCAGTCACGTCTCGATCCCTCAGTCAACAGATGAGGACATTTGCAAGACAACAACCATCTGCACGAACAGTTCGTGACGTTTGCAGCAGCATGGGCTATCAGTTCGGAGACCGTGGCTGCGGTTACCCTTGACGCTGGATCACAGACAGGAGCGCCTGCGATGGTGTAGTCAACGACGAACCTGGGTGCACGAATGACAAAACGTCATTATTTCGCATGAATCCAGGTTCTGTTTACAGCATCATGATGGTCGCATCCGTGCTTGCTGACATCGCGGTGAACGCACATTGGAAGCGTGAATTCGTCATCGCCATACTGGCGTATCACTCGGTGTGATGGTATGGGGTGCTATTGGTTAAACGTCTGGGTCACCCCTTGTTCGCATTGACGGCACTTTGAACAGTGGACGTTACATTTCGGATGTGTTACGACCCGTGGCTCTACCCTTCATTCGATCCCTGCGAAACCCTACATTTGAGCAGGATAATGGCACGACCGCATGTTACAGGTCCTGTACGGGCCTTTCTGGATACAGAGAATGTTAGACTGCTGCCCTGGCCAGCACATTCTCCAGATCTCTCACCAATTGAAAACGTCTGGTCAATGGTGGCCGAACAACTGCCTCTTGAGCATACTCCAGTCACTATTTTTGATTAACTGTGGTATCGTGTTGAAGCTGCATGGGCAGCTGTACCTGTACACGCCATCCAAGTTCTGTTTGAGTCAATGCCCAGGCGTATCAAGGCCGTTATTACGGCCAGAGGTGGTTTTTCTGGGTACTGATTTCTCAGGATGTATGCACCCAAATTGCGTGAAAATGTAATCACATGTCAGTTCCAGTATAATATAGTTGTCCAATGAATACTCGTTTGTCATCTGCATTTCTTCTTGATGTAGCAATTTTAATGACCACTAGTGTATGTTGTGAGGACAGTCATTGGTTTTATATATAGCGTCATTATTAATAAAGATCGAGTTTCGAAACGCTCTAAAAAAGGAACCGCTGCTAAGAATGTAGTCGAATTTGAACAGAATATTATCGAAGAACGAGGAAACTATGAAAAAGAAAAGGGCCACTTGTGAGTAGAACTCGCTCTTTGAGAGTTCCTTATAAACTTAAGCTCTCCATACAGGATTAATCAATTAAAACATGCACCACATATATTGCAGATACGGGAATCGCTATTGATGTGCGGCTGTCACAGAGTGAATTGTGAAGTCTGGGGCTCGTATTGTTAGCCAACAAATAATTTGGAACAATACATAGAAAGTGTGTTTTCTGTGCATACACTTTTTCAAGTGGAACAATGCCTGTTGACATTAACAGACTAGAAGTAGGGTAAAGTAGAATGTCAGTGGTGCTTGTTGGAGGATGTGAGTCGCATTTTTGTTGAACGCAGTTGGTTTTTATCATCCTGTATTAAAATATTTCCTTTTATCAATAGTGCAATTTATAAACAATGTTTTGTGAGTAGAATAAAATTTCCAATGGTAAACTTAACTGCTTTTTCGACGTTATTTTACCAGCTAACTAAAAATAGGAAAGCCTTGAACCCCTTCCACTAAATTAAGTTAGTATTAAGATTCTTTTACAGGGAGTGCAGTGGAGCTGACGCTGAAATCATTAAGTTTTTGGTTATATCATCGCTAGTCTCACTGAACTCATCTCAACTCTACATGTCATGTGTGGTCTGGCGTCTCCTTACCAGCAACAGGTCCCAGGTTCAAACTAGTCAATTCCCTAAAAAACACGCTCAGAGCGTCGTTGCGCGAAAGTGGTAGGGAGACACGACTTAGAACAGACAGACACCACGCAGAATGTTAGACCTTATTGTTCTTAATATACCATGCAGAATTTTAGAGAATGGTGACCCTGCCAGGATGGTAAAATACTATGATTGAAGGGCGACCACATGCCTAACTAGGTCAGAAAAATATCCTGTTGAAAAATTTTCGAAGTAAAAATTTTTTTCCTAAAGTTATAAATAGTCGAAAACAGTAGCTGCAGCGATAGATAGTAAGAAAGTATTCAATAGAACGTGAGACATTCTAGCAGAGACAATAGCATAATTAAGTTATGAATTTTGATATTGTTAGAATTAAGTTTTCTCTCCAATGCAAGCGCACCGGTGGCGGATACATCGTTGACAAGTTGGTTCTGACCCAACAAGTAAGTGAATGGATTGTCAAGTCGTGTGTGCAAAATGTTTATGAAACGCGTGAAATCGTAGGAGCGCATGTTGACGCGAAGTAGGGCGCGTGAATTGCTTTTAAAACAGAGGATAAGGGGTTCGGAAATATTAGCAATGGCAGATGGAGACCTTGACCGAATTGAGGTAGAGACCCAACATGAAGATGGACAGAGAATAGAGGACAGTACAACAGACGATGCAATATCGCGAGAAATAGCACAGATAACGCACCATAACGAGGATAATGTACGCTAAGGCACAGAAAACCTAGGTCAGCATAGGACAGAGGAGCAGGAAAGTAGAGAGACAGCCGATGAGGATTCTAACTTGCGTCTTGAATACGTAGAACACATAGTACAAGTAATCAGAGCTCCCTCACCACAGAGTACAAGGAATTCGAGCAGAAACGTGTCACCGCACAGTTCAATGCAATCGGTTGCGAACCAACTCTTGGGCGACAACACAGAGCGTAGGACGTCGGAAGAAAACGCAATAGGACCCACCAATCTGGCAGAATTATTACAATTAATGACGGAAACCATGACAAGACAAAATAAAGAAATTGCGAACCAAATTAAAATTCACAATGCAGAAACGACGAAACAAATTGCAGAAACCACGAGACAAATGCCTGAGATTAAAAAACAAAACAAAAAAATTCAGTTACACCTAAGTCATATTGAAGACGAGGCAAAAGAGTCTCGAGAAGTGATAGGAAACTTAGTAACAGCTCACAATCAATTGAGAACAGACATTGACAAGGTACAAGCGGACGTACAAACATTGCGTAATGACACTCAGGACGAGATCAAAACATTACGTAACAACACCCAGGGAGAAGTCAAGAAACTAGAGAAACAGATAAACGAAATTACTAGACAAGCAGCAGGTACAGCGCGTGAAGTTGTTGAAAACAGTGTGTTACACAAACGTATCACAAAAGCAGCGCTGAAAAGATATGGTAACCGCATAGTCAAAATAGAAGCGCAAACGAAGCAACAATTTCAGAAATTGGGAACAGAGTTGTTGCAAACCATTGAAGAGCGTAGTGAACAAGATCGAACAAGCACTGAGTCTGCAACCATATCCGTAACTGTAACAGCACCGGAAAAACAAGCAATTAACGAAGATATCATGCATTTGCGATTCCAATCACAGGCGGAAAATAACATACGTGAAATCAGACAGCCTGCACCGCAACAAACACGTTTCGAAATTCTTGATGAACAAACGGCACCACAAACACATGCAGAACTACAAATGTATGTGTCAAGACAGTTTGGATCGTGCAATGAAGCGGCGAAGTTAGCCAGACAAGATACCGAACCAATACCTGACAATGGTCGCGGAGAGTACAGTGCAATGCATTCAGCTACACGTTCACAACAGATGGAAGAAAATTATTGCGTACCACTCCAACGATACTACGCAAGGGTACGCGAGAGTTACAGTGGACAATATCCAATGGATCTACCACAACCGGAAAGAACGACGGGAGAAATTATCAGAAACAAAAGTGGCAAAGAATCGCGAATTTCATATGCAACTATGACGAAGTACGACAACGATCATTTCCTCACAGTCAGAAAATTTCAACACTTTCGAGAAGGAAACTCATTACATCCACGAACTTTTATTGATCAATTCCGAGTAGGATTACCAGCACACTGGACGCTAGCACACAAATTAGACTTTATTCGTGCACATATGTCAGGAACAGTCGCAGAAACCATGCAGAATGTTGCAGCGACATGCCGATCGTACGAAGATTTCAGAGAGAAGTTTCTCTCACGATATTGGTCCAGCGAAGCACAGAACAGAGTGAAGTACGAATTATTACAGAACCCATATTTTGAAAATTCAGGAGGGAAGAGTCCCGTGAAATTTTTCGAACTAATGGCAAAGAAAAATCAATGCTTAGATGTACCATAAAGTGACGGAGAGTTGATTAAATTATGCGCGATGAAGTTACCATTGAAATACCTGCAATCATTAGCAGGTCGCGGAGGCCAGGACGTCGAAGCATTTAAAGGTATTCTAAGGGAACTAGAGTTCATATTTTCGGAAGATGACGCAAGAAAAGGACGAAGCGCACGTGAGAACGAAAGCAAAAAGCAGTGGAATCCACAAGACACAGTACGAAGAAATAATAATTACGAACCACGTGATAACTTCGCACCAAGAAACGACAATAGATTTCAACAAAGAACCGGTTATGGATTTAACAGAGAATATGGCAATAACTATAATACACCCAGGAACGGCAACAGCTATTACAGAGGGAATAACGACAACCGGAACGGGTACTGGAGAACAAATAGACCGACAAATTATCAACAAAGAAATCACTATCAACAAGCTGAACAAGAAAAGAGAAAACAGGTAGAAGGGCGAAGTAATGTGTATTGCAGAGTTATCTGAGATGGAAGCCAGAGAATGCAAATTCAATGAGGATAATGCACAGTCGTCAGAAGTTGAAAATAAGTTACTAGTGGGCACACAACTCAAGGTATATAATGAAGGAAGTTATGAAGCGATAATTAGAGCATTTAGATGCGATTATGTGGAAGTAGCGACGAAGAAGGAGAAGATAGAGGAGGATGAGGAAAAACTAGAGGCTGTTGAAGAAAGCGTAAATGAAGGAAGAAATAGAGAAGAGGAAATAAAAGAGAGAGAAGTAGCAGTCGAAGCTTATCCTACAGAAAGATCGAATTCACAAGGGAAATTCCTGAAAAGACTCCTGTATGATTCAGTGGAGGATTCGTTGATGCAAGAAGACGAAGAACAGAACCAACCCTTTCCAATTCAACCAATTGTGAAGGCCATGGTAAAGCATATCCCAGTCAATATTGTAATGGATAGCGGAAGTGAACTGACTGCGATCTCAGAAAATTTATTCATGCAGTGTAATGCCAATGAGGAATTGCCAGTTCGGAAAACAGGTAAGATTAAAGTAAGAGGTCCTATTAGAAACAATGCTGCGGAAGTTACGAGAGAAACAAAGTTAACTCTTTCCTGTCAAGGTCAAAAGATCGAAGCCAACTTCGTGATTATACCTAAACTAACTGTAGATTTGATTATAGGTGTAGATCTTTTAAATGAGAGACGAGCGATAATAGATATGGGGAAAAGTAGCGTAACATTCGGGAATGTCACACTTCTCTTTGAGCAAAAGTTAAAATTAGAAGAAATACCAGTTATAAACAAACAATTAAGAATGACGCGAGGTAAAGAGGATGAAGAATTAGAATGGTATGCACAAAAGGGGAAAGCCCTTAACTCATGTTAGAAGTCCATAAAGAAATCGACGAAAAACTGCAAGAAGTTCAAGGTATTTCGGAACACAGTAAAAGAGAATTAGAGGGTATTTAACGAGATAAACCAGAGGTATTTTTACCTAAGGTTGGCAGTATTAAACACTTTCAGTACAAGTTTGAAGTAAAGCAGCACAAACCGTTTAGAGTGCCACCCTATACAATCCTATTAAGCAACAGGAATAAAGTATTCCAGGAGATATCTAAAATGTTAGATGATGATATTATTGAACCAGCTACCTCCACATATAACAGCCCGCTCCATATTGTACAAAAACGAGATGGGAGCATCAGGTTAGTGCTTGATTCCAGACAGATCAACACAATCATAATCACTGAGACAGATCGCCCAAAAAAATTAGAGGAATTGATACAAAACTTCCACGGTGCTAAGATATTTTCATCAATTGCATTACGGAGTAGTTTCTGGCAATTAGAATTGGCCCCAGAATGTAGAAAATTTACAGCATTTATCGTATTCGGTAGATGTTACCAGTTTAAACGATTGCCATTTGGTTTAAACATATCATCAGCAGCGTTTATTAGGGGATTTAATACTATACTCAGTCCTGAAATTTTACAAAATATTACTTGTTACGTTGATGATGTGATTATAGCAGAACCCTCTTGGGAACATCACAACGACACATTAAATCAGTTTTTACAGATCATGAAAGAGCATGGGGTCACAGTAAATATAACAAAATCCAAATTTGGAAGGCAAGAGGTCAAATTTCTAGGACACATGATTTCAGAGAAAGGGGTAATGCCCAACCCAGAAAAACTAACTGTAATCAAAGAATACTGTACTCCATATAATAAGAAAACTCTCAGAGGATTTCTAGGTCTCACCGGATTCTATAAAAAATTTTTTGGATCGACTCTCTCGCAACACCACGCCTATGTGCACTGACTGGAAAAAAACCTCTCCATGGGTATGGGATCAACAAGCCAATGACGAATTTTTAAAAGTGAAAAACGCACTAACAACAGCACAGATTTTAGCACATCCTGATGTAACACAAATTTTTGTATGGCCACTGATAGCACGAAAACAGGTTTAGGAGTTGTGTTATTCCAAGAATATGAACAGGCAGGACTAAGATCATATAGAACAATTGCATTTGCCAGTCGGGTACTGACAAAAGGCGAGAAAAACTATTTAGTCACGGAGCTGGAACCATTGGCCATTGTATGGGGCTTTCAACGTTTTCGATACTTCCTATTCGGAAGAAAAACAAAAGTATACACTGACCACAAAGCATTAGAATTTCTGTTATCCGCCAAACTAACTCATGGGAGGTTAGCCGGATGGATGTTAATACTACAAGAATTTGACTTCACTATTACACACATACCAGGACCAGCGAATGTATTAGCAGATGCTTTATCACGATGTCCACAGGGTGCATCCAATAACATAGGTTTGGAAGCAGCAGAAGACCAGTTTACAATGTACTATATGAAACAAGTACCTTTCGAAAACTACATTACGACAGCATTGAAAAACATAGGCAAAGAACAGGACAAGGATCCCGAAATACTAGGAATCAAACACAAGTGGAGAAGTAAGGATTTTCCAGACATTCAACAGCACTATCTCGTAAAAACAATGTTTTATTTTTAGACGAAATGTTGCAACGAATGAATGGTTAATTTATATCCCAGATGAACTAATTAATAAGTACATATGGTATACAAATTTAAGTAATGGCCACTTTGGACCAAAGAAATGCTTTTTAAAAATAAAACAAACAAGCCATTTTCCTAATATGGAAAGACGAATTAGAACAGTATTAGTCAAATGCAAAAAATGTATGAGGGCTAAATCCCTAAAAAATTAAAACAAATAGCTGCAACAGATTTGATGGGGCCTCTTCCATGCACAAAAAATGGATATATTTTCATATTTGTCGTTTTGGAACTTACTTCTAAATATGTTACCTTGACACCATTAAAACAGGCAACAGGTCTTAGTATAAGTAAATCATTTAGACAAGATTTTCTCAGACAAGTAGGTCGAGTGGAACGAATAATTTCGGATAATGGCCCACAATACAAATCAGTGCAATGGCAGAACACGTTAAAACAACACAAAATAAAACCCATCTACATATCTAAGTACAAACCTAGCGTAAATCCAGCAGAACGATCTATGAAGGACATAGGCACTTTATGCCGATTATATGCAGGCAAAAGGCACAACACTTGGGATATATACCTTATAGATTTTCAAGAAGTAATAAATGAAATGCCACATAGCACTACACTACTACCTCCAGTTACTGTACTTAAAAATATTGAACCCCTAAACATAACCAGAGAAAATGTTAGATTTCCTATTGTACCACGTAGACAGCACAAACAAGTCATAGCAACAGCACTCTCCAACATCAGAAAGGCAGCCATTAAAAGAAAAGAAAGAGGAGATAGAACAGCAATTGAAAGAACATTCTCAGTAGGCCAGAAAGTACATGTAAAAACACACCATCTCTCCAGCAAACAGAAACACAAAATACAGAAGTTTTACGCTGCATACATAGGACCTGTCATAATTAGCCGAATTGCTCATGATAATGCTGTGGAACTAATGAACCCAAAAACAGGCAAAACCTTAGGACTTAACCATGTGAGCCATATCAAAAAGTTGAAGATTAATTTTATTACTGGTAAATAATCAGCACAATATTTCAAGATTATGTTGCTGATAAGATTGTCAGGAGAAAGAAGAATGAAGAGAGAGGAAGGTGGGAAAAAGAAAGTAGTTTCAATAAAAGCAAAAACAAAAATAACACCAATAGTACCATAGATTAAGGTGAAGGGATAAAATGCTATACAGCACTACACCACACAAAAATAAAAAACGAATTTGAGGATTCTCGTAGATGTTAAGACTCAAAATATCTTAGAATTGGAACATGGAAAGGGTATAGAAATTTGTAAACCTTTTTAAGAAGGCGTAAAACAATGTAGGTACTAGATATATGTTAGATGATTATAAGTAAAACTTTTTGTAAGAACCATTGTAAAAACTCCAGCAAAGACCAGATGCAACGACCCACAAGTTGCAACGTGAGAAGTATCAAGAAACAAAAGGACATAATTAGCAAGACATGATTCCTACAAGGCAGAAGCGTCGAGAGAAGGGAAGAGGACAGCGAGACTAACAGAGGGCCCTTGTAGCCGAAGTGGGCAGTAAATCTGCTGAACCACAGAGTGGCGGAACCCTGCTGGGACAGAACATGGAACCACAGAGTGGCGGAACTCTGCTGGGACAGAACATGGAACCACAGAGTGGCGGAACCCTGCTAGGACAGAACACGGAAGGCCAAGAGAGTCTTGGAACGCCCCGACTCAGCGGATCGAGCGAAAAACGGCCAGACGAGAAGACCGCTTGGGCAAGCCACCACTGGCAAAAAAATATGTGTAAAAGTCACACTACTGGTATTAAACAGCACACTGATGCACGAAACTGAAGAAAACTTCCACAAAGTAAAAAATGACAGGCCCAAACAATTTATCAAACTGTTACTAAGGGGAGAACTTCAAAACGACTAGTTATCAATAAATATTTCCATATCCTGCCCAGAGAAGAACCAAGAAGCAAGTAAGAAGCAGAGAAAAAGCAGGAAGAACAGTAGTTGAATATTCACAAGATTGAGACCAAGATAGAAAATGGGAGAAGAATAGACGACATACCTTCCCAAATCCCTATCCTATTGTAAACTAGTCATCTGCGAAGTATTACAACGAAAACGACAACTTTCAGCGACACATAACGATGACTTTCACACATACAAAGCCAGTAAACCACGAGATTCTGCACTCACAGCTCCATTCCATTATGGGACCTCCACAACAGCAACACACACTTGCAAAGCCAACAAGGAACGACGAACGAAGCTGTACATCAAATACTTGCACACATCCATCTCGTTCAAGTCCATCAGCTTCGTGCAAAAACATTCAACAACCTCATACTTAAACATTCATAGGATTGTGTGAATGTGTGAAATCAAAATATGTCATGTAGGAATTGTGCAAAAGAAATGTGTGAAAAACTAAATAAGTTAAGCATACCAGACAGCTCATAAACTACAAAATAACAGTCATTGACTATGGACTTAAGTAAAAAGTAGACTACCGATAAAAATAAGTCATTAGTTCTGAAATGGACAGTATATAAAGAACAAAAGTAAGGTATAATAAACACTAAAACTATATGCCATTTATTTTCTCCTCATAAAAATAAGAGAATAACTATATTTTAATTATTTTCTCCTCATAAAAATAAAGAATTAAAAATTATCTTGATGGATGTTTTCCCTTTGTTTTAACATTTGTACCATTTGTTCGGATAATATCTCAATACTTGTGTATGTATATTTCTTTGTCAAAGCAATTCTTGGAAATAATTCTTATTTGTTAGTGTAACAATATCGAAATGAGTGTCTAGAAACAAAAACATTTTACTTGTACATGATATTTAGAAAGTGTGTTAGGAATAGATTTTACTTAATTACTATATTTATAAAAAAAATATTTCTAAGAAAATCGATGTGAAAGACTGCTCACTTTCGAGAACAAACTTCTTAAAAAACAAACTTCACACTGAAATAAAGAAAGAAAATAATTAAAAATAAATAATAATAATAATAGCATAAAAATGTTCTTCTCTTGTCAATACAAACATATTTTTCAGAATAACGTGGAAGAATATAAAAATATAAATTAGTAATACAAACTAGCATAAAACCAGAATAACGTGGCTGAACAGTAGGCAACAAACTTTAGGTAACGGAATAATTTTTTACTGACTTAGACAACAATTCAATCATTGCCAAACTTCAGTGCAAAAATTAAGTTCGAAGGGTGGTGATCTGTAAGGTATCAGGCAAATCCAACACCTTCCATGAAAACCCTAACATGATAAGCAAATGCAGTAGTATGTGACATAGCTCCGAATAAATCGTGACACTATATTAACCAAAGTAATACGTGTACCGAGTGAGCAAATGGAGTACCACAGACTAACACAAGAATGCCTAAATGCATGTCATACCTTCCCACCATGAGACAGACGCAGTTCCGAGGGGAGAAACGGGAACAGAAGCCGAGAGCAGAACCGTGTTAAGCTAGAAGGCCCTACGATAAGGGACGGACACCCACGTCGCCAGCTATCCACCAGGACCACCCCCCAGCCCATGTTAAAAGCTAGAGCCCTCCAGAAGAACAGTATAAATCTTACAATAACACTAAAAGGGCCACACCAGCCGCACGTTTTAGCGTGATACTTTTTCGCGTCTCTGTTACTAAACATTGCCCCACCACGAAAAGTATAACGTTTGGATAGACACAATTTTTGTAGGTGGAGCTTAAGGTTAACATTGAGACCCTGATTGTTCAGATGAAAACACAGCCAGATAGTTTTTGTTTAAATCAACTTCGGTAAATTGTAGTAAGGAGAAGTTAGGAGAGAGTTGCTTCCGAGACGGTGAGCTGTATGGAGCTGCGCCAGCCGCCGCCCCCAGACGAACACCAACAAGGTAATGAACGCACGCGATGCCGCATTTTTGAGCGCATAAGGCTTCACTCAGAACTGCAGAAGTCTCATCTGTCACATCCCCTTTTTACGTAATACTAGTGTCGATCGTCAATTGAAGCTCATGGTATTCACATTTGCTACGTAAGTTAAAATCTGAAACGCGATGATTTTTCTGTTATATAATTATTGAGAAGCCACATCAGCCACTGTAATTTACGACACGTTAGATAAGTAACTAAAGATAATTGAGGGTCGCTGTAGACCATTTTGATAGTTTTCTCTTTTGTGAAACTTAATTTCAACCTAGATTATAGATGTGATATGGCATAGGTCATCCTTCGATCCATTGTAGAACTTGTAAACCCACTCAGGGAATATTCGTTCACATTTTTGTTGAACACAGTTGGTTTTTATCATCCTGTATTAAAATATTTCCTTTTATCAATAGTGCAATTTATAAACAATGTTTTGTGAGTAGAATAAAATTTCCAATGGTAAACTTAACTGCTTTTTCGACGTTATTTTACCAGGTATCTAAAAATAGGAAAGCCTTGAACCCCTTCCACTAAATTTAGTTAGTGTTAAGATTCTTTTACAGGGTGTGCAGTGGAGCTGACGCTGAAATCATTAAGTATTTGGTTATATCATCGCTAGTCTCACTGAACTCATCTGAACTCTACATGTCATGTTTGGTCTGGCGTCTCCTTACCAGCAACAGGTCCCAGGTTCAAACTAGTCAATTCCCTAAAAAACACGCTCAGAGCGTCGTTGCACGAAAGTGGTAGGGAGACACGTCTTAGAACAGACAGACACCACGCAGAATGTTAGACCTTATTGTTCTTAATATACCAGTACGTTAACGACTTGCCACTCTATATTCAAGAAGATGCAAAGTTAGTCCTTTTTGCTGATGATACAAGAATAGTAATCACACCCAAGAAGCAAGAATCACCTGAGGAAATTGCAAATAATGTCTTTCAGAAAATTATTAAGTGGTTCTCTGCAAATGGACTCTCACTAAATTTTGAGAAAACACAGTTTATACAATTCTGTACAGTAAATGTCATAATACCATTGATAATTATAGACTATGAACGGACGTCTGTTGCTAAGGTAGAATACTCAAAATTTCTGTGAGTGCACATAGATGAGAAATTAAATTGGAAGAAACACATCGATGATCTGCTGAAACAGTTAGGTTCGGCTACTTATGCTATTAGGGTTATTGAAAATTTTTCTGATAAACGTATCAGTAAATTACCTATTTTCATATGGCATCATATTTTGGGGCAATTCGTAATTAAGAGAGAAAGCATTCATTGCACAAAAGCATGTAATCAGAATAATAGCTGGAGCCCACTCAAGATCACCTTGCAGACATTTATTTAATGCACTCGGGACATCACAGTACCTTCGCAATACATATATTCGCTTATGAAATTTGTCATTAATAACCCATCCCAATTGAAAAATAAGAGTGAGATGCATAGCTACAAACAGTAGAAGAAAGAATGATATTAACTATTCTGGATTAAATCTCATTTTGGCACAGAAAAGCGTGAATTATGCTGCCACAAAAATCTTTGGTCATTTGCCAAATCGTATTAACAGTCTGACAGATAGCCAACCAACATTTAAAACAAATTAAAAGAATTTCTGAATGACAACTCCTTCTACTCAATAGTTGAATTCTTAGATATGAAGTAGTAACTGTAAAAAAATTAATTAATTATTTTGTATAAAGAAACTTATGTTGAAGTGACATGTTCCACATCATTTCAAAATGTCGCATCCATGATCTATGGAACAAGGATTAATGTATGTATATATATATATATGTATGTAATGGAGGCAACATCATGACACTTTCTCAGTTACAACTCCTATGGATACACTTTGTGTCCTTAATGCAGAGTTCTACATTACCTTTTGCATTCTCATGTCGTTAATCATTGCTGACTCTTCCGCCCTTTAAGGGTAATTTCCCTCTCCAACAAGAAGAGAGTACCCTGAACCTCTTTCAAAGGCGCTACAATTTACACCGTGGGTGCATTACTAGAGTCTTTTCTCATAAAACTGTCATTCTGCCAGACATCTGTATCTGTACTATTTTCATGAACATGCATCGACTTTTCACTTTGTATAAACATGTTTCATTCTCAGTGTGTTTCATACATGTGTGATATTCAGTCTTCACATGTTTGGATGCATCTGCGGAGATTGGCTGTTGAGATAGTTATCCATGCTACACATTGATGTATGAATGTGTGGTGTCTGGTATCTCGGACATGTCTGAAAGAACAGACACAACGCACCTGTGATACATATTACGTAAACTGAAGGAAGAGTGGGAGAAAGAAAAGAGACTATTGTTATCAACTGCATCAGAGCTTTGTGTGCCACCAGCAGCGATGAGTGCAAAATGTTCGGCGGACCGGGAATTGATCCCATGACGTACTGCTTACTAGGCAGCTGCTTTAATCATTGCAACACTTGGACACAGTGTTTATTGCAACTGTGCGAACTATCTAGGCACGCCCCTTGTCTGGACCACATTCCCACCTCGCGTCTCCTGTCCACGGTCCCTGTTCATGTTCGTTGCTTGGAGATTCCCAAAGGATTTCGGACATGTCCGAAAAAATCAGACACAATGCTTTCATATGGTTGATTCACCTCAATGGGGAATGAATCCACCGCATTCAGTACGGATGCACAAACTATGTCTGACCTCCCGTGGGATTCTCCAAGTAGCGAGCATGGACTACATGGACAGGGACTGCGGATACGTGGCTTTAGGTGGGAATGTGAGTCGATCGAGGTGGCGTGCTGAGATACTCCACGCATTTGCGACAAACACAGTGTCCAGGTAGTGCAGTGGCTAATGCAATTGTGTTGTAAGCATGAGATCCTTTGTTTGAATCCTAGTCTGGCACACATTTTCACTCGTCGCCACTGATGCCACATAAGGTCCTGAGGCAGCTGCAGTCCCTTTCGTTTCCCCGTCTCTCTTCCTTCACTTTACATAACACATTGCTATTTGAGGGTGAATTTTACAAGTATAATACCTCAAAGTGTTGATCATTTTAAAATAAGGACAGTTATGAATTTCCCACAATTTTTGAACACAAGTGTGCTTCTTGCATTTTCAAATTTACCCACCGTTTTAACTTGGGTCATATGGACTGTGATGTCCAAAGGTGACTGAAGTGCCACCACAAACAGCATACCGATGGCAGAAATCGGAACTACTACGTTGGATTTTTGAATTTCCCTCCAAGTCATACTTAGGATAGGATGGGTCTTGAATTCTACATTTGGGGCTCTGTGACCATAATCGGTGGATGGAGGTGAAACATGCACAGTGGATCATCAGTGGTGGCTGAAGCCATGGACTTAGCTTGGCTCTGGTTGATGAGGTGACTGGTTGGTGTCTGTCAACATGCATCTGTCTCCACTGGCTTGACCTGAGGTGGTATCAGCGGTTCAAATGGTTCAAATGGCTCTGACCACTACGGGATTTAACTTCTGAGGTCACCAGTCCCCTAGAACTTAGAACTACTTAAACCTAACTAACCTAAGGACATCACACACATCCATGCCCGAGGCAGGATTCGAACCTGCGACCGCGGTTCCTGACTGTAGCGCCTAGAGCCGCTTGGCCACGCCGGCTGGCGTGGCATCGACGAGCACACTTTGAATTCACTGCTGGAGTGGACTTATTGCGTGGCACCAGGGCACTCATTTGCTTAAATGAGGATGCAGTTGCTCCTATCCTGTTCCAGTAATGATGTGTTGTTTATACATTAAATATGAACATGTGGACTAAAATCATACGAGTGCAGAGAACCAATCATCTTTGAGATCCCGCCACTTTATTCACAGGGAGAGCGGCCGATCTGGTGATAGGAATGCAGAAGGGAATTCTGGCAACAGTGCTGACTTGGCCTCGTTCTCTCTTAGCCCTACTACTGTCAGCAATTTTCTGAATTCATTATTTCTGTTATTGAACGGTAAGGTTTTAATTTTATCATTTTCTCACATGTTATAATCTATAGTTTAGCAAGCAACGTATTTACTTCTACACCAGTCATTAAACACCAATCGAAACCACACTCCAAACAAAATCTGTGCCACAGATAGTAAGTGACATAGACTTCAACAATGAAAATTCATTTCCTACGGAAGATGCACATGCCTTTGATTAAGAATCTGAATCTTGTATAACCTAATCTATATTAGATGTAGGGAATAACAACTACAATAACGAGGCAAAACATTATGACCTTTGCTGACAGCGAGACTGAATGCCATCTGGTAGCGTTTCAAGGCTTTTGACACCGTTAGAAGACTGTTGGTGGAGTGGAAAAAAATGGACACTCGTCTAGCGACTATACGGAGTCCACCGACATAAGCGACTTTGGTAAAAGACGGTTTGTTACAGCATGGTACCTGGGCAAGAGCATCTCACAAGTGGCGAAGTTGGTCAGCTGTTCATGTGCTATTGTATTGAGCATTTGAGGGACAGTGAAACCACAAGTAGGTGGAAAGTTGCTGGATGTCGATACATCATTACAGACGTGCAGGTTGAGGGGTTGCCCACTCTGGACAAGGGAGGGGGGGGGGATATTACGACAGAGTACAATGATGGTGTAGGCACAAGTGTTTCGGAGCCCACCGTCCAGCGCACATTGTTCAAATGTGTGTGAATTCATAAGAGGCCAAACTGCTGAGGTCATCGGTCCCTAGACTCACACACTACCCAAACTAACTTAAGCTAAGAACAACAGACACACCCACGCTCGAGGGAGGATTCGAACCTCCGGCGGGAGGGGCCGCTCAGTCTGTGACATAGCGCCTCAAACCTCGTGGCCACTCCGCGCGGTGCTCACATTCTTAATCATGGGGCTCTGCAGCAGACAAACCCTACATGATGACTCAACGACATTGTCAGTTACGACTGATATACACAGAGGGCCATCAAGATCAGACTGCCTATCTATGGAAAAGTGTCATTTTGTCGTATCAGTCACATTTCTTGCTACACTGATACAGGTACTTTGTTGTCATCGAGCGAGATGGCACAGTGGTTAGCACACTGGACTCTCATTCGGGAGGACGGCGGTTCAAACTCACGTCCGGTCATCCTGATTTAGGTTTTCCGCGAGTTCCCTAAGGCAAATGACGGCATGTTTACTTTGAAAGGACACGGCCGCTTTCCTTCCCTGTCCTTTCCCAATTCGATGGGACCGTTGAGCTCGGTGTTTGGTCCCCTACTACGAATCAACGAACGAATACTCTGTTATCAGTTGGACTGCTCCTCGACAGATGTACCACGCTATGGATGCAGGTTGACGGGGGCAGTGTTATGCTATTGAGGGGGGGGGGGGGGCAATTAACCGGACTTCCAAGGGTCTTTTAATTGTAACCAAAGGCACCGTGACGGCTTTTGGATTACATGACCATTATTGCACGCCTTCTGCACCCATTCATACTTGATGTCTTCCATTACGCCGGTTGCACCTCCCAGCAGGATAACTATTGGCGTGCTTCATTATTTTGAGGGGCGTAATGTTGAGCCCATCAAATTCGCCTAACCTGAACGCGATGGAACATACACCAGGCCTGTAATTTACGCGAACTGCCTGACCTGTGCTTCTGCTTCACGTGCGGCATACAGTACCTCCGGAAACCTATCAAAGTCTAGTCGAATCCAGGCGACACAGAATCGTCGCTGAGGTGTGAAGCAAGACGCTGTTACGGAGATGGTCATACTGGTTTGGCTCATCTGTGTATGTTAGTAGTATCGCGGTTAGGATGCAGAGTAATGCTTAAATTAATTATCAACGTAGTAACTAAATAGTCATGGGCGACTGGAATGCAGTTGTAGGGGAAGGAGTAGAAGAAAAGGTTACAGGAGAATATGGGCTTGGGACAAGGAATGAAAGAGGAGAAAGACTAACTGAGTTCTGTAACAAGTTTCAGCTAGTAATAGAGAATACCCTGTTCAAGAATCACAAGAGGAGGAGGTATACTTGGAAAAGGCCGGGAGATACGGGAAGATTTCAATTAGATTACATCATGGTCAGACAGAGATTCCGAAATCAGATACTGGATTGTAAGGCGTACCCAGGAGCAGATACAGACTCAGATCACAATACAGTAGTGATGAAGAGTAGGCAGAAGTTCAAGACATTAGTCAGGAAGAATCAATACGCAAAGAAGTGGGATACGGAAGTACTAAGGAATGACGAGATACGTTTGAAGTTCTCTAACGCTATAGATACAGCAATAAGGAATAGCGCAGTAGGCAGTACAGTTGAAGAGGAATGGACATCTCTAAAAAGGGCCATCACAGAAGTTGGGAAGGAAAACATAGGTACAAAGAAGGTAGCTGCGAAGAAACCATGGGTAACAGAAGAAATACTTCAGTTGATTGATGAAAGGAGGAAGTACAAACATGTTCCGGGAAAATCAGGAATACAGAAATACAAGTCGCTGAGGAATGAAATAAATAGGAAGTGCAGGGAAGCTAAGACGAAATGGCTGCAGGAAAAATGTGAAGACATCGAAAAAGATATGATTGTCGGAAGGACAGACTCGGCATACAGGAAAATCAAAACAACCTTTGGTGTCATTAAAAGCAACGGTGGTAACATTAAGAGTGCAACGGGAGTTCCACTGTTAAATGCAGAGGAGAGAGCAGATAGGTGGAAAGAATACATTGAAAGTCTCTATGAGGGTGAAGATTTGTCTGAAGTGATGTAAGAAGAAACAGGAGTCGATTTAGAAGAGATAGGGGATCCAGTATTAGAATCGGAATTTAAAAGAGCTTTGGAGGACTTACGGTCAAATAAGGCAGAGGGATCAGAATTTCTAAAATCATTGGGGGAAGTGGCAACAAAAAGACTATTCACGTTGGTGTGTAGAATATATGAGTCTGGTGATATACCATCTGACTTTCGGAAAAGCATCATCCACACAATTCCGAAGACGGCAAGAGCTGACAAGTGCGAGAATTATCGCACAATCAGCTTAACAGCTCATGCATCGAAGCTGCTTACAAGAATAATATACAGAAGAATAGAAAAGAAAATTGAGAATGCGCTAGGTGACGATCAGTTTGGCTTTAGGAAAATTAAAGGGGCGAGAGAGGCAATTCTGACGTTACGGCTAATAATGGAAGCAAGGCTAAAGAAAAATCAAGACACTTTCATAGGATTTGTCGACCTGGAAAAAGCGTTCGACAATATAAAATGGTGCAAGCTGTTCGAGATTCTGAAAAAAGTAAGGGTAAGCTATAGGGAGAGACGGGTCATATACAATATGTACAACAACCAAGAGCGAATAATAAGAGTGGACGATCAAGAACGAAGTGCTCGTATTAAGAAGGGTGTAAGACAAGGCTGTAGCCTTTTGCCCCTACTATTCAATCTGTACATCGAGGAAGCAATGATGGAAACAAAAGAAAGGTTCAGGAGTGGAAATAAAATACAAGGTGAAAGGATATCAATGATATGATTCGCTGATGACATTGCTATCCTGAGTGAAAGTGAAGAAGAATTAAATGATCTGCTGAACGGAATGAACAGTCTAATGAGTACACAGTATGGTTTGAGAGTAAATCCGAGAAAGACGAAGGTAATGAGAAGTAGTAGAAATGAGAAAAGCGAGAAACTTAACATCAGGATTGATGGTCACGAAGTCAATGAAGTTAAGGAATTCTGCTACCTAGGCAGTAAAATAACCAATGACGGACGGAGCAAGGAGGACTTCAAAAGCAGACTCGCTATGGCAAAAAAGGCATTTCTGGCCAAAAGAAGTCTACTAATATCAAATACCGGCCTAAATTTGAGGAAGAAATTTCTAAGGATGTACGTCTGGAGTACAGCATTGTATGATAGTGAAACATGGACTGTGGGAAAACCGGAACAGAAGAGAATCGAAGCATTTGAGATGTGGTGCTATAGACGAATGTTGAAAATTAGGTGGACTGATAAGGTAAGGAATGAGGAGGTTCTACGCAGAATCGGAGAGGAAAGGAATATGTGGAAAACACTGATAAGGAGAAGGGACAGGATGATAGGACATCTGCTAAGACATGAGGGAATGACTTCCATGGTACTAGAGGGAGCTGTGGAGGGCAAAAACTGTAGAGGAAGACAGAGATTGGAATACGTCAAGCAAATAATTGAGGACGTAGGTTGCAAGTGCTACTCTGAGATGAAGAGGTTAGCACGGGAAAGGAATTCGTGTCGGGCCGCATCAAACCAGTCAGTAGACTGATGACCAAAAAAAAAAAAAAGTAACTGCTGTGAAACTTCCAGCCTCTTTTCTCTAACAAAGTGTTCAAGTTTTGCGTCGGGTGTATGGCCTACGCGGAACACTGGTGGCTGCAAGGAGCATTACTCCTGTTAGTAACTGACAACATTCAAATTCAAGAAATCCTACAGCGGCAGGTGCTGAGAGGGCAAAGCCTCTGTGTGGCGAATGGGTTTCGCCTGCCCTTGGACCACCCAGCGAAACGGCAGCAAGCTTTCGGCTCTCTGGTGCACCCACTTCTTTAATGTGGAGACCGTTCCACTGCTTGCTATTCTCGCGACATAATAGCATAGCCCAGGGCTGTGCTGGCGGTTTTAAGTAACTTGGGGCAGAACTCGCCGCTTGCGAAGAAGCTGCTGAATATGCATGCATACGTGTGCGGCTGCGGTCGCGGCGACACAAACAGCCGGCCTTTGATGTGTCGCTGTTCCTTGTGCCGGCCAGGGCCGCCCCGCGGCAAGAGTCGTTGCCGCGAGCTGCCGAGACAGACAGGCTGGCGGATACAGCAGGCCTCGTAGCCAGCGGGTAAGACGTGCTACTGCCAGCCGCTGTCGCCTCTCTCCGCTAGCGGTGCGAAGTACCCCAGACTGTACGAAAGGTACGCAAAACATCAGTCAAGGACAGTGGTTCAAAACCTTCCTGAAAGCCTTACCCCTGAGTGCAACCGGATGTTACCTAGCATATTCCGCCCGCACTCTCCCTATGTTCATCAACATTATCGTATAATTAAATTTTGGAATTAAAAATAATTTTTAAAATTTTGTGGGTGTTTCATTAAACCACGAATTAATGAGTCAGTAAGACGATTGATATTGATTATTTCTAGCAATATTTTCTTTTATACAGTAGAATGGTGGAGCATTTCTCAGCACATCGATAGTGTTAGCTACTACTCCTTCTCAGACAAGAAAGCTAACTCTCGACATTGTGAGTAGAAACTTGTTACCAAACACGTTTCCTCTGATCACTCCACTCCCTAGTAACACTTGCTTCACCCACACGCTGCACACCCAATTTAAAATCAGCCAAGTTAAAATGTAGGCCTACTGTTTGTAAATCACTTCATTGCTGGACTAATTACTTTTGAACTGCCAGAAATCGGAAGACTTGGCTAACATTGCCACTAAAATAATACTAATACTGTTTAGGCTCTACAAGAGTGTAGTAGCCATTACGTGTTTACATTTGTGTTTTTCCGTCGATAAGTTCGTTCATTGTTGCAGATTGAGTGATGAAGCAATTTATGGTCACTATAAATCGGAGAAGGCATTATCATGAGCTATTTAAGCATATGTGATGAATGTCTCTCAATATTACTGACATAGCTGCATGGCACAAAGTAGGGAGTGTGTTTATATTGGATGGATTTTCCAAGGGAGATGAAATTTATAGATTCGTTTCACTCGCTGTAAACTCCACCACAATTTGTCACACATTATTGCTTGTATTTGAAAAAAAAATATGTAATTGACGGTAGTGTGTGAACGGTAATCAGTATTACAGCCTTAGGAAATAATGATAACAGTAACGCTCTTTTAAAAATTATTTAGTTTCGTTACCGAAGAACAATGAAATCCTTTTAATTTTACCACTCAGAGAATTTAATTTTACTCCTTAGTGAATTATTATCCCCAGTATGGGAATCACTGGTCTAGAACTATCAAAGCTAAATTTCCTTCCCTTCATAAATGTGTATTTGAAGGAAAACAAAATTATGAAAATATAGAATAAATCCAAAGTCCTAACTTCTTAGCAGTCTGTCCCCACATGCTAGGCTTTTGTCTGTTACAGCCTCTAACGTTTGTGGCTCTTTCACCCTTTGTTGTTTTTGTTACCAGTTAAAGCATCCTACGTAATGTACTAAGAGACTGGCATCGTTAAAAAGTATTGTCGGATGTATGCCACTAAGGAACCCAACACGTGACGTTTTGCACACGGCGTCCTTCATTTAATGTGAACCTCAGGAGCGATTCTTCGCTCTGTTGGTCCTGGGAACTCGAAACCTTGTAAATTCATTATTTACTATTTGTTATATGAAGCTCAGATAGGAGTTCGCTTGAAAGTAAAGGGTTTCTGAGCAAAGTAGACATTACAAAAATCAAATAATCTAACAGCAACATATGAAACATAAGGAAAATTATAACAACCCGAATCGCTTTGTGCAATGTCATGTTGTCACGAATCAGGCGTCATAGAGAGACCCTCATTGGCTGTGAGTAGAGTTATACAATGACTGGGAGAAAAATCCCAACACTCGGAAATAATTAATATAGAGTAATGAAATTTCTAGAATACATTTGTCTTGGTAATATATAGGGTGAGTCACCAAGAATAACTCCGAAAGTATGATAGTAGCTGAAAAGTTTGTGGGACAAATGTTGCATGGGACAACGGGGGCCATAATATGACGCTGGTTTTTTGTTGCTAGGTGGGGTCGCCTCAGAGATATGAAGGCCAACTTTTTTTTTTTTTTTTTTAATGGGATGATTTAGTCTGGTACTTATTTTCTGATAGCAGCTATCGAGATGAATCCAATGATGTGTAAAATAAAGTCTTTGATGGTCAACGAAGGTCACAAAGGTGGAATGAACGTCCATTTACAGAAGGTGTTCGAAGCGAGGACCATTGGTATCAATGCAGTGCTGCAATCTTCTTATCACGGATTGAGTGGTATTCCTTATCACTTCGGCAGTTATCAAAGCACATGCTCTGACAATTCTCTCTCGCATATCTTCAGGTGTCGTTGGAACGTTTTTATGAACAATGTCTTTTACGAATCCCCACAAGAAAAAATCCAGAGGCAGAAAGTCTGGCTAACGAGTCGGCCAGGACACATTTCCTCCGCGTCCAATCAAACGATTTGGGAATTGTCTCTGCAGCTCATTTGTAGCCATGCTGATACTACATTCTGTTCCTTGTTCCTAAAGGTACTTCTTCCAATAACAGACCTAATGTTTCTTGCAGGAATGTGGTGTACTTCCTACAATTAAGATTTCCTGCGATGAAATAGGGGTCTATAATTCTGTCCTCCAGAATCCCACATCATACATTCACCGACACGGTTTTTGGCGTGCAACTGGCCGCAGCAAACATGAATTTTCGGATGCCCAATAATACGTGTTATGAAAATTAACATTTCCATGGTTCGTGAATAGCCTCGTCAGTAAATAAAATCAAATTAATAAATGTGTCATCCATCTGAATCTGAAGTGGAGCCCATCGTCAGAATTCAGTGCGATGCATACATTCCGCACCAGTTAATTCTTGGTGGAGACTGATATGGTACGGATGATATTTATGGCGATGCAGAACACGAAGAACTCTACTCTGGCCCATGCCAGATTCCCTTGCGATTTGACGCCAACTGACAGAAGGATCTCGAACCACAGTGGCAAAACCTTTGGCGGATATGTTTCCGATGCATTAAAGATCCATTTGTTCTCAATTTATCACACACATATTTAAACGTACAACGTGTAGGGTGAGTACGTTTAGGATATCTTTCAGCGTATGTCTCTAGCTCTCACTGCATTTCGTTGGCATTCTCCGTAAATGAGAAGCATATCGACTTGTTCTTCGAAGAAATATATCATTCACATTCGCTTGATTCGTTGATACTAGTCTTAACGTTCCTATTAGAGTTGTATTGCGAAACCGTTGAATTAGTGTTTATATGTCAATGGCCCGTTAGGTGGCTGAGCGGCTGAGCGGTTCTAGGCGCTACAGTCTCGTTCAAATGGCTCTGAGAACTATGGGACTTAACAGCTAAGTTCATCAGTCCCTTAGAACTTAGAACTACTTAAAACTAACTAACCTAAGGACATCACACACGTACATGCCCGAGGCAGGATTGGAATCTGCGACCATAGCGGTCGCGTGGTTCCAGACTGAAGCGCCTAGAACCGCTCGGCCACTCCGGCCGGCGCTACAGTCTGGAACCGCGTGACCGCTATGGTAGTAGGTTCGAATCCTGCCTCGGGTATGTGTATGTGTGATGTCCTTAGGTTAATTAGGTTTAAGTAGTTCTAAGTTCTAGGGGACTGATGATCTCAGAAGTTAAGTCCCATAGTGCTCAGAGCCATTTGAACCATTTTTTTGGCTACGCCGTATTCGGCGAATATTTTCTATTTGCAAGATATACGAGACAGAATTGTCAGAGCATGTACTTTGATAAGCGCCTAAGTGATGAGGAATACCACTGAATCCATGATAAGAAGATTGCAGCACTGCATTGATTCCAATGGTCATTACTTCGACACCTTTTGTAAATGGACGTTCATGCCATCTTTGTGACCTTCGTTGACCTTCAAAGACCTTACTGTTATTCATTCGATTCGTCTCGATAGCCGCTATCAGAAAATAAGTTTTAAACTACAGCATCCCATAACAAAAAAACAAAGTTGATCTTCATATCTCTGACGCGGCCCCATCTAGCAACAAAAAACCAACGTCATATTATGACCCCGTTGTCCCATGCAACATTCGTCGCACAAAATTTTCAGCTACTATCGTACTTTCGGAGTTATTCTAGGTGGCAATAGGTAGTGACTCACCCTGTATGTAACTGATTAACGTTGGAAAATCTGAGTTTAGTGTATGTGATAGAAAAGCCATTCCAAAATTTAAATGCTGGGACATTAATAACGGGCTCATCTACCAGAATGATGAATGCTAGCATACAAAAGTTCATGCACTGAGTTGTACAGTTTCTGGATGTCAACTTGTGGGATGGAGTTTCAGACCTGTTGCCCATCGTCGTCAACACAGGGACGGTTAATGCTGGTTGTGGATGACGTTGGAGTTGTCACGCGATGCCGTCCCCTACTTGCCAGATTGGAGACAGGTCTGGCGATAGAGCAGGCAAAGGCAACACGTCCACAAAATGCAGAGCAAGTTAGGTTACAACAGCGGTATGTGGGCGTGCGTTAATCTGTTGGAAAACACACCCTGGAATGCTGTTCCTGATTTGCAGCATAATACACCGAATCACCAGACTGACGTTCGGATTTACAGTCAGTGTGCGTGGGATAACCATGAGAGTGCTCCTGCTGTCATACGAAATCGCATCCCAGACCATAATACAACCGTGTGTCTAGGCCACAGAGAGGTTGGCTACAGTCTCTCACGTGGCCTCCTCCTAATCAGCACAAGGCCGTCTCTGGCACCGAGGAAGAACCAGCTTTCATCAGAAAACGCAACAGACCTCCACCCTTCAATGAGCTCTCACTCGACACCACTTAAGTTGGAAACGGTTGAGGGTCAATAAAATGCACACCACGGGGCGTCTGGCTCGGAGTTGACCTTGAAATAACCGACTCGTAATAGTTCGTTGCGTCATCGTGGTGCCAGTTGCTGCTCAAATTGCTGCTGCAGACGCAGTGCGATGAGCCACAGCCATCGCCGAACACGACGGTCTTCCCCCTTGGTAGTACAACGTAGCCGTCTGGAATCAGTCGTCTTGCGACAGTACATTCCCGTGAGCACCACTGCCAGCAGTCAAGTACAGTAGCTACATTTCTGAGTTTATGCAATATCGCGGATGGGACATCCAGCTTCTCGTAGACCTATTATACGAGCTTGTTAAAACTCAGTGAGCTGTCGATAACGGCATCTTTGTCATCTTGAGGGCAGTCTTGACTAACATCAATCCACTATGTCCAATCTCAAAGGTAACTAACGCTCACGACCGTTACAGCGCTATTATAGCAAACCTGATTTGCTTCCTAATTGTGGCGCTACTAACGCCATTCTTATGGGAGTAGCGAGAAAACTGAATAGACTTCATCTTTCAGATGTAGAAACACGCCTACAACTTTTGTTCTTATCGCACGACTCCTTCTTGGCCTTGGGATTTTTTCTTCCGTTAGTGTAGTCTTGCCAACGGCCTGCGAAGTTTTGTATTGGGACGCTGTGAGGATAGAATTCAGGTCTTCCCAAGAGCAAAGTAAAGATGTAGTTTATGCTGTAAGTTTGTAATCAATGCATACCAGTTACTTAGTAGAAAAGTTTTATGTTCTATTCATCTGTAAATGAAAAGTATATTAATATTGTGTGTGGATGAGGCCTATTTTGCGTGTGGATTTGTTGATTGCCTACCGACAAGGGCACACGACTTTGGGACGACTGTCTGCTTTTTCTTTGATGATAAACGTCCGTCTTTATCACCTTAAAGTATGCAATTCACAATGACAAGTTCGGCTTACTATCATCATCAGATCTGTTACAAAACAGAAAAAGGCAGCTCTATTACAAGAAAAGATTTATGTAACAAAAATAGCTTAAGGTGACTGATGGCTAAGTATACAGAAAATCTAGGGATACATAATAATGATAACATGGCTGGCAGCTATAAGTACCGTTAACAGTGTTCTAATACGAGTATACACGTGAAACAATCTGTATACATAGGTGTATGTAGATGGCAAAGAACACGGACGACCAGTTGAATGAATACCTACAAAACAGATTGTTAGTCACTTGTTTCATAGGTTACGTGAACAATTATTTTATCGAAATGATATGGAACGATTCAGTTTATAGGATATGTGATTAGTGTTAATCTATCTGAACACATTTTAGTCCTCCTCATGCCACTACGCTTTAAAAAAAAAAGATTTTTCTTCTTTTTTAACGGGATATCAGTTTTTAAATGGAGACTAGTTCATAAAACAAAATCTGTCCAGGAAAAATTCTATTACAGTAGATTTAAAACTTGCATTGCTACCTGTCAGACATTTTGTTACACTGGGAAAATGATCAAAGATTCTTGTTGCTACGTAGTGAACTCTTTCTTTGAGTCACTGGCAGCTTTAATAATGGGTAATAAAGATAATTTTTTCCTTAAATCTTGTAGTTATGGATATCAATATTCTTCTCAAATTGTGATGGGCTATTTATGACGAATTTCATGACATGACATGACATTTCATATGTATAGGGATCGTTTAGTTAAAATGCCCAATTCCTTGAAGAAGTACATACAGGACGGCCACTGGTGAACACCACGTACTATTCGTACTGATCGCCCTTCGGCAATGAATACTCCTCTCTAAGTGATGAATAACCCAAGGAAATTATACGATGAGACATTACCGCGTGTAAATATGCAGAGTTGTCAAGAGGTCGATTCGTTTTGTTTGCAATATAATAATAATACGAAGAGCAAAAGTAGCTGAACTTAACTGTTTGAGAGGCTCAGTAATGTCCTTTTTGCAGTTCAAGCTTCCATCATAAAAAAAATCAAGACTTTTGTGAATTCTTCCCTATTTACTGACTCCTATTCATGTGCCATATCAGTTATTGGTATTGCTCTATTTGTTGTACAGAAATGAATATAGTGTGTTTACTCAGAATATAGAGATAGTCTGTTTTCAGAGAACCACTTAATAGTTCGTCGATAAGCGTCATTACCAGTCTCGATCAGTTTTTTTTTTCTCTAAAACGATTTATGATCACTAGTATCATCCGCAAAATGTACCAGTTCTCCTTGTTGAATGTTAAGTGGAAGGCCATTCGCATATATAAGGGACAGCTGAATGAACAACGCCGTGGCGAGTTCTCCAGAGGCGTTCGTTTTCTGGCCTACAGCGCACCAGCTCATTCATCTCAAGTTACAGTTGACAAAACGATAGCATGTGGCTTTGAGATCTTGCAGTATCCACCTTATTCTCCCGCTGTCGCAGCAAGTAACTTCTCTTGTTCCCAGATTTGAAGAATCCGTTGCATGATTACAGATTTGACAACACATATGGTGTTACTAATGAAGTGGGAGAGTACTTCAAGGCAAAATTTGCCAGTTTCTACAGTAAAAAAAAAGACTGGGAAAAAATATATAAATTTAGAAGTTACCAAGGTAGAAAAGAATTAACAACAGCATATCGAAAGAAATTATCTGTCAAATTTTTAAGGATGATAAGTAGAATACATTTAGCAGTACACAAGTAGTACACTTTTTTTGGCCAGAAACGCTTTCTTTGTCTACGCTAGTCTGCTTTTTATGCCTTTCATGTTTCGTCCGCCACGTATTATTTTGTTTCCATGATGACAGAATTCCAACGCTTCGTTTATCCTACTAGTTTTGATGTTAAGTTTATCGCTAATCTGATTTCTGCTACTCCTCATTATTTTTTCTTTCTGTTAACTCTCAAGCCATAATACGTGCTGCGCTGAACCGCCGATCCTGTCGCAGCAACTCAGCAACGATGTCTGCAGCAGGGGAAAGAAAGGCTATGTGCAAACCAACAGGCTTCACAACAGCCTAACCGTGTACCCAGTATCGACGGTCCGCCGCAGATCAAATTGTAAGTTCTTTTCCCAGTTACTTGAAAAAGCCATAAAGAAAAGCATTAAGCTGTAGCAGATTCAATCTAGAAGATAAGGACAGACGCACCAAAATTCACCAGTCCCTGTTGTAGAAAAGTTTTATCGTAAAAAAGTTTTTGACAGTTCAACAAAGTCACAGAGTTTCTACATGTTCGTTGTGCGGTCTGACACTCCTTGATATCTTAACCAGAAAAAATTGAAATTCTCCTAATTTTTCCTTAGATAATTAATTAATGTCACTAAAGAATCAATCTTGTTCTCATTAACGAAATATTCCTCTTTAAAACCGATCTTCTTGACCAAAATCGCCGATAAAGTTTTAAAACAGAATTTTAATACACTTCACAGTATCGATTATTTTCAAAATGTCAATACGCGTCGTCTTCTCATTAATAAAACTTCAAACTAGTTAATTATTGAAGATCGTCCACACTCCTGATAAAATTCTGCCAGAATCTCTTCAAGCAGTCTGAATTTTAATAAAATTTGCAAATTTCACACATAAGTAATATTTACGATGTATGTCGTAACAACAGAGACAACTGACTGTTTTTACTTCCAACTCGAAGTTTATTTAACAGTTGATAGCCAATTGACATCTCATTACAAACTTCATCATTCCACATTCAACATTGAACTCCTTTTCATTTCATAAAAAAACACATAAAACATATTTTAATAATGGTCAGCATGATGTTTCAACAGTTCTTCCAGCCGCCGGCCGTCGACTACGATGCAGTAGTGGTTAGCTCTCGTCGTCCGCAGCGTCTGGAGTCCCCACTGGATCATCTTGCTGCCACGCTCGACATGAAAGAAAAGAAACAAAATGTTTTTAAATAACAAGTCTCCAGTTAACATACTAGAAATATATACATACACACACACACACACACACATATATATATATATATATATATATATATATATATATATTAACATTTCTCACCTGGCGTCGCTCAAGCGGTAAAGAAACGCGATGTTTCCTGATTAAACGTTTGAAACATCACAGTGTTCATTAAACTGTTTATGTCATTCAACAAACCCTGCAGGTCTTCACTTACACTGAGGAGAGCAATGCCATCAGCGAGCCTTATAAGTGATATCCTTTTCACACTGTCTTTTAATCTGTGTCGTGGACCTTTATGTTGTTTCCGTCAGTGGTCATTGGATGTGTGGATGATGAAGGTGAAGTGCAAGTCGATAACCAGGAATGAAACGCCCAGCTGGCCATGTTCCGGAGTGAGGCAGAGTTGTGCCGAGTTTCTTGGGGCGGCGTCATTCCGCCGTGTATCGACTTTTTAGTGGGCCACGCAGAGACACTGATGGGGGGGAGTGAGGAGCAGACCCAGGCGGCGCGCGTCGCCTGCCCGTCCCTCGTTACGGCCGGCCGGCTGATTCATTAGCGGCGCTCATCAGCGTTGTGCGCCGTGCCACATGCCATGTGCCATGTGCCATGTGCGCCACCTGCGGCCGGCACACAGCGCTAAAACTCGTCACTCGTCAGCCGCGCTCGCTTTGCTACAAATGTCCGCGGCGCGCATTACCATTAGCTCTACTCTCAACACTTCCACGCGGACGGGGCTGACAAGTACCGCTTCTCGGCTCGAAGGGAAATTTTTTGTCTAAACATTTGGCATTTCACATTTCTAACCATGTCTGCGACGGCGTGTGATTGTGTTGTGCAGTCTTGGAGGGTGGGGCTGACAAGCCAGTCAGCCAGTTATCCCAGCAAGTAGTTGGTAAGTTTAGTACGCACGTGTCTGTATTGTCAAACATATACAGCAAAAATGAATTATGTGTCATCCAAGTTAAGAAGGCGTTATCTAAAAGAATACGGGATAGGGCAGGGCAGCGACACTTTCGAAACCTTTTTGGAAGATCTGATTATTGAGAAACACGAATATTCATTTGACTGCTTCATTGAAGGTACATTTGACAGGATAATGGATGAAGAAAATGACTTTATAGACGATAACCCGATTAATAGTGTTCAAGATTGTAATTGTAGTGATAGTAACGGAAGCAGTACTCTTCAAAGAGAAGCTGATAGTTGTGATGACTATAAACCTTCACCACAAAGGAAATCCAATATTGTTACATTTAATCACAAATTTTGGAAGAACTTCTTGAAGGTATTTATGATGATTATCATACATCTCTAGGAAATGTTACGATCTACAGCTTGGTAACTGAAGAGACATCAATCTACAAAAAGCACATCGAACATCAAAGTAATATTTGATTACGTGGAGAAGAAAAGACGAAATGGACATCCATTTCGAGGAAACAAGGCAATCAGAGAACTGGAGGTAAAACAACACATTCTGTCCCAATTTGACATAGCAAGGAATGAAGGAAAATGTGTTCATTAGCAGCACCTGAAATTCTGGCCAATTCATAGAGCAAGAGAAACTGAAAACACAAAGTTTAAATGTTCTGCATCTTTCACGGCACGTCTCAATAAAGCATACAGAATGTGCAGCAGACAAATCACTGCTTTCATGACAGCCAGAGATGTACAGGAAGCCCAAACTATTCCTCTGTCAGTCATAACAGATGCGGATTCCGCAGCAATACTCCAGAAGAGGGCGGACAAGTTGTAACACCCCACCCGTCACTTATCTGCTTTTGGTGTGTGTTCAC